>NC_082689.1:106600391-106971795 GCF_949987515.2 Delphinus delphis | reverse complement strand
CTTACACATTTCTTGGTTTCCTTAAGTATCCCTGCCTACTGCATCAACAAATCTGAACATCTATGGGGCCCAAACTGACACAGAGAAAAGGCCATGCAACTAACTTAAGATATTTAGCTTCACAGGTAATTCGGGGAATGAAACTAAACAAGAGAAAATATTTTGGAAAGATTTTAAACAAATATGGTCATAAAGTGTCTTAAACTAAAGTACCTCTTTCCATTTTTAATATTTAATTCAGTGATAAATCTCTGAGTAAGCTCTCAAAATCCAAATGATCCAGATTTCTAAAAATACCATTTGAAAAGGCTACGTTAACTAAATGTCTATAATACACAAGTATTTTGGTTATATAAAAATAGTAAAGTATATACTAAAATACTAGAATATCCAAAATACAATTTAAATCCCTAAATTCACCATCTTTTATTAAATAAGCAGATACGATTTAGAAAGGCTCCTGAGCAGCCTTACTTTTCTATAAAGACATTTTAAAAATTATTTTTTTTATTTTTTACTTTTTTTGCCCCACCTTTGCCCAGTAAAGTTCTGCTAAACCGCGTCCACCAACTTGCAAGCTGGCCAATGGGTGAAAAGGTGTGGCTCAGCCCTAACGACGTGTTTGGGGTTCTCATAAAAGCCATGCATCCCGGCCACAGAAGAATCTCACACACACACGCACGTGGATCTAATTCCAGAAGTTCCTGGATGTGCTGGAGCAGGGTCACCATCGTAGCCCCATTCCAAGAATGCCTAGTGTAGATGCTACAGCAAGTCTTCTGCAGAAAGCGTATTTCCTCTCCTCCTCCCAAGATTCCAGAATAAGAGGAGACTTCTGATCAGCACCCACCACCAGCCCCTAAATTATAACTCCCCCCAGTGCTTTCCATCTCAAAAGCTGTTCTGATTGAGAAGAAGAAAGAACATTCAGGATACATTCATTTCTTCGCCCCTGAAGGTTATGCTTCCAGTCTTGTAATGTCCTTTCTCTCTCTCCGCTCTATCCACATAGCTGGAGACTGGTCCACAGTCGATTTGAAGTAACTGAAGAGCCTTCTCATAGCTTTGCCCTGTCACTTGTAAGGACCCTTCCAGAGGAAGAGTCTGCTTACATGCGATTTTAGATCAACAATTAGATGGAAACATTCCCCGTGCTGACATGCCCATCTCCAGATGCAAACTAGGAGTTTTTGGAGTTGGGAAAAATACAGGAAATAACTCCTATTGGAGTTACTGTTTTTCCATTACCATATTACCGTTTTTCAATTATTTTAAGAATATAAACTTGTTATTGTGACTATGATTAAGGAAAAAGAATCATACATATCTCTTGCTCTGTGTGAGAGAAAATAGAGCATAGGGAGACCTTAGCAGAACATGGCATTTTTTTTTTTAAACAAGAATTCTAAATATACATGGTTTAAATAATTATTGTCTCCCTTTATCTAATTCTTAGCTTTTGCCATTGTCTTCTTCATTGGCTATTCCCCCAATTTTACTATGGTTAAGAATATATGAGTAAAAAAAAAAAAAAGAAACAAACAAAAAACAATATATGAGTAGCTGTAATATTTGTCTGAAAAGAAGTCTTGTTTTCAAGAAAAAAAAAGAGGGGTGGGTGAGGAAGAACAACATGAATTGAAACAAATCTCTGTTTTATTCCTGAGATCTTGTAAAAATATGTTTAATCTAGGAATATAAGAACTACTAGAAAATGGTTATGTTAATAAATGAGGCATCAGATCTTTTGCTTGCATTATAGTCCTGCAAGCAGGCAATTAATTCAGGGACTAGGACCCATGTGATCAAAGGGAACCTATGTGCTTTTGCCCCTCCATCCCAGGCACACACCACTCATCATGCCCTCCTTCCAGCCAGTGCCAAGTAGCGCCCCCATTGTTCCCAGAGCAGCCATCACTAATCAGTGGGAGTTGCCATCTCTGAACAAGACAGTGTTTTAAATAATCGCCATGACCCAGGTTTTCTCACGCCAGCATTCACCAGCTGCCAACCCTGAGTGCTGGGTCTCCCGACTGTTCTGCCTTGGGCACCCTTCAGAATGAGCGTCTAACTAACGGAGCCCCTTCCACTGCACACAATGGATAAAGCATTTTAGCAAACTGTGTCCTCGCTGCTCTTTGTTTATTCCTTTCAGTCAAACAGCCAGCACCCAGCCAGCAAGCAGGCTACTTCCTGTTTGGGAATGCAGCAGGACAATGAACAGCAAACTGTTTCTGGCATTTTAGCAAGAACATTGAAACTGACACACGGAGACGAAAATAGAGGAATGACGACTCCTAGATGGTTCTGGGGAAGGGCACGGTCACTTGTCTGAAAGAACCTCAGAAGTGTCGCTCATTGCCAGCCCCGTGGTGCAGTCCGCAACTACATCCATAATAATACTGGTAGCAACTGATCACCGTATACTGGATCCTTGCTTTGTGGTGGACACTGCTGTCTCTTCCCCTTTTGTACTCATCATTGCTGTGAGTCCACATAGCGTCCTCTGTGGTTCTGATGTTACGACAAATGGAGAGCCTATGGCTCAGGAATGTCCATGGACTTATCCAAGGTCACCCAGTTGGTCAGTGTCAGAGCTGAGATTCGTTATCTGTTTCCATCTGCTATACCACTCTTTAGTCTGATGGGGGCGCCAAAGAACAACACGAACAGGGACACAGGTTTTCCTTCTTGAGACCGGAGTTCGCTGATGTGCAAAAAGTTGCATGGCTAGTTTGCAGTAAAGTCAGGGTTAAAATGCAAATGCTTATAAACTTTATTCTATAATCCTTTCTGCGTTTAATCCATAGTGTGTGGGATTAGAGTAGTGAAGGTCTTTGCCAAGGGGGAGCATGTGAAGTGATGAGTCAGGGACAGAGACTGCTGGTGAGTCAGGGGTTAAGCATTTGATAACGGGGCAGCTTTAGAAGGTGACCCCTAATCCCAACACAGTAGCTCAGAAATAAACAACAAATGGTTGCTAAATACCTGCATGGTTCCTTTAGCTCTTCTTCTGGTGCCTCAGGCAGCTTTCCCAGAAATATCCCTCAAGGAGAGGTTGGTTCTGAGCCTACTCCATGCCTGTGGGTATTGATTGTAACCCTATAGCTGGTGTGCCAGGAATAGTGCCAAATAACACCCATTATGAAGGTCAACTTGTAATTAGCACCCCCTTTCACTGTCAGAAGCTTTCCTGCATTGGTGATAAAGTATTGGTTGCACTAATCATAGCCTTTATGACAAAATATTGAATTTTCTTTTTTCTGTTATTTTTATTCTGCAAGACCATGAGCTGTGGACAGGAAGAGTGCTTCATGCATCTCTATATCCCCAAATTTCAGGATGACATGGGGCACACATAGGTACAGTTGGGGCTTAGTAAATATTGACTTGTTACTAAATATCATCTTCCTGAAATTGTCACCTAAGAGGCACATATCTCAGTTTCTGCCACGGATCTAGTTTTTTTTTACTAAAAATTTCTCTCAGCAGGCAAACCATGCACAGTCTAATAGTCTAACAGAAACTCCACAACAGTTTCTTTTAAATTCCCTTTTAGCAAATGCTCTGGAAGTGAGTAAACATAACATCTGTATTTGCTATATAAATATTATACATTTGGAGTAAAATGACTCAGGGTTTGCCTAGAAATCATTTGAGATGTTAATCTGTTTCTCTGATTTCATTGTCTGCAGCCTGGTTTTTCTTCCTTTTTCCTCCCTCCCTCCCTCCCTCCCTCCCTCCCTCTCTCCCTTCCTTCCTTCCTTTTCTCTCTCTTTCTAATTTAAAGAAAAGACTAAATAACTTCTGGATACAGAAATACTTTACAAAACTGGCAATAATACATCTAGTTGGAAAGGGGCTGCTAATCACGCAATGTTTTTCCATGAACAATTCATGCCAAGGCAGTCACATTGGTTCTTTAGATGATTTATGTTCCATAAATACACAATAGTATGACTATAATTCTTCGCTTAATAGATTGCTTAAAATTGCCCATAATTCTAGTCTCAAAGGATGAGGGGAAGAGTTAAATGGGATAATGCTGTAGTGAAGAAAAGTGAAGAATCTTAATGGAAAAATACAAATCAGGAGACTCAGAGGGGTTCACTCCAGGACAGCCTTGTCTAAACCTCTCCACACCAACCTAGCAGAGAGGAAGGCCGGGAAGCTGTACCTGAGATGAGGTTCTGAGACCCCATATTAGCCAGCAAGACAGTCAGTGATGAGTCCCGAGGCTACAGATCTCTGAGGAGTAAAATCATAATTGAAAGTCAAACAGATAGTGAGTTGTAACAGAATAAATGGCTGGATGATTAGACAGAATCCAGATACTCTGCAGACAGCCCAGGATAAGAGGATGAGTCAGTAGGCCTAGGGTGGAGCCTGAGGGTCTGCATTTCCCACAAGGTTCCTGGAGATAAAGATACTGCTGGCCTGCAGCTCACACTTTGAGGTAGCAGGGGCACAGTGAACCAAGACTTAAAGAGCTTCTGCAGGATGCTGCAGTGCAGCTGCAGGTGTTCTGTAGGACCAAACCCTGGTTCTCAGCATCTAGTGTACATCACAATCATCTGGGTCACTGGTTAATCCCCAGAAACTGGGATTCAGTAGGTTTGGGGCAGAACCAACACTTTGCATTTCGAAGTTCCCAGGTACTGCTGACACTGCTGGTCCAGGGACCACAACTTAGAAAACCACTGTTGTATAAGGACCCTTTAGCTCACCTAAGTTTCAGAGAGGCACTGTTAAAGTTATAGGACCAATTAGTCTAAGTCACTGTTCACTTTTCTAAATACAGAACAAAAAGGAAACCTAATTTAGGAGTTGTCTGTTGCACCATGATCTAGAGATGGTGCCTTAAGGTGGTGATTTTTGAAGTGTGGTCCGTGGACCAACAGATTCAGCTTCACCTGGGAATTCATGTACGATATTTTTTAGGGCCTCACCCTGGAAATAAATCAGAAATTCTCAGAGTGGGGCCCATCGATCTGTGTTTCAAAGTGCTCTGCAGGTGATTCTGACACCCACTAACATTTGAGAAGCACTACTTTAGGGCGAAAGAAAAGGCAAATGGGAGAAAGAGATGCAGGTGGATATGAGGACAAAATCCATGGGCTGGAAATTAGGTAACCTGAGATCCAGCCCAAGCTCTGTTTCTCTTTAGTTTTATGAGTCCAGGCACACCTCTTCATCTTTCTGTCCCTCAGTTTTCTTATCTGTGGGAGAAATGGACCCACAAGCCTTACTTCCTCATCCTAGGACTCTGAATGGAGTGACACATGGAGCACAGTCACAGGAGCTTACCCAGAGCCAGAGGATAAATGTAAACACTTGTTGATGGGAGCCACTGAGATCCGGGCTTTGTTAGTTGTGACAGTAAATCAGATTCACGCGGGCATAATATATAGATCAAAAGACAGACTGTACATAAAAACTTGTGGAATAATAGAAGGGGCCCCCATATTGAAGGGACGGTTATAAAGGCTGAAACTAGAAGCCAGTCAATGTAAGGACTCCACCCATAGGACTCTCCTAATTGTATCTAGTTAATAAGTTTGATTCTCTTTGGCTTCCATTCTCTCTCTTTTCTCCCTTGTTTGTTCATTCCCCCTTTCCTCTTTCCATGTCTTGTGATGTCCCTGCACTTTTACTTTTTTTCCCCTACTTTCCCCACCTGATATGAGGACTGGGGTTGTGGATACAAGTGGAGAGAAGGGACAGGAACTCCTGTCTTGGTTACTGCTCTCCACCCTTGCTGTGCCACTGGTGCCTGGTCTGAAGGAAATGCCACATCAACAAGTTGCAGATATGTTCGGAGTTGAAAGAGTCTTTAAGAAAATAGGTTCACTGAGGTTGATTCGATTTCCCAAGGCCAATACTTTGTAAGTGGAAGTATGTGTAGACTGAAACCTTCATTAAGAATTGCATTTGACAGAATTGCCATATGGTCCAGCAATCCCACTCCTGGGTATATATCCAGAAAAAACCTGTAATTTAAAAAGATACATGCATCCCTATGTTCATAGCAGCACTATTTAAAATAGCCAAGACTAGGAAAGAATACAAAGGAATACTACTCAGCTATAAAAAAGGACTAAACAATGCCATTTGCAGCACCATGGATAGGTCTAGAGATTCTCATACTAAGTAAGTCAGACAGAGAAAGACAAATGCCATATGATATCACTTATATGTGGAATCTAAAATACAACACAAATGAACTTATCTACGAAACAGAAACAGACCCACAGACATAGAGAACTGACTTGTGGTTGCCAAGGGGGAGGGGAGTGGGGGAGGGAAGGATTGGGGGGTTGGGATTAGTAGATGCAAACTATTATATAGAGAATGAATAAACAACAAGGTCCTACTGTATAGCACAGGGAACTCTATTCAATATCCTGTGATAAACCATAATGGGAAAGAATGTGAAAAAGAATGTTTATATATGTATAACTGAGTCACTTTGTTGTATAGCAGAAATTAACACAATGTTTTTAACCAGCTATACTTCAATAAAATTATTAAAAATTTGTATTTGAGGGGATACTAATTCTGGGCACTTTACAGCCATCCACTGAGTTTGATAGTCCCTCAGTATTTCATACAACCTTAACTACATCATGTGAAAAGGGCCTTAAGAATCATCAAGGCCAATCTCATGGTAAGGATTAGAAAACTGACGCCTATGGAAAATAAGTGACTGGACTAAGGTTACCCAGGGTTTTTGTCTTGTTTAGCTTTAATCTATATTGAACTATACTGTGTAATTATACTTGTGCTTAGAAAAGTGCATATGTCATGCGTGTGATACTCCACACATTTTCCCAAATGGAATGCATCTAGAACAGGAAGCAACATTCCAGCACCCCAGAGGCTCTCTCAGACCCTCTTATTGTCACTCTGCCCCAAGGTTAACCAGTATTATGATTTTTAATTGCATAGATTAATTTTGCATATTTTTGAAAGATATAGAAATTGGAATTATAGAGAATATACATTTTTATGTCTGGTTTCTTTCAATATTGTTTGTGAGGTTTATCAATTTTGTATTTTGCATATATGTCACTCTTTCTTATTGCATTGAGTGAATATATAAGAATACCAAGTTTTTCATGACAAAGAAGCACTAGAAATGTGGCAGGCAGACTCTAGGGTGGGCCCCATGTTCAGGCTCCATGTAGAACCCCAACCCTTGAGTGTAGGTGAGACCTGAGATTTGCTTTCAGCAAACAGAATGTGACAGAGGTGATGGGATACAACTCCTGTGCATACATTTCAAGTCATCCATTCATACATATGCTGGTCCCCCCCTTGCTGGGTGGAAGGAATAGCTGTGAGGGTCTATGGAGAGGACCATGTGGCCAGGAACGCTGGGCTGCCTTTGGGAGCTGAGTGCCTGTTCAACAGCCAGAGAGAAACCGGAACCTCGATTCTGAAACCCCAAGAAACTGAGTTTTGCCAACATCTGGAGGAAGCTTGGAAGCAGATCTCTCCCCCGTGGAGACTAATGAGACCACAGAGCACCTGACACCTTGATTGCAGCCTGTGATGCTCTGAATAGAAGATCCAGAGGGACTGTGCCTGGACTCCTGACCCAGGGAGACTCTGAGATAAGAAGTGGCTGCTCATTTAAGCCACTGAGCTTATGGAAAGGTAGTAGTTAACAACGGGAAACAAATTCAAGAACCCAGTTCTCTGGCTTTCTAGCATAGCAATTTTTATCTCTTCATGTTCCTAGAAGTAAATCAAATACCCTAGAAACACCTCCACATACTTTCTCTGTAACCCATTTTCAACAGTGACCAATTTGGCAAATGTAGATCATGAAGTACATTAGTCTTGGTTTAATAAGTTTAAAAGTATATATATTATAAGTTATTATTATGTTGATATATTATATTTATATATGATAATAATATATAATTATAATATTATAATAAATTATATTTCTATATAATTCAATATAATGTAGTTATATTAAATTATATATTTATATTATACAATACATATAAATTATTACAATATTTATAATAATTATTATAATACATAACCTATAAAATTATAATATGAATATATTATCATATTTATTTATGTCGCATATATATAATTATTACATAATTATTATAATATATTTATATTATATATGTTAATTTATATAATAGATATAGATTAAATATATATATAAACTTTAAATTGTAAAGGTCCCTTCACTATAAAATGCCGATTATTAAGTGGTGCGACACAGATGGGGAAACTCGTGATTAGAGAATAAGGTGGGGCATCTCAGGACAATTTCCTGGAAAGAAAGAACGATCCTAGTGGAGGAAAAGAAAAGAAGAAAAGAAAACCAGGGTTGTATAATGTCATGATGCTGTTTTCAGCATGTACTGCCCATCGATGCATCTTAAGCACTTTGTCACAGTGCCAACCAGGGTGCAATGTCGATATAAGTCAATATCATTACAACGCAGCCACTTAACAGGAAGACATGACTGATGCAATACACCTGCTCGCAGGAGACGAAAGCTCGTCCGCTCTGGAGAAATAAGTTTCTGAGAGCCCATTTCTATGCTCTTTCACTTTTCCCCTGATTTATTGCCTTTGCCCAGCTTCAGCATGACAAAGGCTTCAGCTTTCAGCACAAAATGATATTCCAGACTCCACTAAATATATTTTTGTAAGACAAGGGCAGCCAACAAAATTAAACTGCCGGCACAAAGACCAGCTGTTATTTAAGGCTGGAGAGAGATTATGGGGATTATTACCTTATCAAAAAACCATTTCAGCTACGAAACCAGTGTTTATTTCTCCAGTACCTTTGGCTGTGTGCTAATTTATCTCCCACCTTGCACGGATTTAGCTTTTCATGGCCAATTTATTGAAAAGCCTGACAAATGTCAGTGGTCTGTGTTATAGGACATCCAGGCTTACTTAGTTATTGCTACAGAGAGCTGGAAATTAGGACCTTCACAGGGGATTTACATGTGCTGTTTCTTTGATTTTTATTGTTGTGCTTTCATTTAAACCATCAAGCATTTCATCTTTTTTGTTTTTTTTTAAATTTTTGTCTGGCTGGGTCTTCATTGCTGCGCGTGGGCTTTCTCTAGTTGTGGTGAGCAGGGTCTGCTCTTTGCTGCAGTGCACAGAATTCTCATTGCAGTGGCTTCTCTTGTGGAGCACGGGCTCCGGGCACGCGGGCTTCAGTAGTTGTGGCTCTCAGGCTCTACGCGCAGGCTTATTTGCTCTGTGGCATGTGGGATCTTCCCAGATCAGGGCTCGAACCCATGTCCCCTGCATTGGCAGGCAGATTCTTAACCACTGCACCACCAGGGAAGTCCCAAGCATTTCATCTTTAATGTCATTTGTCTTTTTTTTAAAAATAGATTTTATTGGAGTATAATTGCTTTACAATATTGTGTTAACCTCTGTTGTACACCAAAGTGAATCAGCGATATGCATACATGTGTCCCCATATCCCCTCCCTCTTGAGCCTTCCTCCCATCCTCCCTATCCCATCCCTCTAGGTGGTCACAAAGCACCAACCTGATCTCCCTGTGCTATGTGGCTTCTTCCCACTAGCTAACTATTTTACATTCAGTAGTGTATATATGCCGATGCTACTCTCACTTCTTTTTAGAGGTCCCACCTACAGAAAGCAATTCAAACAACTAAAACCCAACAGTATTACCATTATAGAGCCAATGACTTGGTCATATTTTTTCCTCTATCTTCTTTAAATGCAATATTTTATCTATTTCAAATTGCCCCCCTTTTAAGATATTCTTCCTCAGACCTTTAACATACTTTGAGAGGAAAAATACCTCTCAAAATTAGAAGAGGATAAGAGTAATCCATTTTTATTATCTGTTACTTCTTAAAGTTTTTCTCTCATTTTAGCTTCATTCATGCTTTTAAGTAAAGTTGTTACCCAATTTCATCTATTCTCCTTGATTCTTAGCTGTGCTTTAGTGCACCACAGAAAATAAGACAGTGAACTCTTTTAAAGGTGAACCTAGAATCTACTTACAAAAAGGTTCTTTGCTTGAAAAAAAAATGTGCCCTATTGTCATTAAAAGCTCTTAAGCAATTTCACTAGAAAATGTTGTCCATAATGGTAGAGTATTTATCATGTGTAGATACTGGGCCCCCGAATGGTACAAGAGCCGTGCTGAGTCCCTGAATTAGTGTCATAGTAGGGGATCCAAGAGATTAACAGAGGTTGCAACAATTTCTATAATAGGCTGCTGCTGCAGAAGTCCATTGAGAGGGCACTTAACATAGTCTTTGGGAGGGAAGAAGGAATGCTTCCCGACAGTGACATTAAACCTGGACTTGAAGGAATAAGAGTTGGCCAGCAAAGAAGGCATGGAGTGGGAAAGGAAAGACTATTTCAAGCAAAGGTAAAATGTACAAAGACCCAAAGAATATTATATATTCAATGATCTGAACATAATTCAATATGGGGAGAGGGTACAATGAGGTGTGAGAAGAATAAGAATCAAAACTTCATAGAAAAGCAAGAATCTAGAATGGAGGAGAGTTTGGAGGAGAATTAGCCCAAGGGCAATGGGAAGCTATCAAAAAATGAGTGGCATGAATATATTTGAATTTAAAAAAGATCACCCTGGTCAGAATAGAGAATGAATTTAGAAAGCACAGGCCTGAAGGTTGTGAGAGGTATTTGAACACTTTTGCAGTCATCTGATTCTGAGATTACAGTAGCCAGACAAGGATAATCAGAGTGGGAACATAAAAACTAGACTGCTAGAAAAGAGACTGAGGAAATAAATACAATGCAGTGCAAGGGGACTGAAAAAATCTTGGTTATTGATAGACTTTGAAGAAGTGAGAAAAGAGGAAGACATGGGTGAGGCATCTCAGAGTTGGACATTTGGGTAAATGTAGAGCACACCTCCGATAAAGGGAAAACTCAAGGAAGAGAATATCTAGTTCTCTGTGTGTGGTGGGGGAGGTGTTAAGCTTGAGGTCAATTTTGGGTACATGGATTTGGAGGAGGAATCTATGGGACAGCCAAGTGAAGTTGTCCCTCAAGCAGTTGAGATAGTCCTCATAAAGTCACAAAGAACCTACATAGTTACTAATTGAAGTCATGAGAATGGATGGTCCATCTCAGGGAGGGTTTATCTTTCCTCCAAAAAAATCCAGAACTACCACAAGGAGGCCAACATTTAAAGGGCAGCCTGGCTGGTCAGAATGGCCATCATTAAAAAGTCACAAATAACAAATGATAACAAATGCTGGAGAGGGTGTGGAGAAAAGGGAACCCTCCTATACTGTGGGTGGGAATGTAAACTGGTGCAGCCACTATGGAGAACAGTATGGAGGTTCCTCAAAAAACTAAAAATAGAGTTGCCATATGATCCTGCAATCCCACTTCTGGGCATATATCCAGAGAAAACTATAATTTGAAAAGATACATGCACCACAATGTTCATAGCAGCATTATTTACAAGAGCCAAGACATTGAAAAACCCAAATGTCCGACAGATGAATGGATAAAGAAAATGTGGTACATATATACCAATACAATGGAATATTACTCAGCCATAAAAAAGAATGTCATAATGGTCTTGGTAGCAACATGGATGGACCTAGAGATTATCAGACTAATTGAAGTAAGCCAGACAGAGAAAGACAAATATCATATCACTTACACATGGAATCTAAAATATGACACAAACTAACTTGTCTATGAAACAGATACAGACTCACAGACACAGAGAACAGAAATGCGGTTGCCAAGGGGAAGGGGATGTGAGGGAGGGATGGATTGAGAGTTTGGAGTTAGCAGGTGCAAACTATTATATACAGAATGGATAAACAACAAGGTCCTACTGTATAGCACAGGGAACTATATTTAACATCCTGTGATAAACTATAGGGGAAAAGAATATGAAAAATAATGTGTGTGTGTATATATATATATATATATATATATATATATATATATATATATATACACACATAACTGAATCACTTTGTTATACAGCAGATATTAACACAACATTGTAAATCAACTATACTAAAATAAAATGCATTTAAAAAGTAAAAAAAAAACAAAGGCAGCCTGGGCATGTGGTATCCATGTGGAAGATTGAGAAGAAGTATACAATAGTGTTATTTGCTTTGTTAAGCCCAAGAACGTGAAGGCATGAAACAGATCTGGAAATGAGGCAACTTCTTAGTGGTTCTAAATAAAGTGTGCTTAACTGTTAAGGAAGTAGAATCATTTGTTGTATTAAATGTCTCCAGTTAAATAAGTTCATTCATTTATTCTTCCATTTCTTCCTTGAAGGACTTGATTCACTAACTGAGGACATGGAAATGGGGTATTTGTGCAGCTGTGTAGATAACCATCTAAGTAAGGTGTCTTCACCAATATCTTTTACCTATTTATATGCATTTATTGGTGGTGGGGAGAAGAACTAGCTTTTATATTAACAATACTGTACATCTCTTTCTTTATATTCAAATAATGGATTTTTTCATGAATTTAATGATTGTTCATGAAAATTACACATTTTAAAAGTCAAATAGTATAGAAAGAAGTGAGGAAGCAACCCCTGCCCCACTCCTTCCTAATTCTAGGTCCTCCTCCTCATATGCAGTTACTTTTAGTTATATTAGTTTTGTTATTTCCCTTCAACTTCATCTTATTAAGTATATTGCTGGTTCTTTCTTTTTTATTTTATTTTTTATCATCTATTTATTTATTTTACAGTAGGTCCTTGTTGGTTACCTATTTTAAATATAGCAGTGTGTACATGTCAATCCCAAACTCCCTGACTAGCCTTCCTGCCCACCCTTCCCTCCTGGTAACCATAAGTTCATTCTCTAAGTCTGTGAGTCTGATTCTGTTTTGTAAATAAGTTCATTCGTATCATTTTTTTTTTTTAGATTCTGCATTTAAGCAATATCATATGGTATTTGTCTTTCTCTATCTGACTTACTTCACTTAGTATGATAATCTCCAGGTCCATCCATATTGCTGCAAATATATTGCTGGTTCTTGACTTATGGATTTTAGATATTATATGTTGCCTTCCCACATTGGTCCATGAGGAATTCTCTTTCTTGGACCCAGTCTCCTGGCATCCTCCCCATGCTTCCAATAGAGGTATACTGCAATTTTAGATAGGTTGGTTTTCAAAATCCATATCGTTGTGTCTGATGTAAATATCAGCCTTTGCTGGTATCTATCACTTGTGTGTTTTCTATAAGAGCCACCATATTAAAGCCCTCTGTCGATATGCCTCACTCAAGGCCAAATTTTCTCAACCTCAAGGATACTGATATTTTGGACCAGATAATTCTGTGTGTATGTGTGTGGAGGGGATTACTGTCCTGAGTCTTTAAGATGTTTAGCAGCATCCCTAGCTTCTACCCACTATATACCAGTAGCACCTCTCATCTTGACATCTAAAAATGTCTCCTAATAATGCCAAAGTTTCCCTGGGGGACAAAATCCCACCCAGTTGAGAACCACTGGCTGACACTTGTTGCTTACTGGGACTCTTGCATGCTGTTATTCTGAAATTACCTTCCTGTTCTGTGGCAGATGACCTGTTTCCTGGATCCCATACCTTTCTTTTTTAAACACTACTTTCTTTGGGCGAAGCACATTGTAGCGGGCAGGTTCTACAGGGGCCCCAGTGACCCACTGCCAGGAGTCATATGCAATGTCCTCCCACATCACATGGTACTAGGTGTCCTTGCTGAGTTTAGGCTGTTGACTTAAAAAAATGCACAACTTGAGAGTTGTGAGTTGTTTTATTTGGGGCAAAATGAGGACAACGGTCCACGAGACAGCATCTCAGATAGCTCTGAGTAACTGCCCCGAAGAGGTAGGGGGCAAGGTCAGTATATATGTGATTTTAGTGAAGGGGGTATGTGCAGTCAAGCACACGTTTTGACACAGGTTTGCTGCTAGTGATGAGGAGCAGATGTCACCAATAATAATTTTAGTACTTTTCTAGATATAAGAAGATGCAAGAATTGGGCTGATAAAATCTTCTCCTGAAAATATCTTTCTGAAGGCTTGTTCTGCCAGTTTTTCCTAGAGCGCAGAGGGCCTTATTCCTGATCACCCTGAACTCCTTTCAGAGGGTGTTGAAGGTCAGCGACTGCAGTGGCTAGTGACTTCACCCTTGACGCAGGGTGGCAAGTGCCAATTTTTAGTTGGGAAAGCTCTGAAAGATTTTGACTCTGTCTGAAGTAGTCTTCTTCTGTGTAGCTATCAATCTCTCACTCTCTCTCTCCCCTCCTTCCCTCCTCCCACTTTCACTCACCACTTTCTCTCACACAACTTTGTAAGGTGATAGATGTTTGTTGTTTTAAGGTGCTAAATTTGGGGTTGATTCTTACATAGCATTCAATAACTAATATATGCATATCAAGTAGTGTCTTAATAAAGGTGCTAAGGAAGTTTTAAATGATGATGTGAGATACGTCTTCCCTTTTATGCATGAATAGTTTTATTTCTCCATATGATATATGACTGATCATTAGACCAAGCATAAAGTTCTAGCTTGAAACCCATTTTCCCTTAGAATTATGAATATGCATTTCTATTATCTTTGAACTTCCAGTGTTTCTGTTAAGAAGTCATATGCTAGTCCGAGTCCAGATTCCATCTTTAGCAGATTTAGGATTTTGCCTTTGTATGTCTTCTACTGTTCACAGTGCTATGTAGAGTAGCAAAATTTTATATCAGATTTCTTTTATCCTATAAAGTGTGTTCAATTACAACTTTGCTAATGGCCCCTCCTCACATCTATTCTCTCTTTCTTGTAAATCCTATTGGACATTGAAACATCATGTTTGACCCTCTGATTTTCTCTCCTGCTCTCCTACTGGCTGATTTTTTGTGTTTTTCCTCAACTTTCTGAGACATTTCTCAAATTTTATCTTCCAGTTTTCCAGGATTTTAACAATTTCCTCTGTTGCATTTCTGAGAGTTCTTTCTTATGGCTTGCCAGTTTTATTTTAAAGCACCATGCTCTTGTTTCCTGAATTCTTATATCCTCCCACTTCTCTGAAGATATGTCTTTAGTGTTTCTTATGCCTCCTGCATTATCCCTGTTCTCTTTAATTATCTGTGTTTGTTCACTCTGCTCTTTACCCTTCATCTTGGAGCTTTGATGGAAATATCTGATGGTGCTTGTTATCTGTTCAGACTCATGACTGCGGCAATACAAATTGGACTGAAGATTCCACGTGTACGGGGTGACGTTTTCAACAAATGGGCTTCCCTGTCAGGTGATGATATGGATAAACTTTTTTTTTTTAGTGGGAGCATCTCTAAAATTCTAGTTATTACATATATTTTTAATAGGGCTGTTCAGTTCTTTCACGGAAAAAACTTCCCATCTCTTGCATGCAGAAAGAAAACCCTCACTATAGAGCTCTTGGAAGAGGGCAAAAAATAAGGCTAGTGATGCAGCGCCCAGTGTACAGAGTGTCACTTTATTTCTACCTTTAACCCTGCATCTCTCTCAACCCTGCCCCCCAACAGCTTTGACCCCCTTTGGTTCAATTCCTATAAGCTACACAATAAGTCTCTGGTCTCCTGAGATGGAGGGGAGAAGGAATTTTCTTCCCTGGCTGGACACAGAAAAATGGGTCCAAGTTCAACAGCTCCCTGTACAAACTCTGCAATATTTCCCCCAACTTCATGTCTCAACACAGCCTCTATGGTGCACAAACCATCCCAGGTCTGAACCTCTCCCAAGATGCCTTTTTGTTAGCATGCCTTCAAAGAGACCTGAAAGGAGGCAGCTTTCACCTCCATCTGTTGCCCAATTTCCAGAAGTTTGTGTTATTTCTTACCCATCCTAAGCTCTTTCATTTGTCCTCTTTGTCATTTTGAGCTCCAACTTTTTAAAATTTCTTTATGTCACAGTGGAGGAGTTTAAGAAGACAGTGACAATAACTTTGTGCCTGATCATCCTCCATGTTTAAGTAAGAACACGCCTTTGTTACATGTGAATTTTCTGAACCCCTAAATTTTTGCTAAGCGCTATTAATCATTGTAAAATCACTTGTTCTGAGAAAGGAGCACCCCCCCCTTGTGCTATTTCACTTCAAAATTTCAATTGAGAGTGACTGCCAAATTTAGCTGGCTAGTCTCAGAGCTGGGGGCTTGACCTAGTCCCTGCAACTTGCATTGCAGAAATTGGCGTCAATAAGGAATGCTATTTTTTCCCACTCGATAGCCCTGTGTGCTTCAATGTGCACCACAGTGCAATTTGCCAAATATAAGAGATATCTGGCAACCTCTTTTGTTAGCAATGCTTTTCTAAATATTCCAATGGGGGTTTTAGCACTCGTATTTTGCCCCATCATTTCTGTCTGGCCCACCTTTTTAATTTTTTTAATTACTATTTTTAATTCAAGTATAGTTAATTTGCAATGTTGTGTTAGCCTCAAGTGTACAGCAAAATGATTCAGTTATATATATATGTATATATATATATATACACACACATATATATACATACATATACACACACACATATATATTCTTCTTCCGATTATTTTCCATTATGTTATTACAAGACATTGACTATATCGTTCCCTGTACTATAGAGTAGGTCCTGTTTTTTATCTGTTCTATATATAGTAGTGTGTATATGTTAATCCCAAAGTCCTAATTATCCCTCCCCCATCTCCTCTCGTAACCATAAGTTCATTCTCTACGTCCGTGAGTCTGTTTCTGTTTTGTAAATAAGTTCATTAATATCATTTCTTTTAGCTTCCACATATAAGCAATATCATATGATATTTGTGTTTCCCTGTCTGACTTACTTCACTTAATATGATAATCTCTAGGTCCATCCATATCTGACCCACCTTTTAAATAGGGTTCCATAAGCTAGGCACTGTGAAGTGAACATGGCATTCCTAACAGAGCACACACACTATGTGAAAGCTAATGCAAACACCAAGGAGAAACTGACAGGTTCCACGAGAGTAGTACACACAATACAAGGAGAGGTCAGAGCATAGAACAGAATAGTTTACAAGATAAAAAGTGAGCCTAGGGCTTCCCTGATGGCGCAGTGGTTGAGAGTCTGCCTGCCGATGCAGGGACACGGGTTCGTGCCCCGGTCCGGGAAGATCCCACATGCCACGGAGCGGCTGGGCCCGTGAGCCATGGCCGCTGAGCCTGCGTGTCCGGAGCCTGTGCTCCGCAACGGGAGAGGCTACAACAGTGAGAAACCCGCGTACCACAAAAAAAAAAAAAAGTGAGCCTAGCAGAGTTCAATTTTCAGCCACACTGGCTCAGCTGTGTGAACTTGAACAAGTCACTTAACTTTTCTGTGCCTAAGTATCCTCATCTGTAAAATGGGGAAATGTTGGCACTGACTCCATAGCCATTGTGTGAGAATTGAATCAATGAACATATGCAGAGTGCTAAACCTGCAGCTTGGCACACATGACACACTTGATAATATTGGCTGCTATTAACTGTTTTCTAACTAAGAGGTCGAGGGAAGTCTCCTGTCGGTGGTGGCAGGAATTTAAACTGGACTCGAAGGTTTAGAACCCCACTGCAGTGCTAGCTAGAGGATCTGGTTTTCAGAGCCTTCATTTCTAGGCATCAAGAGGTCAAGCTATTTATTAAAGTGGAAACACATTTTCAATAACTTTAAATTAAGAGCAATAATGATAATCCAAGCCTGACTTGTTGTACAAAAGGCAATTACCAACACAGAACACTGAACGTGCCCTGGACTGTGGCCTTCTGCTGAATTTGTTCCACATCTCGAGATAAAAGTATTTACGGCTCAAGTGGTCAAAGGAGAATAAAAACATGTCTTTTATTCTGAGAAAAGCTTTCTTCACACAGACTTCAACTACTTTGTTAATCCTTAAGCCTCTAATTAGAGTTCTAGTCCAAAAGCTAAATATTCAGCACCCCTACACACCAACTCTCTCCACCAGGCTTTAAAAAAAAAAAAAAAAACAAGGTGGCTTAGTCACCAGCCACCTCTTTGGTCTGTTTTGTAATAACCCTTCTTTGTACTTATCCCACATCTTTCATCTGAGTTCCTTAAGACCCTTTACAAACAGGATCTCATTAATCCTTAACAACACTGCTGTGAGGCCCTTGACCGCTGCAATTATCCCAAATTTACAGATGAAGAAAACAAGGCACCGAGTGCAGGCCTTTTCTCTCCTTACCAGCAAAGCAGATGATAATTTCTCATGATGCGCACACTACATACACATGACAGTTGTAAGCAACCGGCCTTGTTGCAATAACAAACAGTTGCTCAATTCCTGGAACATTTCTGAAGAGTTATTTAAACTGGGAAAGTACAAGGTGAGAAGACCCCAAAGGCCTTCAAAAAAGAAAAAGCAAGCCAGCTCCACAGAACCCCACTGCCCAAACACACTGCCTCTCACATGTGTATTACAGGGGACAGAGCAGAATCTCAGGAAGAACACTTTTAAGGACATTACTACTCAATTAACAGAATTTATATTCATGTGCATATTCACTATGGTGTCTTTTGTGATGCCCTGGGAGGAGCTGCCCTCTCTCCCCAATATGGCCCCACTGTAATCCTATAAAGTCTTTTCATGGAGCATGGAGGGTGTTCCCACACTAGGTATATACGTCCTTCTCCCACTAGATTCAAAATACAGAATTCTGTCCAAGAATACTGAGGCCAACTATGTGCTAGGTACTCTGTTAGATGCTAACATTACAAAGATCAATTGTATATGGAAACTAACCTCAAGAATCTCCCAGAAGCCAACTACACTATATTCATGTTTCTATTCTCAGCACCTAGGATAGCATCCAGCTTATGATAGGTATTAGGGACTGAATGTTTGTATCCCCCTCGAATTCATATGTTGAAGCCCTATCCCTCTGAGTGGCTGTATTTGGAGATGGAGCCTCTAAGGAAGTAATTATGGTTAAATGAAGTTATAAGGGTGGAGCTCTGATCTAACAGGAAGAATGTTCTTTCCAGAAGAGATGTCTGCAACCCAAGGAAAGAGCTCCCACCAGACACCAACCCTGCTGACACACTGATCTCAGACATTTGATCTCCAGAACTGTGAGAAAATACATTTCTGTAGATGGAGCCATCCAGTTTGCGACATTTTGTTATGGTGCCCCAGCCAATGAATACAGTAGGTATTCAACTGATGTTCATAGATTGAATTGCACTTTGTTATTTTTGTTCACCTTATTTCCATACTAGTCTTTGATTACCACTCTTCTCTCAGGGGCTTGGAACACCGAGTCAGTAGCTGTTGTCCCCCTATTTTGGTTTCCTTGACGCTGGTGCATACTGCCCAGCCTACTCCATAGCCAGAGGGGTTGGACTTGAAGGGGGGCATCTCCCAAGTGCTTAACTACATCTCCCCAGCTGTGTCCTGATGAGCCTGATCTTGCAAGGAACAGACCTCTTCAACAGTTCATTAGTCCTTTGCATATACCCTGCTCTTTCCCCCCCCCCCTTTCTCTGTCTTGTTTTGGAAACATCAGACAAGTTTCCCAAAGATCTGATTCAGAAGGCATTTGAGAAAAAGCCATTCTTAAG
This sequence comes from Delphinus delphis, assembly GCF_949987515.2. Taxonomy (NCBI): domain Eukaryota; kingdom Metazoa; phylum Chordata; class Mammalia; order Artiodactyla; family Delphinidae; genus Delphinus; species Delphinus delphis. Next base: position 106,952,206 of record NC_082689.1, on the reverse strand, counting down.
GTTAAAAAAATTTTTTTTTTCCATGTCATGTTTTTGTACATCAAAAGCTGCTGCCTGTGCCTGGTGACAGTAGCTCATGTGCAGGGTGGGCACCCTATATCTCATCTTTCTCCTTCCTGGGGAATGTCCCCCTCATTAGGTGTTCTGCCTCCAGGGAATGGGCAATGCTTATGCCCTCTTTGTATTCAAATTGCATCCCAGTTATCCTGAAACCTGCACTTTACACTCATGCTCTGATCACCCAAGCATGCAGATAATTCATATTATTTTATTATCATCAATAAGAAAATATACACCGTGTTTTGTACTTTACAATGTATGAAGCACATCCTCTTGCATCATCCCATTTGATCTTTGTCTTAGCCTGATTGAGCTGCTATAACACAATACTGTAGGCTGAGTGACCCAAACAACAGAACTTTATTTTCTCACAGTCCTGGAGGCCAGCAAAACCAAGGTGCCAGCCAATTCAGTCTCTAGTGAGGGCTCTTCTCCTGGTTTGCAGACGACCACCTTCTCACTGTATTTCTACATGGCAGAGATGGAAATACAGAGAGAGACAGAGAGACAGAGAGAGCAAGCTCTGGTGTCTCCTCTTACAATGGCACTAACCCTATCAGATCAGGGTTCCCCCTTATGACCTCATTTAACCTCATTACCTTCTTACTATAAATACAGACACAATAAAGTCAGGGCTTTAACATATGAGTTTGATGAGGACATGATTCAGTCCACAGTAATCGTCAAGAACCTATGAGCACACTACAAAATAAAGGATCTCCCACAACAAGGAGTAGAGAAAGAGAAACGATGACTGACATCCAGTCTTACTCATCATGCCTGCATTTCTCCATTCACGCCCACCCCTCAGCTTGGTGGACTAAGTAAGTGATGATACTGGGAATGTTATTTCCTTCTGCCCGTATCACTGTCCTTCCTCTAGAGGGAAAGGTGACCTCTCAAGGTGTTATAGCCATATTCTTGTGGAGTGGAGGACAGAAGTCCAGCAGGACCTAGTATCCCTGAGCAAGAGATGATTGGAAAGCTCAGAAATGTAGGAAATGAACGAACCTAAACAAAGTCTGGGTGCTAGCAAAAGACATGGGAATTTTAAATTCCAAGCAGCAAAGTGTTGTTTGATATAAGCCCAGAGACAAAAGTGATCAGGGCTTAGTAAGGCCAAGGAGACACGCCTTCTGAGGCATGCTTTTCTCAGGCTGTTTATCAGGATTCTGTGGCTCTGAGGATCTCAAGCATATGCCAGGGTCAGAGAGGGAGTGATGGGGGCAGCGTGAACCTTTGAAGATCTCCGGTGAGAAAACAGCTGTTGAGGATTGTACTTTGAAGACACTCCCTCTCTGGATTCCTCTTCATCCCTGTCTCTCTTGAGTCAGTCTGTTCCTGATGAAGTGACAGGAAGGCGAAGTGTCTGGGTTCATCACTATTTCCTCCAAGGTATGTGCAATCACAAATGCAGACAGTGCATCTTATGAATATATATGGTAAAAAAAAAAAAAAAAAAAAAAGACTGATAAAAAGAAAATGCTGAAGCAAAGTCAGACGTACTATTTGGTGCTGGAAGGCAGCTGAGGAGCCACCGAGGGAAGGTGACCAGGAATCCTGTTTGGATTTTGTACCCAAGTGATTTCACCCTCGATTGATGGTCTTAGAATGATCACAGATTCTAAATTTATTTATTTTTTAATTTCTACCATCAGGGAGCCAAGAAGGACAGATGATAAAAGAGTAGAAAAGGGAATTGATTGGTAAAAAAAAAAAATCATATTTCATATGCAATGGGAATAAAAAGGAGAAAATGAGGAACAATCAAAGCAACAACTTATTTTATTAAAAGATATATAATATCCAGGTAGAGAACACTGACTTATCTTTCAGGGACTAATTCAAGGGTCACTCTCCATTAAGAATTTTCTGACCCTCCCTCCCAGAAAGACTTGCTCACTCTACCTGGAACAGACCTCTATGCTAGTATTGCTGATACATTGTTGCCTTACTTGCTTTTATCTTTGTCACTAGACTAGATTCCTTAAAGGCAGGACAGGATCCAGTCTATCTCTGTCTCTCCCACACATGAAATAGTGCCCGCCACATGGAAGACGCTTTGGGAATATTTGTTAAATAACAAGCATGAAGGAGAGCTGCCCCGTACTGTGGGGAAGGCAGAGCCAACACTCAATAAAATGCTCTGAAAGCTGTGTCTCTTGAACATTCTCATCTCCTTCTCTAGACCATTTTCCTCCTTCAACGGCCCCTTCTCCTCCAATTGCCGTGCCTCTGAGAAGTTGCCTGTGGTCCCAAACCCCAGGTTCTTGAAGCACAATTGCCTTCTCTTTCCTAAGGACTCTCTGACCCCAAAATGTCTCCCTTTCTGCCTTTGTTCTTCCATCTCAGAAATTAAAATCCTTTTCTTCCTTTAGGAAGCACCTGTTTTCATTTGAAAAGACAGCAGTGGCTTAACCTGAATGTCCAATTGGAGAAAATTCAAGAACAATGATCAAGGACAAAGAAGAATTCCAAACCTGCCAGATCAAACCCTGCCGGGGAGAGATTCACAAGCATGGCTTTGCATTCCTTTGCTCTTTCTCCCCCAGCCTGGGCCGCCTTATTAAATATATTTGCAAGCCATGTCTCCATGCCCTGGCTTCTTAACCAAGAGTGCTGAAATTGAAGCCATTTTATGTATGACGTGGCCGTGGGCATTTTCTTCCTCTTGGGGAGAACAAAAAAGGCTCCTTTTAAGAGTAACCCTCTCTTAATTTCCACCGGATTCCCAAAGGTGTCTTAAATCAAAGAAAGGTTAAGAAAGCTGTGCTAACAGAAAACTCTTCCGTCCACATCAGAGAGGTGCGAATCAATCTTATTATAAAATCCCTTCCATTGTTGTCCACCTGAAACTAACACAGCATTGTAAATCAACTATACTCCAATAAAATTTTTTTAAAAATCCCTTCCAGAGACTTTCCCAAGTTAACTCTTTACTGTCTTTTCCCTCCTAACCTTTTTTTTTTCCAATCTGTAAGTATTCTTTACTTCCATTAATATTTTCAGAGGTATATTTTCCACTGAAATGTATCAGAGTTGTGTTAAAAATATTTCTAGTTCCTTACAATTCAGTGTCCCCCATATTTTTCACTGACAATTAGGCCAGTGACCTAATACTATGAATGTATTGGGAACAAGTTGTAAGAATATTACTTCTTTTTTTTTTTCCAGGAGAAATAAGATCATTTTTATTGGTATTATTGCTGTGGGCAAAATGAGGCTAATAATAAAAGTCTGGGCCAGTGACTATTTGGGCTTACTGTTTACAAAGTTGCAGTAATAATAATTGTGTACATATATATAGTATTTTCTAGTAGAAGCAGCACTTTTGCACACATTAACTTATCTTTTTTTTTTTTTTTTTAACTTATCTTTTTTAATAACAGCTTTATGGACTTCCCCGGTGGTGCAGTGGTTGAGAATCCACCTGCCGATGCAGGGGACACGGGTTTGATCCCTGGCCCGGGAAGATCCCACATGCCGCGGAGCAACTAAGCTTGTGTGCCACAACTACTGAGCCTGTGCTCTAGAGCCCGTGAGCCACAACTACTGAGCCTGCGTGCCACAACTACTGAAGCCCGCGTGCCTAGAGCCCGTGCTCCACAATGAGGGAAGCCACTGCAATAAGAAGCCCACACACCGCAACGAAGAGTAGACCCCGCTTGCCGCAACTAGAGAAAGCCCGTGTGCAGCAACGAAGACCCAACACAGCCAAAAATAAATAAATGAATAAATAAAAATTTTAAAAATAACAGCTTTATGAAGGAGACAGGTATTATTCTCTGTGACTAAGTGAAGTCAGACAAAGAAAGACAAATATCATATGATATCACTTATATGTGGAATCTAAAAGAATAATACAAATGAACTTATTTATAAAACAGAAACAGGCTCACAGACTTAGAAAACAAACTTATGGTTACCAAAGGGGAAAGGTCGGGGAGGAGGGATAACTTGGGAGGTTGGGATTAACACACACACCCTACTATATATAAAATAGATAAACAACAAGGACCTACTGTATAGTGCAGGGAACTATACTCAATACTCTGTAGTAACTTATATGGGAAAATAATCTGAAAAAGAACAGATATATGAGTATGTGTAACTAAATCAGTTTGCTGTACACCTGAAACTAACACAACACTGTAAATTAACTATACTCCAACATAAAATAAAAAATTTTAGAAAAGCATACCACTTCTTAACTTCTTATAGAAGCATTTCTAAGTCTGCAAATAAAGCCCTAGCAGAAAGAAATATAAATGTAAGATGACACAGGAAGGGAACAGAGAATCACGAAATCTAAGACATGCCAAGAAACTAAGAGGTTACTTTTCTCTGCCATCCACTGCTGGAATTCTTATTATGGTTTCTCCAACAAATCATCATGCAATTATTATTCAAAGACCTCCAATGACAAAGAATTCACTGTCGCACAAGGCATTTTACTCTACCATTGTAATCTCTGAATTCCTAGGAGATTGATCCTTCAAGTTAGGCAAAATCTCACTTCTAGTTAGATTGCTTGAGAAATCTGGGCAACGGGATCCCCTCATGTATTTAGATTATCTTTCAAAAAGTTTAAGGTAGTGTCTGAGTCTCTCTTTTTCCTGATTGTGTTGAGAGAGCACAGTATCCTGTATCCTGCTTACTTTTGTCAGTCTCCTGATCCTGTGCAGGGGGACTAATGACCAGAGAATCAATGACCCAGAGAATCAATAGAAGAATGAATGAATGAGCACTTGTCTTAGTTGTGTCTCTGTAGGAGAAAGAGATGGCAGGAAAAGTCCAGCATCCTCAATCACTGAGTCCCCCAGCACTACCTACTACAACAAGAGGTCCCTAGAGCAATCGTGGTGGGGCGAGGTGGGCGGGGATAGTGATTCTCTGAGATTGAGTAAGGGGTTGGGGGACACCCCATTACTAACCACGGCTTGGACACCCATTTCCTGTATCTTAGACTGAGCTGCAAGGCCTGTACTTTTATACTAGCCCTGAGATCTAACATTAAACCAAAAAACAAGGCACAAATATCTCCTTGCTTCCTGCATTTAGCCAGGGTTTAAAACATGTAAATGCCTATGGGGTCAGGCAGAGCCTTCAATGAAGTGAGGCATTAGAGTATAAGAAAATAAAGGTTAAGGCAGAATTCAAGAATGCCTTCCCGACCAGCAAGGACCTGCTGTATAGCACTGGGAACTATATTCAATATTTTGTAATAGCCTATAAGGGAAAAGAATCTGAAAAAAAAAAGATATATATGTATGTATAACTGAATCACTTTACTGGACACCTGAAACTAACAAAACATTGTAAATCAACTCTACTTCAATTAAAAAAAGAGAGAAGAATGCCTTCCCAATTAAAGTTATTTAAAATATGCTGTCTTTCAAAAAATAACACTCTTAGCTTACCTCATATGGTCAAGAATACCTACTAGACGTGGGGAGGGAAGACTGAATCTCAGCTCTCTCCTTACTTGCTGTGGGATTTTAAGCAAGTTATTTAATGTCTGTCTATATGCCTTAGATTCTACAACTCTAAGATACTGATTCTGTTAATACCAGTAATCACACAGGATTATTGTGAGGCTTAAGTCCTCTGTACTAATGAGAATAGTGCCCAGCATAGAGTTCAATATCTCTATTATAATAGACTATACGGAGTAATATATATGTAATGTGATATAGTTATTTTTGTTACACAGTCTGTAACCATAAGCATGATCCTGCAGAACCACCCCAAAAGGTGCTTTCGGGGAAATCGGGCATCTCAGTGCTGTGTAACCATCTGACTATAGTCCAGTCCCAACAGAGCAGGATGATCTAGTTTAGAGGAAAGATTGTTGGGCTGACTACCTAGAGACTTGGCATCTGGCCCTAGCTGTGTCATGAATTAGCTGGCTGGCCTAGGTTAATCCGTTAATCCATGCTCACTCTCCTCAGCCAGCCTTATTGACCTTACAGAGACATTTTAGGGGCAAGAGTTAAAAACTGACATGTTTCTATAATGGTTCTAATCATACAGAGCTCTGCTGATAAATAAGAGGTCTAGTAACCCATAAGGTTTTCCTTTGCTCTTGCAGAGTCTTTCAAGACCAGACAGTCTTGGATGACCATTCATTATCCTAGTTTCTTTATCTCCTTTTTTTCTTCCCTTCCATGTTGCTTTCAGGATGAATGAGTCCTTTAGAGTTAGCCATTGTTATTATTATTGTAAATCAGGCCCGATTCAACCCACAGGTCCACCAGTTTTGAACCTTGCTTGAGGCCCACATATCATTCTTCATTATCTAGTTCATACCTAGTTGGAAAACAAGATGACACAAGGAAGAACAAACCCAAGTAAAAGTAGAGCAAGAGAGATTTCTAAAGTTTCCACATAAGGTCTAGAGAGGGCACAGTGTGTGCTGTGTATCCCCAGCTTCCTGTATGCTCCCCGCCAGTGCCACAGTCCATCCTTGTGGTGGATGGTTCAAAAGCCCAAACTCATCTCATTATATAGCAAGTTACAAGAGGGGAAAAGAAATTCTCAATCATAGGAAAGTGTTCTTTGAGACCATACTACAGGGATGTCCACATCTGCCCTCTTCGCCTGTTCCAACTGTTCTCCAGGAGTTTGACCTGAGTGTCCTTGGTCGTGACTACATAAACTGTCCTCAACATTGCAGGGTAGAATTAAGTAGTGTGAAGAGCAAACCTGGCTTCCGCTAACAGCCATCAAAACTGATGTCCTTCAACGGTCCTTGTACTCATTGGGTTCTAGCCCCTTTATCATTCTAATCTTCACATATTTCCTTTTGTCCACATTCTTTCCAAAATCTGATTCTCAGCACCCAGCCCCATACTTCACAAGGTTATGACTCACACATACTACTTCTCTCTAAGACCTAGGCATTCAGCTTTTATTAATACAGCATGCATTTATGCCAGTTGTTTTAACAGTCCTCAGTAAAGGATCCTGCAGCAAAGACGACAGGATGTATGTGACGAGTGTCGTTCTGAAATTCAGATACGCTGATGATCTGCTCCTTTACACTTAATGGATTGCAGCACAGAATAAATAATAAAGAATGACTGCTACACAGTTGAAGCAAATTAAAGTCAATGTATTCGAGACTTCAGCAGTGAATTGACACGGCTCCTGAATACCAATTGCAACTCATAAAGGAAAAGCACAATCAAAGGTTGGACTGGAGATCTGGAAAGACACTGCCCAGGTGGGACCATATTCAATTGAAATTATGCAGAGTTCTGGAGGGTATGTACTGACCCTCCAGCACAGAATAACACTCCATCAGGCTTCATGCCAACAGAACTCACCATTCTTGCAGAGCAGGACAGCCAGGTAGCCCTGAGAAGAAGAGTTGATACAGAGCAGGAGGCTGGGTGCCTGGGCTGTCACAAAGCTCAATGCAATGTTTTCTTTGGATGGGGCTGCATCTGCATAAATCGCTGAGGAAGACAGGCTTATATTCTTGGTCACCGGGTAGGGTTCTTGAAACATGTAAGTCACTGAAGTGCCAGCCTCAAAGACAGCAGAAACCTCTGCAAAATATCAGAGGGGAAAGCACACATTAAAACGTTTGGTCGAGTATGCAGGAGAGCCATCATTGCTTGTTTATTGTTTCCTATGCATCGGTCACTGTGTGAGAGTTTTTATATGAATTATAGAATATGCTTCCCACAATAATTTTGAAGTGGCAGAAATCACCATTTCTATTTACAGATGAAAAACATGAGGCTTGCCGGGGTTAAGCACCTTGAACAAGGTTGTGTGGCTAGAAGAGAGAGCTCAGATGTGCACTGTGAAATGTAGGACCAGTTTCATGTATGTCTGCGGAACAACTACCACGTGCCCGGCTGATTTCTCAAGAAGCAAAGAGGAGATGTCCCGGCCTCCTGCATAGTCGAGAGAAATTGCACCAGGATTATCTTACTTTCAAAACTGAAATCCTAACAATTCTGGTTTATGTTTTTCTAGTGGGTCAGGAGGGTGTTGAGTGGGCTCAAAACTACTGAGAGTAGTACATTGGGAAAGAAAGTAATTCTCTATGGTGTTGGGAAAGTGTGAGGACCCGTGGAAATGGAGGAGAGAAAATCTGTGGAAAGAGTAGGAAAGGCATAGGTATCCAATTCCTGGACTCAATTATTTAATTTTAATTTATTTTTTTATTTGAAGGATAGTTGATTTACAGTATTTTGTTAGTTTCAGGTATACAGCACAGTGATTCAATTTTACATAATATGTATCTATTCTTTTTCAGATTCTTTTCCCTTATAGGTTATTACAAAATATTGAGTATAGTTCCCTGTGCTATACAGTAGGTCCTTGCTGGTTATCTCTTTTATATATAGTAGTGTGTTTAGGTTAACCCCCAAATCCTAATTTATCTCTCCCCCCTTTCCCCTTTGGACTCAATGATTTTAAATACCTAGGGAATTGGTTTTCAGTTCCATAAAAGAGCAAAGACTTTGGCAAATAGGCATGCCCATGGGAAACAATTCCTACAGCACAACATAGAGGATACAGATCTGCCATCACCATTGGGAAGGGAAGCCTCTACAGACTGATGACATTCAATCTGCAGGAGCAGGAATCACCCAATCCTCCCTGTATAATGTCTTCACTCCAATTGCTATCATTTTTGTTCGGTGGAATCAGCAAGGATCCAATTTCACCACTGGATCTGAAGCCTCCTTTGATTTCATACTAGCTGTGTGGTTCCAGGCAAGTTAGTCAAACCCATGGAGATGGTTTTCTCATCCGGCAAATGGGAAACATAACACCTCCCTCAACAATATTTCTGGGCGGATAAACAAGAGGATATGTTAAAAGCTCTTAAGAGAGTTACCACGGTAGTTTAAACTCACAGACTCTCCATATTAGAAGAGAATTCAACCTCAACCCATACTAATGCCCATCATAAAATATATCTGTTTAATGACTGCACATGCATCCAAGTGCTGGCATATTTTCTTCTTTGAATCAGGGCTGCTCTTAAGTTTACTTTCAATTTTATCTCTACACAGTATCAGGGTATGGAGCAAAGGTTCCTCGGTAGAACAACAGAGCTTGGATCTGAAACAAACCTCTGCTATGAAAACAGCACATTAGACATGAATCTATTTTTTTTTCTTTTTTTTTAATTGAAGTATAGTTGACTTACAGTGTTGTATTGGTTTCAGGTGTACAGCAATGTGATTCAGTTAGACATACATATATATTTATTTTTTTCAGATTCTTTTCCCTTATTACAAAATATTGAGTATAGTTCCTTGTGCTATACAATAGGTCTTTGTTGGTTAAAAAACACATGAATCTATATTGGCATAATTAATTTCTTTTCTTTCTGAAAGATTGAGTATCCGTGATTCCCCATGAAGTTCTCTGATTGAGTTGGTGCCACCTAGAACATGATCAAACCTGGCTTTTGCTTCCTAATTCCATTGCAAATTTGTTCTACCTTTGTGAAAATTCTGTAACAGTCTGTCACAGTGCCAAAAAAATTAAAGTTGCATATTTATGCATATTGCTTAGCAGACTGGGAATACCGGTTCCTTTTCACTAAAGATTCAGAGAAAGGGTTCTGCATTTTGCATGCAGGTTAGAAAATCATTGGTCCTCCTGATTACTGAGATCTGTGCAGAAACTGGCAACAGGAGGGTTCTAGGTGATCATCAGCTGGATTCAAGCACTCTTCTCAAGTGAATTTCCTTGGGGACATTTGGTCTGCGTTTTGAGCTACTAACTCCTAGTTAACAGAGTAATGGCTTTTATGGGATGTTCGTGTGCGTATTCAAATGTAAGTATAATTCAGATCATTCTGTCATGAGTAGTATATTAGATACAGGCATTCATACTACATTTTTTCCTTATACTTAAGATAGGAAATTAAAATGAAAAGCATTTTTTTTTTTTTTTACAGTATGCGGGCCTCTCACTGTTGTGGCCTCTCCCATTGCGGGGCACATGGCTCACGGGCCCAGCTGTTCCACGGCATGTGGGATCTTCTCGGACTGGGGCATGAACTCATGTCCCCTGCATCGGCAGGCGGACTCTCAACCACTGCGCCACCAAGGAAGAGCTGAAAAGCAGTTTTTAAACTAGAACTGTCCTACCAAATTCTGTCTTCCCTCCTCCCCAGCCCCAGTTGTATTTTTATTTATTTAGATATTGTGAAGTTCAACCTAAAACTAAATTCAGCAAAACACCTGGATTTGATTATTCTCTCAGTTTCTTTTCTTTTATAATCTAAGAGTTTGAGCTCTCTGATCATATTTAAGCTCTCTGATTGATTTATCTGAACATCTGAAACCACTGGGCAAAATGAAAGAAAAATCTTCACTTGAAGGTGATTATTACCAATGACCATCATGCTACTCTAGGGCCATGATAACCAATATTAGCAACATCGGTTGAGTACCTACCTGGTGGAAGAAACTGCTGATTAGATTCTGAGAAGACAGAACACACATGAAAAGAAATAAGACCAATGGAAGGTGGCCTTGAATGTGATGTGCGAATGACGGAGACATTGAGTCCCAGAGTTGAATGCCTCTGTGGGCGGGAGCAGCGTGAGAAGACCTGAAAGAGGAGCTTGGTATTGACTAGGCCTTAAAGTGTGAAATGAACTCAGAGCAGATGCTAGGAGTCAGGGTGGTGCTGGAGAGGTTGTGTATCTCCAAGGCAGCCTTGGAGTCAGATTGACATGGGCCTGGACCCTATCTGTGCGCTCCTCCTGCTTTCTCATGAGATCCCGTCACTGATGGCTATTCATACACAAACAGGGATGAATTCAATCTCGTGGCAGGCAGACGGGTTGGAAGAGAGGATGTAAAGGGACAGCATGTAGTAGGAACTCAATAAACAACAGCTGGTCTTAAAAATAGTAATAGAAATAGATTTAGAATTAGAATAAGTATAAAGACCAGGCCTTAATGAATAGTCTAGCGTTTCCATAGAAATCAGTCAGGCTGTAAGTAATTTAGAATAACTTCAAACAAACTGAAAATAAATGAAAGAAATAGGAATTTGAATGCTGAGTGGATATTTCATATTATTAAAAAGTTAATAAAATTTTCTTACTATAACAGTCCTGTGGATACATATTTTTATGTCATCTTTTAACAATACATACTGCAGTATTTATAGAACTGATGTGATATCTAGAATTTGCTTCAAAATAATAAAATTCCCTGGTGGTCCAGTGATTAAGAATCCACCTTCCAATGCAGGGGATGTGGGTTCGATCCCTGGTTGGGGAACTAAGATTCCACATGCTGCGGGGCAAGTAACTACTGAGCCCACACACTCTGGAGCCCGCATGCCACAGCTAGAGAGAAGCCTGCGCACCACAATGAAGAGCCCACATGCTGCAACTAAGACCCAACACAGCCAAATAAATAAATAAATAAATAAAGTAATAATAGGAGGAGGGATGTTAGGCTGTAGACGAAATAAAAATGATCATGAGTTAATAGTTGTTGAAGCTAAATAATGGATGCATGGGGGTTCTGAAACCCTTCTACTATAGTGCATAATTGAATTTTTCTGTAATAAAAATTTAAAAAAAATAATATAAGTTGGCAGGAAGGTATATATTATAGAATTTTTTCAACAGGTTTTTGGCAATTGCTAAATTACCCAAATATGTATACTATGTTTTCACTGAAATTCCATTATTAAGGGAATAATCAATAATTGTGTTTATCACAGCATTATTTATGTGCAAAATTTGGGGCAATCTAAAATTCCAAAGCAATAGTAAGAGCATTTACTGAGACTTTATAGGCCAGGCATTATCTCAATTGCTATGTGAAATGCTCACTAAATTTCCATCAGAATCTTTCATGAAGAATTCCTGAATTTTCCACATTTTACAGACGAGAAAACCAAGGAATCGTGAGGTTGAATTACATAACCAGTGTCACACAGTGTAGACTGTAGATGAGCCAGAATTTGAACACAGGCAGGACTGGTACCAGAGTTCTACTACTGCTACACTAAAATGCTCTGTGATATAATATGTCAAATACACAGAAGCAATTCCACCAGATGGAATATATTGCAATCATTAAAATTGATGAATTATATAGGAATGGCTATGAAATGAAATAAAGAAAATTCAGAATATAAAATGGAATGGACAGGATTATCTCAGCTACACTAAATGCAAAGAAAAGAGCTACAAGAATATCAGATCTCCTTTTTAATGGTTGTCTTTGAATGATTAGCTTGGTTTTTATTTTTCTAGATTTCCAGATGTATTTTCAAATAGAATTCCAAATATATTACCTAGAGTTTTTAATTCAAAAAATTTAAATGACCGTCATACCTAGACACTTCAGATAGTGGTTGGGGTAGAGGTGGGCTACAGACAAGTGCACAGATGGTATTAGAACAACTGGATAGTCACAAGCAAAAGAATAAAGTAGGACCCCTACCTTACACCATATACAGAAATTAACTCAAAACTTATCAAAGACTAAATGTGAGACCTAAAACTACAAAACACTTAGAAGAAAACATAGACATAAATCTTCATGACATTGGATTAGTCAATGGTTTCATAGATATAACACCAAAACACCACCACCAACAACAAAAAATAGATAAATTGGACTTATAAAGATTTTGTGCTTCAAAAGATGTTGTCAAGCAAGTGAAAAGGGGAGAAACATTTTGCAAATCATATATCTATTATGAGAGTTATGTTCAGCATATAAAAAAATTCTACAACCAAACAGTAAAAAGAAAAATAACCCAGTTTAAAAATGGGCTATAGGTTTGAATAGACATGCAAAGAAGATGCACACTTGGCCAATAAGTACATGAAACAGTGTTTGACATTATCAGTCATTAAAAATTGCAAGCCAAAATTACAATGTGATATTCTTTCACACATTCACAGCAGAATGTGTCTTATGGAAAAGATAGTAACAAGTGTTGGTGAAGATGTGGAGAAATTGGAGTGCTCATGCATGGCTGGTAAGAATGTAACATGGAGAGGTTACTTTGAAAACAGTTTGGCAGTTCCTCAAAAAGTTAGACAACATGTAATTACTATACGACTCAGCAATCCCATCTGTAGGTATATACCCAAGGGAACATAAAACATACGTTGATACAAAAAATGTACATGAGTGTGAATAGCAGCATTATTCATAATAGCCAAAATAAATGGAAACATCCCATGTCCATCGCCTAATGAATGGATAAACAAAATGTGGCACATCCACACAATAGAATACTCTTTTGGAACTAAAAGGAAGTAAAGCATTGAAAAATCCACAGCATAGATGAACATTGAAAACATTATGCTAAGTGAAAGAAACCAGACACAAAAAGGCCACTTATTGTATGATTCTATATATTTTTTGAAATATCCAGAATAGGCAATTCCTAGTGACAGAAAGTTAGATGAATGGTTTCCAGGGACTGGGAGAAAGGTGAATAGCTCCTAAGGGGTATGAGATTCCTTTTAGAGATGATGAAAACATTCTAATATTATGGAGTGGTGATGGTCATGCAACTTTGTGAATATAGTAAAAACTCCTGAATTGTACTGTTGAAAAGGGTGAATTTGGGGTATGTAAATTACATCCAAAAATAAAAAAAGAGAAACACATACATAAAACAATAACAAAAAACCCCCTACATATTTGAATCCTATTAACACATTCCTGTACAGGATGAAATTAGGGTCAAAAACAGGAAAAAGGAATCAAAAAATGATGAACCTCCAGCTCTGACATTTATCAGCAATCACTAAACCAGGGTGATGGTCAGTATTTTTACATGTTAATTACAAATATTGCTTCTTCCCTCCTAGCTTGGGGATAAGGAATAAATGTTGCAGTCAATAACTGCTAGCTAGTTTGTGATTACCATTCCTTTGTATAACACTCAGAAACAGAAAATGGGTCAATAGACAGTGGTTCTAGCCCAGTCATTGGTCATGGACAAATGTCCTTAATTCTACACCAGATATTTCCAGGATTGGCATCCCCTAAAATATACATGCCATGGAAAGTTAACATAAAAAGCTCCCCTAACAGAGAACAGCTTTATCCAGGACAATCTTGGAGCTAAGGGTTCCCATTTGAGTCCCAAGCCACACTTCTCAGAGACAACTGGCATTGCTCAAAGATGCATTTAAAAGGTTCATCTCACATACTTTGCAACTGCTGAATATAAAGGGAATGATGTCCTTAGATTTATGATATGGGGGAAAAGTTCACAGTGAAATATGAAGGAAACTGAAAAGGCTAAGCAAATATCTGTCAAACTAAAACATGGGGAGAGAGCACAGCAGACATTTCAAGAAATACAGTCAAAAGATGCAGTGGCATGGGCAGAAGATAATGAATAGGAATTGTTTCAGAGAAAGGAACCAATGGGAAATTAGGCTAAATTTAGAGCAAGATGATCTATGAGATGTTTGAATAATGTCTCTGGAGAAATACAGAGAGGTCTACTGTTTTTCTTTATTTTTTTCCCAAATAGACACTGGGTATAGATCTTGTAAAATAATGCTAGTATATTTTAGGGACTGGGTTTGGTGGTGTTTATTCTGCATTTGCTTCTTCTACCCTGTGGGGCCAGTCTAAGGGTGGCATTCAAAATTTCAGAGGAGGGCTTCCCTGGTGGCGCAGTGGTTGAGAGTACGCCTGCCCATGCAGGGGACACGGATTCGTGCCCCGGCCCCGGAAGATCCCACATGCCGCGGAGCGGCTGGGCCCGGGAGCCATGGCCGCTGATGCCTGCGCGTCTGGAGCCTGTGCTCCGCAACGAGAGAGGCCACAACAGTGAGAGGTCCGCGTACCGCAAAAAAAAAAAAAAAAATTCAGGGGAAGTTATTCCAGAGACTTCCACCAGTGTGAAAATGCAGGAGCACTTTGTTTTAGAGAGCCTACTGGGGTGGGATCTCTTTTATTTCGAACTCCTATGTAGGACCGACACTCTGTTGGCCCTGTAATTTCTACCATTAATTTTCTCCTGAGGAGCTCAATGCTTCCCAGCAATAACAAGCAAGTAATTCAAACTAATTGGGGAGGAGGCCAATGTCAATGAATGAAGAGCTTAAATTATAGTCCTTCAAAGAGAACACTGGGTGCTTTTTCCCCTGCTGTCTTTAAGTTCCAAGAGTAAGTTGAACTAAAATAAAGCATTGTTTGTTAAGGGTGTGCTTGAAAAATGTGTTTTAATGAACTGACAAGAATTATTTGTAATTGCCATCATTGTCTGTATGTAAACGGTGTTTCAAAGTGATTAAAACATTTTATTTTAATAGTTTAAATGCTTCTCTTGAAATATTGTTTACATTCTTGGTCAACAAACTTTTTTTCCATCAATAAAGTAAACTTTAAAAGATTCTGCGAAGATTGATAGTAGACCAAATCTTTTGTCCTTCTAGTTGAAAAATACTAAGTATGGATACTGAATAATGAGTTTTTACAGTTTGTAGTTATTTTTAATTGATCCAGAGAATGTACACCATAACCATCATTCCTTGTTTAAGGTGTATATCCAACATATTTAGCTTTTATCAATGACATGAATTCATAAGATTAGGAGGGTGTGTGGAAAGGCACTGGGGCAGGGAATTTTTTTTTTTTTTTGGCCGCAGGGCACAGCATGTGGGATCTTAGTTCCCCGACCAGGGATGGAATGTGTGCCCCCTGCGTTGGAAGTGTGGAGTCCTAACCACTGGACGACCAGGGAAGTCCCTGGGGCAGGGATTTTGACTCCTGTGCTCTATTCTCAGCCCCCTGAGGAATTAAGGTGAATCTTCGGGCAAGACGTCTAAAGCCTCAGACCCCACTCATGTCATCTGCAGAACAGGGAGATTTTACTAAATACAACTCACCTATACTCTCCGTATTATAAAATTATTTACAATGGCTTCAGGGTCTCTAAGGGTTTTCCAAGGCTAGATTCTATAATTCTTTGATTACATTTGTGGATGGAGAAATTGGAAATGGAAAGGTTAGTACAACAGAAATGACAGTCCATCTCTCCCGGGGCTCAACTGGTTCTAGGTCACGTCAAGTGTGTTTTCCTGTTCCTATCCATTCAGTTCAACTGGACTGCCAGTATCAATGCACAAGAAGAATGAGTATATGTAATTATGTTAAGGAGCTATGCAGAGTCTCTAAAGAGAGGGAAACTGAGGAAGAGTAAATGATTGTATGAGGACTGTCTAGGGCATGGGTTTCCTATGATTTCACTACAACCTGTAGGCACTAAAACACAGCACATGGGGAAACATAAGTTTCTATTGTACCTTTTCTGCAGAAGGGCCCTTCGTACGGTGAATTGGTGCAGTCGCAGAAGTATCCACTGGGCTTCTCCACACATTTGCCTCCGTTGTGGCAGATGCGGCCGTAACTGCTGCAATGGCCCGGGCATCCGGGCCGGACTCCAGACGTGACCTTTGCCCTCTCCTCCAGGTCCAGTTTCTGCCCATTCAAGTGTAAGGAGCGTATGCATCCTAGGAAGCCTTTCTGTCTTGATGATGTTCCCCCTGTGCAGTGAAAAATAAAAGGAAAAAAATATATAAGGTACAGGGTTCACATTTTTGAGGTTTAATATCAGCAGTGGTGATAGTTAATTATTGTGCTGTTGGCATCCTGTGTTGGGCTTTTCTATTAGTTTCCGGTGAGAATTAGGAATTCAAAGAATCTGGGGAAAAGGCATGTGTTTCCTGGCTGGAAAATGAACTCCCCCACTCAAAAAATAAATAAATAAAAGACTGTGATTCATGTGGAATCCTGTACTTGACATGTTTAAGATACAAAACTTCAGATGGACCCATTCCTTGCAAATAAAATAAAATGTGCTCTTTGTCTATAGCAGACATTTATCTGAAGGTGAATGCACAGAGTGGGATTGTCCCTCTGGTGAAGTTAGAAGCAAGGTAGGTTAGGTGCACTGAGTTAGAAAAGGCAATGAGTGTTGTAAAGCTTATGCAGCAGAGTGTCATGTACTATGAAGAGGTGTATGTTAGGACCGGACAGACGTGGTGTCAAACTCCATGCCAGTAGCCCATTAGACATAATGACCACTGGATCCCCTAAGCCTCAGCTCCTTGATCTGTAAAATAAGAATCAGTCTATTTCATGTGTTCATGGTAAGGCTTAGTAATCACTGGTCTTCACTATCCCTTCTCTTGAGCCCTCAAAATGGCTAGAACTAGTAGGTTGTATACATATACATACTATTGATTACCCCCAAATTATTATTTAGAAAATAAATTTTTCCTTCTGGAATACAGAATAGAATTGCAACCCAAATTTCTGCTGAGGGTATATCTTGAAGGTTTCAGCGAGATTCATAATGCTTGTTGCAAATTATTTAAGAACAGAGGAGATTCAAAGTGACAGAGTGTTTTGTTACTGTTGGAAACCTAGAATCCTACCAACCTAAATCAAAGGATATTAGAAAAATGTGTAAGGAGAGACAACACACCAAGAAATAAGCCAAATTCCAACACTATATTGATTTGGTGTTGGGAATTCTGGGAGCTCCCAGAGAAGACACAGGGCCAGCCTGCCCTTACAAAACACAAATTCTAATTGAAATAAAATGCTTTGGCCTCAAGTCCATTCAAGTGGATAAATGGAGGACACACTCAAGTCTTCAAGGTCTACAGAGTGTCCTAATGGAAAGGAGATGGTGTTAGAAAACAAGGGCAGTCAATATTATGTGTGTTTCGTGTTTGGTAGTTGAAATAATTGTTGCTTTTGTTGTGGTCATCCATTTACAATGCTTGGTGTCAGTTGATTTATCTCTTGTAAAAATAAAATACAGTGTGTGTGTGTGTGTGTGTGTGTGTGTGTGTGTGTGTGTAAAATAAATAAATAAATAAAAATAATAAAAAAAGAAAACAAGGGCAGTACTGATGTGTCATTTGTTTACTGTACATATCTCTCATTTCTGAGCCTCATTTACGTGTAATCCCTCATGCTACAATTTTATTAAAACTTGGTCTTGCAGATGACCAGATAAAAATATATTCCCATCAACGTGGATACACATATGAATTCCAAATGTATTATCTCTGACCTGGAATATCATGTTAAGCAAAAAACAAAGCTGTAAGTTAAATAAATGAAACTGTAATGCAAAAAAAAAAAAATAATAATTCTGGCATGTCAGCCTGGCAGGGTGGACAAGATAATAATTAGCAATAGGGTTGGAAGTAAGGAGAATTCTGTCTTTTCTGAATCACCACAGGTTATCAGACCCATAAATATATGTATGGTAGTCATTGGCTTCCTCTAAAAGACTGAAACAAAATGTTTTTAAAGAATTAATCTAGTCTCTTATTCTGAAGGCGTGATAAAACTCCACTCTATTTTCAGTTCTGATAAGTGACACTCAAGCAAGCCAGAAGGTCAAACCCACATTGCTTTCTCCTGTCTGCCTCAATTTTAATGAGTAAATCTTCTTTTAACTACAAGATAAATCAATTATAAATACAAGCAGATCGTAGGGAAAGGTTCATTATTTCTTTCCTAGAGATGGTGTAGAATAAAGAGAGGAGGATTTATGTAGTCAAATGTTTTGTTTTATTTTCCCCTTTATTTTGTAGTCACTCCCTGTGGTGGATTAGAATAACTCTTCATAAATCTTGTTAGTGGCATTTTTCTTCTAAGCGGAGGTGGAGAATGCAAGATCTATTGCACATCTGCTTGCATGTGACTTAGTCAACACGTTTATAAACAGAGAAGTAGCTGGGGTGGTTTTTCTGGCAGAAATACACTCCTTGATGTCTGAGACATAAAGAGTATGGTGAGAATGACCCCAAACAAGGGGATCCTTTCAATCCTAGATTCTGATAAAACACGACACAAAGAACATGAACCAAATTGCGCAGTGAACTAAATTTCCATTTCAGCCTGACTGCTTTTTATTCTTTTTATTCTTTAGAGGTTAGGCTCTCCTTTCTTCATGGAGAGGTAATATTGTAGACCAAGAATAGAATGCTTCTAGAAAGATGCTTCCCACCCACACACCCAATCGGTGGTTAGCACTCTCCATTTTCTGACGTTACCTACTATGTGCTGTGTTGATGGAGGTGAGAATCTTCCCTGAAACTTGAATACTGTACAGAAAGGCAGCCCCAATCTTCCCTCCCCTTTCTCACTCACAGCCCTTTGCCCCCAACTCTGTCCTGTGGATATGCCCTCCCAGGTATCTCTGAATCGATCTGCTTCTTCCCACACCAAGAGCCATGTCTTGAATCCCTCTCACACTCACTTGAATCCCTTAAACTGAAACAGGCTGGGACCTGGGACCTGGGACCCTTTGCTGCAGTACTTGCACCTGGACAAACATCTCCTCAAGCAACAGATGCAAAGAAACTATGAGGGACTAAAAATAAATGCGTGCATGTGCAGCTGGGGCAAATTCTGGACAAGAAGATACAAAAATACCAAAAAGCCCAACCCCCACTTCTGAACAGCTGGGAGCCAAAGCAGGGCACTGCGTGTGCCCCCTGCATACAGCACCACTGAAGGGTGGGCAAACCGCCTGAGTCTCAGTAAAGCCTTGCCTGAATTTCTTGTGTGGCCTCTATAGTCAATTTCTGTTGATTGGTGTAGGCCAAGAACCCTGGTCAGTATCAGCACCACCTTCTAACGGATCTTACCACCCTCAGCTTTGACTCCTTCCACAGACTCACCACTTAGCAATCAGAGAGACCAACGAGATGTGAACATTTGATCCTGCTAGTCCTGTTTAATGCCCTTCAGACACTAGTCATCATCCTGAGGTTCAGGCTCAAATCCTTAGCCTAGATGGTACTGCATAGATCTGGCCTCTGCTTACCTCTTCATCCCCTCCTCCTGCACTCCCTGCCCTGAATTCAGTGCACCAGGCTTTCTGAACTACAGTGTCTCCCCACTGACCATGGTCTTTCTCAGCTTCGGACCTCCTCCTGTCCTGTGTATTTTTTTCTTTCTTTTTTTTTTTTTTTTTTTTTTTGGTGGTACACGGGCCTCTCACTGTTGTAGCCTCTCCCGTTGCGGAGCACAGGCTCCGGACGCGCAGGCTCAGTGGCCATGGCTCACGGGCCCAGCCGCTCCGCGGCACGTGGGATCTTCCCGGACTGGGGCACGACCCCGTGTCCCCTGCATCGGCAGGCTGACTCTCAACCACCGCGCCACCAGGGAAGCCCTGTCCTGTGTATTTATGTGGTGTATTACACACATCTTTCCCCTTACTCTCCACTGCTCACTCTAGTCCATCCCTGCAATCACAAACACACACACTGGCACACACATGCGTCCCTTCATCAATATTTCTGCCTACCCAGGATTTATTTTAGTTAGTTGCCAATGTTTTTAAAACACGAACTACTTGAAATCTAAAAAAATGATGATACAAAGGAACTTATTTACAAAACAGAAATAGACCCACAGACACAGAACATACTTATGGTTACCAAACGGGTGGGGGTGGGGAGGAATAAATTAGAAGTTTGGGATTGACATATACACACTACTATATATAAAACAGATAAACAACAAGAACCTACTGTATAGCACAGGAAACGCTACTCAATGTTTTATAATTACATATAAGGGAAAAGAATCTGAAAAAAGAGTATAATATGTATAACTGAATCACTTTGCTGTACACCTGAAACTAGCACAACATTGTAAATCAACTATACTTCAATTTAAAAAAAAAAAGACCGTGCCCTTATGTTAGCACTGGGCTTGGCACAGAGTTAATTAATTAATTAATTAATTAAATAGAACATGAACTATTTAAAAAAATTCTAGTAAGTCATTCATTGAAGAATCAGAAAACCTGTTAACAGTAAAGCTGCTTTCCTGCATGACAAAGCCCAGCTGCACTGGGAGAAGTTCCTGTAAGATAGGACATGCCCTTTCCACTTGGCCACGTTCCCCACCAGGACCACTTCATTCATTTAGACTGCTTTCCTGACCCTTGCAGGTATTTGAATTTTCAGCTAATGCTCTAATATATTTTTATCTCCTTCTTGCCTAGAGTTTAATATAAAGTTGAAAGAAGAACAAAAATAAATGTAGCATTATCCTTAAAGCAGATGAGAGTCATGTTTGGGAGTCTTGTACTTAATCTGCAAGCTGTTTAAGAATCTGAACAATGCTTCTAATTCTAAAAAAAAATTAAACATACTTGCTGTATGCTAGAAACTTTATAATTAACTCATTCAATACTCAGTGGGAAACAAGTTATTCTTCATATTATTGACATTACATAGTTGAGGAAACTTAGTGTCAGAGAGATTGTTTTGGCCAAAGTCAAGAATCAAATTGATTTTATGTGGCAGAGCCAGAAGTCTGACTAGGATCTCTTGACCTTCAAAGCCTGAATAGCTTCAAAGCCCTAAAATCCTAAAATGAGATATTTGATTAGACAAGTTTGAAATGGAGCAAGATTCTATGGTCCTGCCTGCCCTCATATTCTCTGCCTGCCTCTTGTCTGTAGAAAAATTTAGTCAAAGAATAAATTTAATCAGAGAAGTGAGAAAATGCAGAAGTGAAGAAAAACAGTCAAATAGGACAAAATAATAATCGTTTAGTCATTAAGCAAAGTCAAGGACCTTTAGTTCCTCTTCAAGGGCTATGGATAATATTCTGAGCCGTATCCTGTGAGACGTTTTGTAGATACTGAAACCCCCACCAGGTGGAAGAAGTTAACTACATGATGCCCAGATTGTAGCCATGACATAAGCTGCCACAATTCCAAAAACTGGTGTCAAAGAAATAGGAACAAACAGATCCTGGAACTGAAGATTAGCTGTACTCAAAACAATCAAGATGACACTGATGAGACCACTGCATGACCAATTTCAAGATGACTGCCAGAGCTGACTGTGCTGTTTCTGCATGTAGCCCCTCCCTCTGCCTATAAAACCCTGAAACTCTCCTTTAAAAGCTCTTGCCCACTGATTGTCACTTTGGACCTGAGTCCGCCCTCTCCCCCGGTTGCCAGTCTCTGAAATAAAGCAAACTTTCCTTTCCACCAACCTTGCCTCTCGAGTACTGGCTTTCAAGTGGTGAGGAGCCAGACTCCACTTTCAGTAACAATTTGGGTCCGTACTACAACTAAGTGCTGCTTCTACTTGCTTTTTCTCATCTCTTACATGGTTGCTCCCACCTAGTAATATACATATATGCATTTGTCTTCTTAGACCATTAGTTCACCAGCCTAGCTAGAAGCAATTTTGTATGACTCTCTTTTGTTGGCCCTTGGTATCAAGTGTGCTCATTCCTTGGACTGAGTATGAATCAACTCTTAAAAATGTTACCATGATCATTCTAAACCTGTCTTAGAAAACCTCCATGTGTCAGCTCGACAAATGCTCATTGCTTCCAGAGAAACATCTCAATTCCTTGGGCCCTCCTTGAACAAGAGCCTCTGTTTTTCCCATATGTGCCTGCTGTCTTGATCATACATGCTCAAACAAAACTCCTTTGCTGAACTCTTTTTTTGGAACAACGTTGAATGTGCCAGGTTGGGCTCCCATTTCACAAAAATAAGCGGTGTCATTCTCTCTCTCTTCTTGAATTTGGAGCAGTTGTTTTCTATATCAACTACTTTGCCTAAAGTCAAGAGTCGAGTGAAGTGCAGGTGTATTGCCATCTAGATTTCAAATTCTAAAGTGGGAGCAGGTTTAGCATGTATATGCTGAATAAAAACAAATGCACTAACCAACAGTTATCTTCTGTTTTTATCCTGCCCCTTCAACTGGCAGAACCTTGGTATCAGAAGGAAATCCTAGTGGAGGCTTTAATTCCAAAACATAATTTCCCTAAGGATAAGGCATGCATCTGGTTATGTTTTGCCAGATACGGGAATCAATAAACACACACGATGTAATAATGTAGGTGGCACTAACTGGATGTCTACAAAGTAAAATAGTGATAGTAAGAGCCAATTTGAACTAAGAGCTTACTTCTTATCAAGCACCTTTACCCATTGCATTTCATAGGCATTTTCTGATTTACCCCTTACCACAAATTGTGGTACCCAAACAGAATACCAAGTCTCCTCAGAAAACTGGAAAAGGGTTTGTTGATGATTTAGAATCAGTTAACAACAGATTGAAATTGTTCCCTCGTTTGTTTGGTAGAAATGAATGCTGTGAAAAACTTTTGAAGAGGAATTCAGCCACACTTATCGAGGGCCATTAAAGCATTATTATCATTGGCCTTACCCACATTTTAAAATAAATATTCCAAATGGAGCTGGGGGATGATTATACCCAGAAATATTTAATTTGGCTTTATACATAGTCATTACTAATACTTCATTATTTGCACACATAATATAGTTGTATATCTATAATATCCCCCCAAAATAATAATGGCAAATTATTACAATTAAAATTAAAGTATAAGAATGTGGATGGATATAAATATCAACATACCAAATCAATAATGGTCCTATAGAGCAACAATAACCAATTAGACCATGTGATAGCAAGAAAAAAATCCTACTTAACAACAAAAGCAGCCAAACATCTAGAAATTAACTTAAGATCTATGGCTATAAAAAAGAAAGTAATAACAATTTACCTTGGCTCATAAAGAATAAATAAAGAGATGGAACATGTTTCCATATAATTTAGCAATGTATAATTATTTCCTTTAATGCAATACAATCCCAGTCAATAACCCAAGAAAATTTGTAACATTCAAGAAAAATTATTTTCATAGAACATGAAAAGCTAATTCTAAAATCCATAAAGAAGGTGGTAGATAATAGTTAACAGAGTGTTAAGAAAAGGAATCAGGTGTGTTTGTGGGGTCGAGGGGAGGGATCGTCCTAATCAAGATCAAAATATGTTCTGTACCCAGTGTCTGCTGCCTGGGGTAGAGACTGCAATTGTGCTGTCCTGGCAGCTTCTTCCTTTTTGTTATGTAAAATTCATTTCTGATAAGCATCAACATGTACAGTTGCTAAAGTTATGATTATGTATACCTTAATGATTATTAAAGTATTAAAGTATTGAAAAAATTAAAAAAATATATGTTCTATAAGTATGATGTTGGCACAGCACCTGGAAAAAAACTATGTAAATAAAACAGAGTGGGAAATTCAGAAATACATTCTTTACACAGAGAGATTTTAAACCTTATAATATATACTGGAGGTCCAAGTAACTAGGTAAAAGAGGAACCATGAAATAAATGGAGATGACAAATAATATTTGGGGAAATAAAAAAAATTACAATCTTACCTCAAAACCTTAAACAAATTCCACATGCAATAAAGACATAAAAATGACAACAAACAAAACAACGACACAAAAACTAAAAATATTAGATAAAATATTATATAGCAGTTTAAAATAATATGATATTTATACTGACATGCTAAGTTTCCCATGGCATACGTTAAGTAAAAAAGCAAACGAAAACAAAAATACAGCAAGCAAGCTGTGGTATAATACACAGAATTATATTGATTAAGTAAATATATCCACAAATAATAACATTGTATGGTGTTTCCTAAGGGTAGTTAAATGTATGTAACTACTTTGATGCCTGGAAAGTGTCATACTAGGCTAATATTGGTCGTCTCTAAGAAGAGCCCTAAGATTATTATTGAATAATTTTACAGTAAACATGTATTTGTGTACTGACTGTATAATTTAAAATAAATGTTTTCATTTATTATGTATATCATGCATAATCCTGCTTATCTTTTTTAGAGGCATTTAAGAAATTATTTCAAGTTTCAAAAGAAACTCCTTGTTATAGAATTATGTATATCTCTAAAAATTCTTTATTAATATATGTGGTATTTGGATATTAGCAAACACTTTTCCCAGAATCAGCATGTTTGTGCCTGTGGGGTGGGTTGGAGTATGTATGGGTTTTCTGCAAAGACTGTTTTTTTCCCCAAGACTACAGACCAAAAACAAACATTTGCCTTCTTTTTAGTAGAATGGTGGCAGGGCACAAGATTTTGCCCATTCAGAGCACTATATGGATGTTCTATGGAAATCCCCATTTGGTTATTATTTACAAGTCAGAGGGAGGCGAAGGAAACAAGCAAGCAATTGAATTGTGCCTGTTTCTGTTGCCCACAGAATTGTGGAGCAGTAGGGAACTAGTTCCACCACAGTTCAAGGTGTCTGATGTAGTGGTCCAACAGTCTTGCTAAAGAAGCCTCTGAATTATTGCTTTGCATCTCATTTGGAGATACCCCTGAGAGAATATCAAGATGATGGGGCAGGCATTTGCAGCAACATGGATGGACCTAGAGATTATCATACTAAGTGAAGTAAGCCAGAAAGAGAAAGACATATATCATATGATATCACTTATATGTGGAATCTGGAAAAATGATACAAATGAACTTATTTACAAAACAGAAACAGACTTACAGACATAGGAAACAAACCTATGGTTACCAAAGGGGAAATGTGAGGGGGAGGGATAAATTAGGTGTTGGGATTAACATATACACACTACTATATATAAAATAGATAAACAATAAGGACCTACTTTATAGCACAGGGAACTCTACTCAATACTCTGTAATAACCTATAGGGGAAAAGAATCTGAAAAAGAATGGCTATATCTATATGTATAGCTGAATCACTTTGCCATACACCTGAAATTAACACAACATTGTAAACCAACTACACTCTATCATAAAATAAAAATTAAAAAACAAAAAAATGTTCTGTCAAATGATTTAAAAAAAAAAAAAGATGATGTGGTAGGAAAGTCTGCCATAATCCTCATCACAGAGTCTGGAATAGTGACAGGAGCCAATTTGACCAGATGAGTCCCATCTCCCAACTCGCAAAGATGAGAGCACAGTCATCCCTCACTTTGCTTCCTTCTGCCACCGTTTTTGAAGATGAAAAATCACTGAGAAAATTACTATCAAAAACAGCCTTAAATCACCCTCCTTGCAAGAGCAACTGGATAAGAAATATCATAGGAGCTCCAGGTCTTTTCTAGAGTCAGCGGAGAAGCTACTTGCTTCTTCCAGGCTGGCTGCCAGGCCAAGTCATTCCCCAGATGACAGCAGCTTCAGGGTTTCCTGGAAGTTGGGGCCCGTGGAAATCACTCTAATTAGTTTTCTCCAGGGAGGCCCTGCTGAGAACAGAGATTCCCTCAGAAGCTGAACCACAGACCCATTCAAGGAAATACGTCAATAAAGTAAAAGCGTATAAGCTTTAAGAATTTTCCCTAATAGTCCCACCTGCCCTAGAGTGATTTTATGGTTGAGCTCAGGAGACCCTGAAATACAAATGGAGCCTACAACTCACTAACGGAATAGTAACAGTGGCAATTCATGGCTAACAGTTCTCACAATCCAGTCTACTAACATTGTCCTGACTTTCTGATGCAGGTGTGCAGTAATCACTTTGGGGTTCTTTCTTATTCCAGCTTCTTTTGTGGAAGTGATGGCTGCTATATGACTAAGGCTACGTCATCAAATGTGGGAAGCAACTCTCTCCTTTCAGAAAAATTACCTGAAACTTGGAAATAAAGCAAAAAATGGATGATATTTGTCCAGTGGAGATGCAGATAATTTCTTTCCAGCGTAACAGATAACTCCGAAGATGGCCTGGTGAGCAACGGTTTATATTTAAATCTACAACTTTATTCTAACTTTTGTGTTGTTAAATTCTCCGTACATATGCCAGCTTTTTAGATGCTCTCTGAACTGATCATGACATCTTAATGGCTTCCTCATTAATTAGAGTGACATAAAATCTTTGACTCATGTTTATTTTCTGTTCACCTGAAATTCATTTTAGCTTTTGGAAGATTAGATTTTAACACATACTACCAGGATCAGTTAAAATGGTGTTACTTACCATTAGAAAATATGAAACTTATGGAAAGACCTTAATCACACAGTGCACAATAACTGGGGCTAGTAATAACATAATAAAATACTAAGATATCAACAGAACTTTTAGTCTTTTGTAAACATGATTGAAGAGGAGTCTGCCAGGTAGATCAAGGGTGGGGTTGCCCATCCTAGTTTGAGAGTCAGGACCATCAAGAGAATGGGAATCAAAAAATGCAAACTCGACTCTAAGGAAGCAATTGAATTTAAAGGGTGTTTTGGAGAAGAAAGTGGGAGAAAAGGAGGCATTCTTTTATGGTTAATTCTTGGGAGGAATGAAAAAGAAATTTATCTTAAAAAATTACTTTGATTAAAAAATGTGTGTGTGTGTGTGTGTGTGTGTGTGTGTGTGTGTACTGCACAATACATCCATGTGATTGTGCCTCAGGTAGGGTTCTCCAGCAAACAGGCTCTGAGATGAAGTTAAAGGGGCAGGATGTTTTTCAGGGGGAACCACTGGGAACCACACTTTTGAGCCAGAGAGTCAGGAAGCAGAAGTGGGCAAAGGAGTGAGCTCTGGCGCAGGTCTGACAGTCTAGAACAGCCCCACAGAGAGCGCTGGAGCTAGAAAAGTCCATCAGAGATATGCTTCCTTGGGCCAAAATGGTTGTGCCTTTGTACCCTGGACTCAAGTGATTATTGTCTGTGGACCTCCCTGGAAGGACGGGACCTTGTCCTGAAGAGATGCAGTAGCTGAAGGGGCAGAGGGAGATTGTCTTCCAAGAGCACTCCCAGCAGCAGGGCCTTCTTGAATGGGGTCCTGGGCAGCACATCCTAGAGTCTACACACGTTCCTAAGCCTCTCTACACAGGGGCCTGAGACGACCCTCACCCTTCAGCCTGAGACATGGATGGTGAAGCAGGAAGCTGAATTAAAACATGGCACCTCTCACCTCTTCTACAAAATTGCCTTCCCCAATTCAAGTGTCTCTGAAGTCAAATCCTTTTCTCTCTGAATCAGAAGAAACTTGGTAACACAATGAGAACAGAGTGTAAATCTACCCGTAACATGTTCAGAGAGTTCTGACTACATCTTCCCCACCATTGTTCTGCTCCAAGCCTTTCTCACCTCCTCCTCTGAGTCATCAGCTTTGTCTCCAGAGCCTTGGAGAAATGGAAACAGGTTATCAGCAGCGTTGCAGCATCAGTATGCCAGGCTGGGCCCACTCTTTTTTAAACTGGAGCTTCCCTGGTTGTCCTGGTTACATCAGCTCAATGGCGCTTTGGCTTTGGAAAAGACACAACAACTTCTCACCTCCCTCAGTTTGGGTCCTTGAACACCCAGAGTGTACTGTTTTATTTTCCAGAAATATCTGGCTTGAATTTCGTTTTATAATTATCACCCTAGCTCCACATGAACGGTGCTGTCTTAATGTTTTCTTTCTTTACTGAGTTACAGATTTTGATGAATGGCAGTGCCACAGTAACTAGAATGACTGCTTCTACCGTTGAGTTTTTGTGAAGTCCAAATCTCAGGGCTTTTCTCCCTGGGCTGCATGAGAACATGATGCCATGTTGTACCTTTCTTCAAAAACAGATAGTATGCTTTGAGATATGTTTTGTCAAAGGCAGAATTAAAACTTAAAAAAGTGAAACTGTACAAGAAAATTGTACATTCTCCTTCAATGTCACATTACCAATCTAATGCGGCCAGTATAGGATGAAATGAGCTTCAATTAAAGCATAAGAGATTGTAGATAAACATTTCCAAAAGGGTTTT
The DNA here is from genome assembly GCF_949987515.2 of Delphinus delphis. NCBI lineage: Eukaryota > Metazoa > Chordata > Mammalia > Artiodactyla > Delphinidae > Delphinus > Delphinus delphis. Next base: position 106,923,537 of record NC_082689.1, on the reverse strand, counting down.
GGAATATTAGGGGGCAGAAAATACTAACATGGGCTATTGGGATGGGTTCATTGTACTCAACTCTCAACATTTGCAAGAGGAGACAAAATTTTGTGGAAGGGGTGATTTAATCATTCACTTCTCCGAAGATAAAAAGAACCAGTGTTCCTTCAAAGCACTTTCAAGCTCTAAGAATCTGTTTGTGGAGCAGAAGTGGTGTTGGGGGAAAAAAATGCATGAGGAAGCAGGTGGCTCTTCCTCATTTTTTTTTTTTTCATTGTAGAAGCGTTGAGTGACTGCCACTTGGTAGATAACAAGGAAGCAAAGAATTCACGGGACTTGCCCGCTAGTGATCTGAGGTCTCCTAAAACTTCTTAAACGAATCAGGACACGTTCTCTTATTTAACTACTATGGGGAATATCAGAACTCATGTATTAATTTTTTTACTAAGCTAACTTTTTTACTAAGATGATTCAAGTATGCTTGACATATTAGTTAACTTTGAAAAAATAAACTTGTTGGTAAATCAGACCTTATCATCAGAAATGTATAGGATGCTGAAAAGACAATTTCTTTACTTTTTGTTTCACCATTGACATCCTCCATGCGCAATGGTTTTATGTAACAAATATGCTAAAAGGTGATTTTCCAGTTCTTCCTTAACATGAAAAGGATGTGTATCTCCTCCTGTGCTTTGAGACACAGTACATCCTCCAGACAGAAAACTCTGCTGGCCTGTGTCAGGAAAGCCATCCTTGTGGGGCACTCGCAAGTGTAAATATAAGTGACTATTCCACGGAGAGACTCTAGCAGTTTCTGAAGTGTCAGGGCAGAGAGCAAATGAGACCCACCTTTCCTGGTTTCACTGCTGACCTCGCTTTTGACACGCTTCACCTGAAAATAATAATAATAATTCCCAACCAGTGTGGAATCAGGAGCAGCACCATGGGTAGGGGGGAAATCGCTTCAACTTTATGATTTACCAAGTCAGTGAAATACTTCCCCCAAGGAGTTCTAAGTGGGAGTTACTTCAGTTTATTTTGACACAAATAAAGCAGCTGAGCCAAAAAAAAGAAAAAATAAAGAAAAAGGTCCATAAAAGGCCAAAAAGATAAGAAGAAAGTAAAGCAACACAAAAATGAGACTCACAGGCTCACAGCTTTACAAAATGCCCATTCTATACTTGCAACATATTTGGAAAGATGGGGTGTCAGATTTGGGGACAAAGATACTTTCTTTGCTGTGACATCCACATGGGCATGAGGGTAAGGATGACTGTCATGCTTAATATACAGATGGAGATGGGACATCCTCAAGTTGTAAGGGATCAGTTACCAGACTCATCAATTTCATTCTGCAAATAATAAAGACAATGAATCCACTTAGGCTAGTTATTTCTCTACCAGGGTCCCATGGCCTGTTGGCAGTTGACCTGGAGTTCTTACCCAGATCCCTTCATTTCATTTTCAGCCATAAGTGCTAGTTCTTGGATTTCTCTTGCCTTTTCCTCATATTAACTTGAAAAGCTAGTAGGGAAGAGCAAAGCGAGGGATGATACTGCCAAGAGTTTTAAAGCTGAAACTACCCCAAGCTTGCAGTGCACATTTCAGAAGCTCTGTGTTATGAAGCTTCTCCTACTCTATTCAAGAAATGCGACCAGTGAAATGGCATGGTTGCAATTGTCCCTAACTATCAGGGAAATAAAAGCTTGAAGTTAAAATAGTGATTCTGGGAATCCAGCATGCACTGACTCAGGTATCAGCACTTCAACTTGTCACATTCCAATGACAGGGGCAGTGCTAAGAGATATATCCATTCTATAAAATTCAACCTGTTTCTGGTACTCGGAAAGCACTCACAAGCACAGCAGCAATGCCAGTGATTACCATACTTGAACGATGCTATGTTTTGACTGAAAGATCCTTCAGAGGTTAAAGGTATCTAGACAGACATATCCAAATTAATATTTAAGTACTGTCACAATCAATCTATCCCAGTAAAAATAGATAATGAACAAGGACCTACTGTATAGCACAGGAAACTATACTCAATAACCTATGTGGGTAAAGAATCTGGGAAAGAATGTGTATATGTATACGTATACGGAATCCCTTTGTTGTACACCTGAAATTAACATGACATTGTAAATCAAATATACTTTAATTAAAAAAAAATTTAAACAGCACACCACAATCATATCTTTTTCTGCCTAGCAAATATAAAGATCCAGTGACTCAAATTTTCTGAATGATAGAGAATGCAATTCGTCATTTTGGCTGTTCTAGCTAAGTAGAGGCCTTTTTTTTAAAACCACTGAATCATACAAACTGGAAATATTGGGACTTCAATTTTTTTGGCCACCTGACACTTCTAAACAGGTTGAACACTAAACAACAAAATTCAAACCAACAGACTAAAATGGCCTCCAACAGCATGTTTTTCTTCTTCAAGTACATTAAGACAAATTCAATAAATCAGAGTACCATCTGAGATGGAGCCTATTGGGAAGAAACATACCAGAAGCAGGTGCTCTTGCTGCAGCTGACCTTGGCTCCAGCTAGAGCAAGGTATCTCTCCAAACCCCTAGATATGCTATTACTCATTGCATTTGTGATCAGTTAACAGAAACATCTAGAGATAAAAACCCGCAAGGAAACACAGCTGCCTCTTTTCCCTTTCGAGTTGCACAAAGTTTGTCACATATTCATATCATTCACATATGATAATTTCATAACTACATGAAATTTGCATGAAGGGATTAAAAAAATTCCATCTTTATATACACCTTTCAGCCAGAAAGATTCATCAGTACTGCCTGAAGATAAATTAAACTTTGGCATGGAATATAATTTATGAAAATTGCAAACTACTTGAATTGATTACACCAAAAAAGACATTAAATATTGATGACTAGCAAACTTATTCAGAGCAATAAAATGTGATGTTTAAATAGAATGAAAACATCAATATAAATTTAAAAAATATTTTAATACTAAATCATATCACTGATGTAGGTTAATTGAGTACTTTTTCATCATAAAATCATTTTTAATCACTTATATCTTAGCTTCTGATGGATAGGTAAAACATGATAGATGAAGAAAGAAATATGATTCCTGTTGGAAAGAGAGATTACAGATTCTGTTACTTCTTTTCTTTTAGCTGGTATGGTCTTAGTGACAGATTTCCTCAGAGTTAAAAGTTGCACAAACCCAAACTTAAAAGAAGCAAGTAAGAAACACCCATTGATTGCTGATGGCATTTCATTACTAGCAGTAAAGCTATGTAGTGTGAGAATTGGTAAAATAAATACATAAGGAAAGAAAAGTAAATCTGGGTATACTGGCAAATTTTACAACTAATTTATGCTACTGTTCTAAGCATCTGAGTTTCAAGTTTTATGTAAGAGCAGTGCCTTGGTTTTGATAATAATACAATATCCCTAACATTTACAACTCTATTTGTTTTTAAAGCTTTATAAGCCCTGCTCAACCTACTTTCAAAAAATCCTTTCTAAACTGTAGCTATAAGGCAGACGTTTCCTACCTGGACTAGTGTGGCTAAACTCTCTCTCCCTCTCTCTTTCTGCCTCTTTGTCTCTCTCGCACAGCACACACACACACACACACACACACACACACAGAGTGAGCTCTTTGAAAAGAAGTTTCATTGCACAAGTCATCTTTCAATTCCCACCATCTGACAAGGTGCCTGATTTGTTTTAGGTGCTCACTGACTGCTTATGGAATGAATGAATGATTCAGTGAATGATGTTTGAGCCTTCCCAGGCCCTACTGCCAGCAGTGGCAGCCAGTTCAGAGGAACAACTTATCTAAAGTTTGATTCTGAGTCTCATGGTGGAAATGACCAGTGGAGAGACGTCTGCTTAGGGACCAGGGCTGCTTTTCTGTGCAAGTTATCAGGCAGCCGCCTAAGTGACGTGATTTCAGGGAGTATCAAAGAAGCTCGTAGTTTAAAAACCAATAGCTCCCTCCACCACCATATTACTGATGCCCTAAATCCCTTGGAGATGCTGTAATGTATTTCATTACATGGTTATCAATAATTATCTGGAGTCAGGTATCAATAGGAAGGGTGAATGGTAGCCCACTGACTTAAAGTCAACTTCTAATAAGGTTTAAATAGCTGATACATCCTTTTTTCTAAGAGTAGGTTTTGATTATAGGGATGAAAAGTAATAGAGGTTCCTGGACATCCAAGAATATAATATGTACAAGGAGAAAAAATACAAATAGAGTTTGAAACCCCCTCAAACTTTGCTAAGAGATGACATAATCTTCCATTGTTGTAGCTAATAAATCTAGTAAGGAAGAATCTGCGAAATTACGTGTATAATTATAAATGCTTTATGGAATATTTTAATCATTTCCCAGGTCTAAATTAAAAAGTAATTTTCCTTGGGCCTGGTTCCACAGTGGTTTTGTAGGGTTTTTAGCACACAGGGCACCTTAAGATGTCCCCTACCTACAAACAGCTGGCTGTTGAGCTGTAACCGGAAATGACCCTCCTCTGAGGTCTCCCTGGTCATCCTTGGGAGGTTGTCCACCTGGAGTGAGGTCTCCTTGAGGTTCCTCTCGGCCCGGACATAATGCCATTGGTTGTCATTCAGAGGAGAAGAGGACTGGACTATGAGCTCTATGGGGCCATTCCCAACATCAATGGCAAAAGTGATCTCGGAAGGAGCTGAAACCAGAAAGGAAACAGGTAAAAAGATGAAGGGAGTTGTCAGTGCATTTAGGGCACAAGCATACCCTGAACGAATGATAAAAACTATCGTACATCAACAGCTAGGTAGAGAGGCCTTCAGATGAAATCCCCTCAGTATAAAAACTACCATTCATGGTAATAACTACCAACTACTAAATCTCAAGCTCTTTTTTTTGGTCCCAGTTGGTACTCATTGTGTGAATTCAAGAAATAGGATAGGGACCAGGGTCACTGATGTTGATCTGACAAAATGCACCTGCTCCAAGGTTCTGGGTTTTCTGGATCTCTTCTGACTTCAACTGTGTCCTCATGGACAGCTATAGATACTTGGTTAGCTAAGCAGCTACACTCCTGCGAGGAGAAGACCACATCCTGGAAAGTCCAGTGCTTGGTATTATTCATTATGCATGTTATAATAATGTATTTCATATATATATATATATATAAATAAAACATATTACTATGTGTATTATATATATTATTATTCTAAAATGTATCATTTCATCAATACATATGATACAAGAATTCATGCTATTCCTATGACTTTTTTTTTTAAAGGAGGCTCAGAAATTTTAAGTGCCTTGTCTGTATCACTGCAAGTGGCAGTGTCTGGGAACAAACACAACCCTATCCCCCCAACTCCCCATGCAGGGCTCCTTCCATGACCCTTTCTGCCCTTCTATAGCAATCTGCTTATCGTACAAGACAGGAAAGAGCCAGTCAGGGGTAATGTTACCTGTGATGATGATGTTGATGATGATGATGACAGGAAGATAATAGTGGTGGTCATGATGGTGATAGTTGTGGTGGTGATGATGATGGTGGTGGTGATAGGGATGATGATAGTGGTGGTGATGGTGATGGTGGTGATGCTGATGGTGGTGATAATGTTGATGGTGGTGAAGGTGATGTGGTGATGGTGATTGTGGTGATGGTAGTAGTGAGGATGGTGGCGATGGTGATGGTGGTGATAGTGGTGATGGTGGTGGTCGTGGTAATGATGGGGATGGTGACAGTGGTGTTATCACCATTAACAGAGAGAGAGAGAAGTAGCAGCAGCACAGTAGTACAATGCACTCTGAGGAGCACTGCCCATAGATTCTCTCATTTTAATCCTCAAAGCAACTCTATGAGAAAGGTCTCATTTTTATGCACATTTTATGGGTGAGAAAATGAAAGTTCAGAGAAATAGAAATAATTTGCTTGAAGCTGCCTAGAGAGTAAGTAGAATCTGACTCCAAAAGTATAATCTCCATCTTTCTTCTCTATTTTAGTATACCTTCTTATATTTTCTTTTATTATGTAAGAATTCTAAATCTGAAGGATGTGGAGAGGTAAATTATAAATTAAAGTTGAGGGGAAGACAGTCCTCTCTCAGGAACAGGAGCCTTCATATTCCAGACCTTCCCTTCCTTATCAGCACCTTGTGATGGCCCCCCTCCTCTACACCCGAGATAGGACATGTGTATTTCTTTGACAAGGTCATCAACTAACAGATCTGAATATTCAGCAATACCAAAGGTCAGTCATCACCCTGGACCACTCCTTTCTCAGGCTTTAAACCCTAACAGAAAGCCAGCCTTGGTATAAGAAGCCCCCAATATGCAGAATTTCAAGTAGCAGAGAGTTTGAATTGCTCGCCTTCCTGGTGAATGTGAGCCCTGACTGCAAAGAGAGGCAATAAGATAGAAGCTTTACAAATGGGATTTGAGACCTGGACTCTGGCACCCTCCATGACCTGACGTAAGTTTTTGAGCTTGTCACCTCTTACTTTTATCCTTTGTAAAATGGGAATAAAAACAATACCTAATTGTCAGGTTGTTTATAAATTCATCCCGACAAAGTTCTTAGAACTGTGCCTGGCGTGTAGGATGTACTCAACAATGATAGCTATTGTTATTATTATCATCACCGTGGCATGGTTCACCAACCCACGTCAGTTGTCTTTGGCTCATAAACCCATGCATTAATGGAAACAGAATTGAAGGGAGCAAATCAGATTCAACAATTGAAAGATTAAATAAGAGTGAAGTTAGCCCTTTGAGCCATTGCCTGTTTCTTATCAGGCCACCAATGCTACCTTGCAGCCCTGCTTATCTTGAGACCAAATAAACAATTACTGAGATATTGAGCATAAGTGTATTTCTCTCTAAAAACATAGGTAAAAACTCTTGAGGTTGAAGGGGAGGAATGCTAAAGATTTTCCTAAAAGCCTTCCTGCAAAGCTGGTCTTGTGGATATCCAGTTCCATGCAGACAGCACATCTCTGTGGAAGGAAGGCTTGCTCCACTGCTGTGATGGCCTGCCACCCCCTGTCACCACTACCTCCTTGTTAGTTTCTGGTCTGCACTTACCTCTGCCCCTGCATTTATCCCTCTGTTGTATAATGATCTGGTTATAGTCTGTCTCCCCAGCTAGTCTGCAACTTATAGATGAATTGGACACCCAGAACCTAGGATTGAGCCTTGTATACAGGAAGCTCCCATCAAACTAAAATTTCATTCATTAAAATGTTACCCTGTACACACTAAATGCAATTTTGTAATTTTCTTTCTTTCTTTCTTTCTTTTTAGTTTTATACCAAGGTGTTAGGTTCCTTAAAAACCTTCTAAAATTATTATTATTTAACTTTATTCAAGTCACTATTAAAGACCTACTATGTTCAACTCACTCCTCCTAGAACTAGGGGAGAATCAGTGAAATGCAATAATAATAGCTAACATTTATTGAGCGCTTACCATGACCCAGGCACTCTGCTAAGCATTTTTCATGAATCAACTCCCTACAATCATACGAGAAAGGTAATATTTTACAGAGGAGGGAACTGACCCACAGATAGCTGAGAAGCTGCTCCAACCCAGAGGGGGCAGAGTCAGGATTTAAATCCAAGTGATGTGTCTCTGGAGCTCACTTTTTAACCCACTTGTCCTATGAGAAAACCACCATCCCCAAAACCTATGCAGTCCCTACCTGGCAGTCAAAGCTAGATATATAATATGGGTGCCTGGAAAAAACTGAATGAAAATAAATGTAAGTACATGGTGATACCTCCAACACTGGCTAGTGACTTGGAAGACAGGACACCTGAGGCCAATGTCAACTAGAGCTCATTTTCTGGGGGGATGGGCATAGCTCAGTGGTTCTAAATGGGAAAGCTGGAGGTCCAGTGGCAGCATTTCCTCTATCATGAATTTACCATCTTCTCCCCGCAACTGTCTGACAAATATCCACCCTTATCATTTACATCCTATGGTTCAAGACAACGCGAAGGAGTCACTGGAGTCTTTCAGTGGGTTTTTACCCAGCCAGGACCTGTGCTAAGCAGAGATGAATGAAACAAAATGAGCTCATTTTGGTGTACTTTTGAGAAGACTGACCAAGAAGGGGCATGTCAAGTGGAGGAAACTGCCACAAGCATGAGAGATTGTACACCAAGTGGTCCTAGGAGATGAGAAGATGCCTTCTAAGTCTCCTGTACAATGCTCTTCCTTCCTCAAACTGTGACACCATCTCTGTGTTCTCAGCCCTGCACAGGTCAGGCATGTGAGATGTCTCAGGCACCATAATGGAATAAAGAAGAAGATGCAAGGCCTTAATGTAGTCTCCTAACCTCTCTGACCTCCCATGTATTCATCTGTAGAATGAGAAGTAAATGAATATTGTTAAACATTTTTGGAGACATGGACTCTTGGAGGCGCTGATGGCAGCTGTGGCTCCTATTCCAGAAAAAAAGCACACACAGTTTTACATTAAGTTGTAAAGACCTGCTGAATGTCCTATGCCTCAAAACATGGAGGAAAATCATGCTATTTTCTCACCTTCTAACATTCTTGGCTCTTGAGACAGTTTTGCAAAGCAGAGTAGGGAGTTGTTTGAATGAACAGAGAATTGAATCCTGGATTCTGAATCTTACTGGGTGATGCTGGGTGTGTTATTTACCCTCTCAAGGCTCACCTTCCTCATCTGCATATTGGACTGTGAGTTGAACATGAAAATCATAATGCAATATCTTGATGATTATAGATGAGATTATTTGAAAACAAAATTAATTAATTAATTTGAAAACAAAATTAATTAATTTGTTAGAATTAATCTTTCCTATTCTTGAGGATCTGAGGATTGTATCTTCAAGTTACCATCACAGTTGGTAATATTATTGATATGATACATTTGAAAGTCAGAACTCAAATTTCTAGATATATAGATATAGATGAGGACATAGATATAGATATAGATTTAGTTGTTCCTCCATCCCTCCTCCCCTCTCTACCAAGAGGACAAACATTAATCACCTGGAGACAACGTTAGACCCTATCAGCCTCGAGATGCCACCAGAAGAATCTACATAACAAACTTGACTAACTAGCTTTTATCTCTACTTTCAAAGCCTAAAACTGCTTTCCTTTATCCTATTATTTTTCCAAAAATTTATTTGCTCTCTTATAGATGTCATATGAACTGGAGGTCTAAGTCACCTCGTTGAGTCACTCCTTTCCTCTGGGTATCTCCCATCCCTACATGAGGTATACATGTTAATAAACTTCTGTTTGTTTTTCCTCTTGTTATTCTGTCTTTTATCACATGGTTCTCAGCCAAGAACTCAGACTTTTAGGAATGAAAATGATTTTTGTTTTCCCCTACAGGCTTTAAGGTCAGCTAGCTGCCCCTACCACCCAAGGGGTAAGGCTGGGCTCTGGCAAAACCAGTCTGAAATCTTTACTTCCCTGTCTAGAGGCATTTGTTCCTAGGTAGTCAGAGGAGTTGCATATCAGGAGGATTGTGTGGACAGCTGGCAAAGAAGTGCTTTCCCACCAGCTGAAATGTGGCTCCTTCTTGAGGGAAAGATAGCCTTGACGGAAGTAGAGATTCAGAAGTCAGAGCAGGGAGAGAAATAAATTAGACCACTGCTAACATTTGTTAAACTCCTGAATCCAACCAGAAATAAAGTGCCCCACCAATTCCGGACTTGGTCACCTGTCCTGGTACCAATAAATTCCCATCCTTGTGTCTATCAGTTAAGATTGAATTTTCTTTTAAGTGCAGCCAAATGCATCTGATCGACATATGGGCATCAACAATTCCATTTTCATAAATAAGCACTGAAGGGGTGAGGAACTTGCTCACAATTAGAGTTAGAGAAACAGAAATTAGAATACACATTGGATTCTCACCAGTAGTCTCTTTCCGCTATGCCATACTGATCGCAACAGCCATTTCCTTCTCGTCCCCCATCCACTCCAAAATATCTGTTTCAACCTGCACAGCCATTATGAGCTAATTGTCAAAATAGCTATTTTTTTCTCAGTCTCATTTGGAACAAATCCATTAAGACTTGAGGACATAATGAAGCATCTTGCCTTTCATAGAATATGGACTAATCTTAAAGCTACAAAATTCAAATGTCTTAGTTGGAAGTGACCCAGAAAGAAATAAATTGAAAATTTTATGTAAGCTTCTTGTTCCCTGTCCAACAATTCGGATACATCAATTTTGAAAACTTCTGTTCGGATAGTTACAGAGGAACACTCCTTGGGGATGAGGAAGAGATCTACTTGAGAAATCTACTACATTTATGTGAAGGCCATTTTCTTTCTAAGAAGATGATCTGTAGAGGAATCTTACTATGAACACTTTAGGGTGAAAATTCCATCTGTGTAAAAGACATAGGTTGAGTGCAGCTGTTAGTAAGAAATGCAAGATGAGCCCCATTTGTTTGTCTGTTTTTCCTTTTAAATAATAATAATAAAACAAAATATTTTGAAAATTTTGAGGCCTCGTACTTTAAAAAAGTTTATACAAAATCTTCCTCTTTCAAAAAATACATATTCTCTGATCTGGTGAAAAAGTGTGCACTGAACAATGACATCAATGGATTTTAAATTTTTATCAGATTTAATACCACTTGCACGGAAAACATTTTTGTGCAGCCCAAAGGACAAAATATAGTATGAGGAAGTTCAAACAAATTGGACACTGAAATATAATTAACACGAAATCATCACTCATTACCTTGTGATAATATGCCATGACATTTGCTGCTGCTTTAATGAATCGAAAGGCCTTAGGGCCTGATTGTTATTAAATTTACATTGAGGTTATTATATCCATATTATGAAATGGCTGGCACTCAACTCCACGTATTTAAAGCCTGGCCAAGGTAGCTATGAGGGATCTTATTTCACACTAAAGCCACAAGAGCTTCCTGCCATTAATAGTCTAAATCATTGGAGTAAAAGGAGATTACAACTACCCGTTAAAGAGATGCCTTTCCTTGTATTGGGCTGTAGCTGCAGAAGAAACACTTAGCTGCTCTGTGCTCTGCAGGAGACCTGTACATGCACTTTAGCCATCTCCTCCAGCCAGCACTTTTGTCTCTTTTCCTGGAGGTCTCAAATTTCCACGTTTCTGTTGCTAAGACATTATTACTTAGGTTTTCAAGGGTATTTCATGCTGTCACACTATTATTGTAATATGGTCGATTGCCACAATCAAATCATAGAAAACATGTATTTAAAACCAGGTAAATGAGACACATAACAAAAAGCATAAGTCTTCATGGTCATGGTTTTAATAAGGGCTAGATGGCGGGAGCAGTCCACCTTGTGTATAAGAAAGAAGTGGGTATAATGAATGCAGAGAATCAGAAAACTAGCAAAAGCAACTAAAAGTAGATCTTTTTTTTTTATTATTGCCACACAACAGTAATTCTAAATAATGTCAGCAATGAAACATTCCTCCACCGGGGGTGGGGGGGAAACTTTTGTAGGTTTAAGTTGTAACAAATGCTGATGTTAGTATTAATTTTTAATAATGTGTAAGCTTCAAAGAGTACATTTTATTACCTACCACATATTATATTCAAGAGGGAAGTTAACATAGAGAACTCCTGACGTACCATTGGCTCCTGAACATGCAGACTAAAATATGTGTTTGTTTTTAAGAATAAGAGCTCAATTTCTGATTTCCCATTTTTACAGTTACTGTGCTATCATTGTTTAACTCAGATCTACTGTTGAAACAAGGAATATATGGTACCACAGGGGCTGTGAACACAAATTGCACCCAAAGAGAGCTTAAGCAACTCCAAAACCTTAGGAACTCTGTAAGGTTTTACCAAGTAGAATAGTAACCCATGATGAATTTTCTAATAAAAATATTTTAGTGTTTTTTTTTTATTTCAGAGCTATTTGAAAGATGCTAACATTGATCATGAAAGAAATACATAGAGATTATAGCAATTTCTGGAATTTATTGTAAAATGGGATTTTTAGGAATCTCTATCAAACTTAGCCTTATGTTTAAAATCTTTTCTAAAATGTTTATATCTATTGCTTAATGTGAAAAACATTTTAAAGTTAATAAAAAGTATCCTTTGATCAGTAAGAGAGAAGATAAATGGACAAATCTGATTATACTCTCTTTTGAACATGAACATGCAAAGAAAATCAGTTCTGATGAACTCACTCAGCAAGTTTACATAAGTCAAGTCTAAGGAACAGAACTTTTAATGTTACAAGTATTACTTGAACAGACCAATATGTAGGTATTTTTCCCTTTTATATAAAAAATGAATGAATGAGATTAAAATTCTTTATTGTATTGTGTTTCTTTTTTGTACTGGAATATTTTTATTGGCATGATTACATATAAAAGTTCATTAACAGAACACTTCCCCATATGCATTTGTACTACTTTTCATTTAACTTTATGATTATTTCTTAATATAACTTGTATATAAGAGATGGGATGTTAAAAAATGTTCCATGTCCTGACATCAAACTCACTAGATACACCCCTGTTCAAGGTGAAGTGGTAGAGAAACAATGGAAATTCTGATTGGTCAGTCACATATGCCTGGTGATGGGAAATAAGTCAAGAAATTACTTGCAGAGAAAAAGTACAACAAAAATTTGACTTCAAGTACAAACAGAATGCAGAATACTAATGTTCTCAGCTTTCCATAGAAATTGCAGTGAAAAAATTCTGTTGTGTGGAAGCTTAAAAGAATAGGTAGTAAATGCCCACGGATCAGAAAAAAGACACTGTAAATAAATATCTATGGGAATTTTGGGAATGCACTAGTTTGAGGACAGAATGACTCTTTAAACACTGATAAGTAATAATAAAACAAGAAGCATAAGGAGGAACTAGAAATTATCATTGTTAATTTGACAGAGGCTCAGGGAGATTAATTTGATAATCTAAATAGTACACTAGTTGTTGGTGGCAAAGATAAGATTAAAACTTCTGTTGACCAGTTATATTAAATTCATAAATGAGAACACTCACAGCTTATTTCAAGTCGGATGAAGTCTTTAATGCCAAGGTTTTCTAGGAAAACTCCAGATAAAGCCGTAGTTTTAAAAAAGAAGGAAATGTCAGCACTGAATTCCGCATGGAAGGTAGGAAAGTGGAGGTAAGAGGTTTCTGTATAAAATGATACCGCATTCCAGAAGTGTCCTGCAAATGAAAAAAATCCTGAGTATGGTTCATTGTTTTTGAATGGGGTACAGGAAAGCACTGGGCATGTAGATAATTTTCTAGACTGGGGGACACTGCAGGGAAAAAGGATAAGGGAATAAAACATCTTGTGCTTATGTAAGACAGAGAGAAATCTTCTTTCAATTTAGTACTCACGGTCACCATAGCAACGCAAGGGACCAATTCTCCAAGCAGCTTCTGAGTTTGATCTGTTGGTATCAGTGATAACTATCTGAGTGACAGGCAAGTGGTCTTTGAAGGAAAGAAAGCCAGTATCATTTGTCCTGCAAAACATAAATTTAAGAAAAGAAAGGAGAAAATGTGGATAATCTAGGAATTCTTTAACAAGCCTCCTCTTTTCAAAAGTGATTTGGCTGGTTGCTGCAGGGTTGGGGCAGCAGGGGAATAACAGAGGGCCTTTCATCTCATAGGTATGCGTGAAAGTCTGGGATGCCAATTACAAAACCCATGGCCAGTTTCCAAAAACAAGAGCATTTTACATCTTCCTTAAGTCTTTCCAGAAAAGCAGATAGTTTACAGAGCTTGCTGCTGCTTTTTGTAGCTCACAGACCCCACCTGCCCAATGCAGTGCTGATGGAACATGAAACATTGCCTCTCTTTCCATGAAGAGATCAGCTATCTCAGTAACTAATTTGAAATAAGCATCACAAAGCCACTTTTTAAAATCACTCCAAGGACTTGTTTCAGCCACCTGCCAACAGGTTTTAATCAGTTTAGGATGTTTCTTATCACCTTTTAAGATGGATTGTTGCTTTTTATTTTTTTTCTGTTTTAGAGACCTTTGTAGTTAATGACTCTGGCTTTGTCTCTGTTAATTACGCAATTAGGAAACTGACTAGTCATCCTTTGACAAGAAAGTTAAAAATGAATGGGGTTAAGCTATTCATGTTTTCCTTCTTTTATTTTTAACATCTTTATTGGAGTATAATTGCTTTGCAATGATATGTTAGTTTCTGCTTTATAACAAAGTGAATCAGCTATACATATACATATATCCCCGTATCTCCTCCCTCTTGCGTCTCCTTTTTTTTTTTTTGAGTTGTGTTTTTGGACTCATGGTAAGGACACACCATTTTACTGAGAGTAAAAAGGAAATGTAGGTAGGAAACTGACATTGAGTGAATATGCAGTGATCTTGAGCCAGAAGTATACTAGGGGAAAAGTAACACACCTATGCAGTGGGTACCATTATTTCTATTACAAATGAGGAAACTGAGGCTAAGAGATATGAGATAACTTGTCTATGGTCACAGGGTAGAAGGGGCAAGGGTCTAGTCACTTGGTGTCTATCTCAGCCCTAAATTTAACAAGTATGCCATAAATATATGTTAATCTGAGCTGAAATGAATTATATAAGGCAGTCTGATAATTGCACGTGGGTGGGTTGGACTATTCAGCCACACAGCCTCAAGTAAGCACAGGATGGATCATCTTGTCTGTTCCTGGGAACTGGGAGACACAGCACCAAGCCACAACAATCAAGGCAAGGTATACGATGTAGCAATTTGTTTATGAGAACACAGAGGAGCTAATTCATATTGGTTCTCTCTCTGTAGACACAAAGACATCAACACAACACTCAAAAAACACTCAAAATCAACATTATATTTCAGCATCCTTTGCATATTATTTACAGCTCTGAGACTAAAGACAAAGAAAAAATGTGTCAAATTTTGAATTAAGGATGCATGGCAAGGTTCAAGTAGTGTGATGAAGTGCTTTAAGGACATAGATTTAGAAGCACACAGATTTGTTCTGAAATCCCGGATCTCCAGTTTCCACCTGCATTAGCTTGGGCAAATTATTTTATTTCTGAGATTCCACAGTATTCTCAGTTGAAAAATGGAGGTAATGCCCATATCACAGAGTTATAGAGAGAATTAAATGATATGATATAGTCACAGTGCCTGATCTATGGTAAATGCTCAAAAAATAGTGGTGTTAACACTCATTTGAGTTCCCATTTTTGCCCCTGAATCACTGCAGCCTCAGGCAAGTCAATTTATCTTTTCATACATCAAGCTATGATTCTGTATTGGAGGTTTCCACACTATAGAAAATTAAATGTTAAGATTAGACATACAACTCCTGAGATCTGTAGAAAAACGCACTAATACATCTTGGTTATAATCAAATCAAATATTCACCTGTACGTATACCCTTACAAGTCTGTTCACCCAAAATGTAAAGAAATGCACTATCCACTGTCTGTAATTTGAGTACCTGTATTTAGAGGCCAAAGGATCTGGAATAAGATTCTTGTGTCTATTTGAAAGCACATCTATGAATGTCACATATACACAGAATAAAATTAGAATCTTCATGTTCTAATATTTTTTCAAGCAGACATTGCAAAGCAAGTTTCAAGTAACCAAAGTGGAATAAAGATCAAACTCCTGTAGAAACTCTACATTACTATAGGATTTTATTTCTCCCTAATTCTTCTTTCATTTTCAAGGTGAAAATGGTAGATTCTGAAGTCTGTCCAGCAGTGTTAAGCACTGTCTCCCTCATACACTATGGCATCTTGCCTGTATCAATTTGATGTCCTGGCACCAAAGTGTTGGAATATACAAAATTGCTCCAAGAATAAAAATCTCTTCCAAATAACAGAGAAAAAGAACTTCATATTTAGTTTGATGATGCAGAGCATATTACCAAAAATACTTTTTATATAAAATCTAAAAATCTCTCCAAAGTTGTTTAATGTGGTAGAAACAAACTCAAATGCCTACAGGGTCAAGGAAAGTAATAAAAATGAATGAAGCCAGCTTTGTGTTAGGTGATAAATGGGACATGACAAACAGCTTCAGTGTCAGGGAGAAAGAGAGAGAGAGAAAGAACAAGAGGAAGACTGGGAGGAAGTAGTATTCTGTCTATAGGAGACGGTGATAGTCATTCCTAACAGGTAATTATGCTCTTCATGAATGTAGGACCAGTGGGCCAGACTGGAATATCAACGTAAAATTTCTCAATTTTTCAAATCATAGAAATGGATTTAAAATTCTTAAAAAAAAAAAAAAAGTATGGTGGGAATCAACACTGTAATAAAACTGACCAATAAAACACAGGTGGGCTTCCCTGGTGGCCCAGTGGTTGAGAGTCCGCCTGCCAATTCAGGGGACACGGGTTAGTGTCCTGGTCCGGGAAGATCCCACGTGCTGTGGAGCGGCTGGGCCCGTGAGCCATGGCTGCTGAGCCTGCGCGTCCGGAGCCTGTGCTCCTCAATGGGAGAGGCCACAACAGTGAGAGGCCCATGTACCGCAAAACAAACAAAAAAACAAAAAACAAACAAACAAACAAAAAAACACAGGTGAGGGCTGTGTTCCGCCTACAGGCCACCTGGGCATCAAGAGACTTTGCAAGTTCATTCATGCTCTTAGCATCACAGTGAGAATAGTGTTTGGATTTAATTCAATGTGTGAACGACAAGGCTGATTCAAACATTTCAAAGTATTAATGGGTAGAATATTTGGGGGGTGGCATAAAAAATGATACAAACTGCAGCTGTAGAGTTGATGTTCTACACACAAAGTTGTTTTCCTTTGGCTTCTGTATGAACTTGTCTTCTCAAGGGCAAACACTTTACAGACTTTGTCTTTTGGAAGAATATACAAGACTCTTCCTAAAGGCACAGGGTGCTTATGTACTTTATAAGTACAAAAATGATTGTGTTGTAGTGGGAAAGAATTGTCATTAGGCCAGACGGACCTAGCTTAAAACATGTGCCTCAACACACGGGTTGTACGATGTCATGAGGTCAGCCTGGGACTCAGTTTCCTAATCTCTTAAATGGGGATAATAATACTAATTCAATGTTGTTGTATAAATCAAAGTAGATAATGTATATAAAACTTAACATGTTGATTAACACATAGTAAGGATTCAATAAATAGCTATTGAAATTCCCAGTCAAGTGTGAAAAAAAAATGTAAAACACAAAGAATTTTTGAAAGGAAAATAAGAAAAAAGTGCCCTACTGTTGGCCAGCCAAAGATCCCAGCTTATGGAAGCTTGAAGGGCACAAAGAATAGATAACAGACACATGGTCCTCAAGAAACACATATGACCTAATGATAAAACATGCACATTAAGGAAAAGACTCAAATATTCTCAAGAGAAAAAGTATGGCACAGAATTAGCCAATGTGGTCTCCTCTTAGTTTTTCTATCTGAAACTAGGGACTTTACCAAAATCAGGTTTGCAGAGCAGAACAGGGGCTACTGATTTCTTTAGTGTATCATTAAAGTGCAGTGAAAACTCATATACTGCTTTGTTTTTCTTTTTCTGTCAGCCAGTTTTTGGTTAACTGCTGCAATTCTTTTTATAGCATCATTTGGGTGACTGAGCTTATTAAGAGAGATTTTTTTTTTCTTTTTATATTCTTCTCTCTTTCAGTCACCCAAAAGTAACATATAACACGTTATTGATAAGGAAGATAAACCTAGAAAATTATGCAAAGAACTCAAGACCTCAGGTCCCTTGGAAGCCCTTGTGTGACTCTGAATGAATTATTCTCAGGAAACTCTGCATACCTTTCTGTTGAGTGGGAGACATGAAGCCCTCCATTTGCTGTGGCTGCAAAAGAGGTATAGCCAGGATGAGGCCCATAAACAGCTCTGCAAGTCTAAATGCCATATCAATGCTTGACAGTAATTCTATCTTAACTTTAGTTAAGGCATTATTTCCCTTTTGTCTTCCTTATTGAGACTTAAAAAAAAAAAAGAAGAACCTAAGGGATTAGATGACAAGAAGCTCACAACAAGCTCAAGGGTCACTTGGTTGACAAAATAGCAAGTGCAAACGTTGACTGTGGTCACATAGACAAGTCCACACCAGAGGATAATATCCCTTTAGCTGCGCCCCACACTGACCAGGACATATCCGGAGTCTTGATTTCAGTCCCTAGTATAAGAAACATGAGGGACAAAACAAGATGATGTTGGCATATATTTAACATTTTCAGAAACTACATTTCTTCTGTAAATACTTTAAGAAAACTAAAGCCATAGGGCTCTTCTCAAATAGGTGTGAGAAAACAAAATCTTGTCTTAGTATATGAATACAGCCAAAGTTTACCCAATACTACTTTATTGTTAAGAAATGTAAACGGCCCTCCGGATTTTACGAGTATAAAACTGATTTTAAAGAGTACTAGCAAGGATGAAGGTTTTTGTAGACATCATTGGAATTAACCTGTTCTGGATAGGAAAGAAAGAAAGAAACATTCAGTAGTGCCATAAAAGCTCTTCACAGAAAGTCTGCATTTTTTCTTCTCTCTCACCCTCCTCCCAGACCTACCAAAATTGACCTCTTCTCCTTCCAGCCCCCTGAAACTTCAGAGAATCGCTCGTTTCCACAGAATGGAAATGCCAGTCCCTAACTTACTCCACGATGCTGCAGCATTTTAGAGTGCTGCCTTCTTTCCTGTTACACACACACACACTCACGTGCATTTTCTGAGGAATACATATTCATTCAACTGCCTATGAAAGATCTCCTTTGGACATCAATCGTCAACCCTTAACTAATATGCTCAACTCCCCTCCACTGGTCACTTCCCCAGGGATCGGCCACCCTACTTGTTACTCAGTTCTGTCAATGCCTTGGTCCCAGGCTCTCAGCTGCTGAGGCCGTACACCTGCGGATCTTCATTTCTCCTCTTATCCTCACTTCCTCCTTCATTCTTGACCGACAACTTCCACCAAACTCCCCAACTTTAGGTCTCTGTTCAGCTGCACTATCCTCATCCTCCTGGCCTCAGTTTTACTCTGAGGCCCAGAGTCAGACTGGGTCTGGGAGATAGTCACCTGACCTGCCCCCTACTTTTCCTTGCTCTGCCCCCTCCCTCCCTCTCACTCATGTCCACACCTCCAGAAACATACTCACACATGTGGACCACAAGATGTACTTTATTGCTTCAAACCTTGTAAAGAAGTCTCTATCTCTTACAGGTAGGGTCCAAATTCCAAAATATTTAACATATTAGAGTAGAAAATAAAATGCAATTTAAAGCCACCCTTGCCTTTTACTGGAGGAGTTCTTCCTAAAGAAAAAGATCCACATGTTAGAGGCCCTGCTTGGGTGTGAGGCTGCTATTCTTAAACTTACTGATGGCTCTGGGGTTCGGCTGAGCATCTCACAGCTCAGGACCTGAGGATGGGAGCCACCTCTTGCCTTTCCCTGGCCAGGTGAGCACACGAATAGAGTTTTACACCTGATCTTGTTTCACCCTCGGAACAGCCCTATGATGGAGTTATAACATCGCCTGTCTTGTACAGCAGAGGCAACAGAGGTTGAGAGAGGAGGTACAACTTCTCAGAGGTCACTGTTGGCAAGTGGAGAGGCTAGGGTTGGAAGCAAAACTTTTGCCATAACCGGTGTGCTCTCCTGTTCCCCAGGCCTCGTCTGGCTCCTGCAGAGAGCGGCTCTCTCGTGAGTGGAAACTGCGTTTCCCACATTTGTCTACATCTTCTCCAGGCAGGGTTGGAATAACCTGGCCCTGAGTCCTTGAGTTGTCCTTGTGGGTTTCGGGCTGACTCTCCCCATTCCATTCACACAGGCTTTTTCCACACGAGATACACTTTGATTAGGTTTCAGTTGACTAATTTGCAATGTTCTCTGAGATTATACATAGGTCACCTTGACAGGAATTCTGGGAGTCCACAAACTCTTCGGTGACACACTTAACAAGCAGTCTCCTGGTTGAGTTCCATGGAGGCAGAAACACTCCAACCATGACATGGTGAGTTTTACCAGTGAACTTTCAGAGGGCAGCACCATTTTGGGGAGAAGGGTCTTCAGTGCTCTTTCCTAGTCTCACCTAGAGTGTGATGGCTGAAGGATATATTTGATTGCTTTGGTATGCTAGTTAGTTATCTTATGCATTTTATTGCATAAGATAGAAATTAGTTTAACTTCTATAAGTCAATATTGCCTCATAGTTCATTTAAGATACTGTAAAAATAAAGAAAATAATAATAAAAATGATGACTAACACATTTTTGAGAACTAAATACCTGGCACATCTGTTAGACGAGCAAATTAATGCCAACTTAGCCAGCACTCCCCAGAGATAGGCATTCTTTCTCTCTTTTTGGTTTTATTTTTCTTTTCTTAAATCAAACAAGAGCCTGAAGCTCAGAGAGGCTAAATGACAGTCACTAAGTGAGAAATACAGGATTTGATCATCCCAGTACATCATATGATATCACATAGAGGTCAATTATATTTTACATCCAGAAAATGAGGGTGCTGCCAGAATAAGTAGCCACAATTGTGTGTGTTCTGCGTGTATTACATGTATTACGTCATGATATTTTCACTAAAAATCTAGAAGGCAGATTTGCAAAGGAGATAAAACTGTTTCTCCTCCTTCTTCTTCTTAATGATGAAGACTCTACTTTTTGAAAATAATGCAGAGAATGTATTTATTTGTAGGTAGCTGAAAGTGTTGCCATGGATCTCAGAGCAGGACCAGGCGTGATAGAAATGACAAACACTGAGAGGAAGAACGGAAGGGGAATACAACATCACCAGGGTCCTGTCAGAGCTGTCCACACCTGCTGAAGGGTTCCAGCAAGTTCTGAGTCAAAGGAGGTTGTAATTAATGTCTTCCTGTGTGGCTCTGTTTCGACCCCCAGTGAGTTCTGTGGTGAAGCCACTTGCTCAAAGAGACTATAATTTCACCCCAGATTCAGGGAGGCCAGTTCTGAACTGACTCCCTTGTGGTCTATATAAAATCCTAAGTCCCTTCAACAATTTGGCCACATTCATCAAAATAGAAAAGTGGATGATTTAACAATTCTAAGCCAGAAATCTATGCGATAGAAATAATAACTTTAAAAATGAAAGTATGTCAAGATTCAAAAATGTTCATTGCAATATTTTTTTCTAATACTAAAACATCATTTAAAAATAAAATTTTTAGGGCTTCCCTGGTGGCACAGTGGTTGAGAGTCCGCCTGCCGATGCAGGGGACAAGGGTTCGTGCCCCGGTCCGGGAAGATCCCACATGCCACGGAGTGGCTGGGCCCGTGAGCCATGGCCGCTGAGCCTAAGCGTCTGGAGCCTGTGCTCCGCAATGGGAGAGGCCACAACAGTGAGAGGCCCGCATACCACAAAAAAATAAATAAACAAAGTAAAAATAAAATGTTTATTATTTTATGATAAACTGTAAGTTATGATACAACTCACTTTTCAGCCATTAAAATGGACAGGAGGCATTCCTGTTTATGCTTATTTAATGATGCCAAGTCAAAGCTCTTCAAGACATAGTTCATGTAGAAGAACAAGCTGCAGATAACATTTAATACAATCTCACATTTCGTAAAAACTGAATGAACTTTCATATTAATAAATATGGTATGTGCATAGGAAGATATTTATATGTAGATGTGCCCTACACGCCCCACTATTATCTCTAGGTATAAAATTTTACATGTTGGGTGGAAGTAAGAGGATACGACGTGATAGTGAGGAAGGAGCTTCCTTTTTATTTAATATTTCTGAAATATTTGAATTTTTTATAATAATAATAGGACATATTTATTTTGTAATAAAAAACTCCTAAATTTTAAAAATCAGGATAAATTATTCACCTTGGGCATTGTTAAATATAGATACCTCAGTCAGATAAATCAGAACTGAGAGCTGTAAGCAAACTTAAAGAGCAGACAAAAAGGTAAGCAGCTCCTCTAATTTGGTCCTGAGTAAGAACTACTATTAGGTGAGTAATGCTACTTAGTGGCAAGTAGGCATATTAAAATAGAAGCCAACATCTCATTGCATTCTTAAGTCAAATGATAATATTTTTGGTATACAATTGCCGAAATCAAAATGTTGTATAAAATATACTAAAGAAATGCAAACTTTTAATCTTGATATTGACTTTGAGTCCTATCTATTTCTGCTACTCATGATTTTGCAATTACCCAAAATGTGTAATGTGACTTTACAGACAACTTAGAGATAATAAAGTTGTACAGCTTGACAGGTAACTGAGGCAACTGAAGCCTCAGTCTATATTTGTGTTTCCTATAATCATAAAAAAAAGAGTATTTCATAGCTATGTTTTGTCTTCTGGAACCAATAGGTCTTAAATTGCTTATTGGAAATTTTCCAAATAGACGACAGGATGGTGGCATCATTGAACAAAAAGCACAAAAACAGTCCTTAATGCTACCCTTGGTGAAGTATTAACTATTTTACTCCATCTAGAATTCTGTAAGATAATGATGTGATATGTTAGTTTTAAATGATCAAACCCTGGTTAGAAGTTGTGCTTTCCCATTTTTGTATTGTTCCTTTTTGCTTTTCCTTGAGTGTGTGATGCCTTCTATCATGTTCTATCAGATGTACCACAAAACACTCTATCTAAAAACAATCTGAGGAGCTTCCCTGGTGGTGCAATGGTTAGGAATCTGCCTGCCAACGCAGGGGACACGAGTTCGAGCCCTGCTCCGGGAAGATCCCACATGCCACGGAGCAATGATCCCACATGCCCGTGCACCACAATTACTGAGCCTGCGCTCTAGAGCCCACAAGCTACAGCTACTGAGCCTGCGCTCTAGAGCCTGGGAGCCACAACTACTGAGCCCACGTGCTGCAACTACTGAAGCCCGCACACCTAGACCCCATGCTCTGAAACAAGAGAAGCCACCGCAATGAGAAGCCCGTGCACGGCAAGGAAGAATAGCCCCCAATCGCTGCAACTAGAGAAAGCCTGCACGCAGCAACAAAGACCCAACACAACCAAAATAAATAAACAAATAAATAAATAAAATAAAATAAAAGCAATCCGAAACCCAGTCGTGGGATTGTTAGTGTAAACCAGTCAGTATCAAGTTGCCCCAGGATACATACTTTAAGTGACAATTTCAGGAATAAAACAGCAGAACATACCTAGCAAGGGGAGGGCATATTTTTCTAGGAAGAGAGTATGGGGAGAAAGGAAAAAAAAATCATTCATTCATTCACTGAGATGTTAATGTATGAAGAACCTACTATTGCCAAACATATTCTTTCCAACCCAAGGCTCTGGCTCTGACTACATTGCTAGATGCATGTGGAATTCGGGGACTGAGTGAGTAAAAATCCAGATAAAGCCTTCCTAATCTCTACATGGAATAGCTCATAAATAACATTCATGAATAAAAAATTGCCACCAGGGCTTCCCTGGTGGCGCAGTGGTTGAGAGTCCGCCTGCCAATGCAGGGGACATGGGTTTGTGCCCCGGTCCAGGAAGATCCCACATGTCGCGGAGTGGCTGGGCCCGTGAGCCATGGCCGCTGAGCCTGCGCGTCCGGAGCCTGTGCTCCGCAACGGGAGAGGCCACAGCAGTGAGACGCCCGCGTACTGACAAAAAAAAAAAAAAAAAAAAAAAAAAAATTGCCACCAGTTGAGATTGTACAATATAATTTTTTTTTTTAAAAATAAGAGATAGAGCCTTTCTTTTCTTTCAGGATTCAGAATTCCTGCCCCATTTAGGACACTACCGAGTCTGAAGCATCCTCACTGCACTAAGTGTGGAGATCCCAGAGGTGGAGATTTTGGGGAAATCAAAGGATGCCTGAGAGAGCAAAGAATATCCTACGTGAGGAAACAGCAAAACTCGAAGCTCTTGGATGTAACCAGCATCTTCTTCCTAAAGGCAATTGTCTCATTAAGTCTCCAGGGAAAGGAGTGAAGGGCCCTTGTGAAGGTCAAGGTCCTGGGGCTGGCTTAGACATGTCTTTACAAACAGAACAGCTCAAGACAAATGTTTAAAAAGATAACTTTGGGAGCAGCGTGATCACTTCTAGATACACTTTGATTAGCCGGGAGAAAATCAACGTGCAGCAAAAAGTTGAGGTTAAATTTTGAGTAAATATTTCTGGGGAGATAATAAAAGGTGGGTACCAGCCAACAATGCAGTGCATATCAGTTAATTCTAGAATCACCATGGCCCAATGTACCAAACGACAGAGAGGTAAAAATATATTTAACAGGAGTCTTTCACCCATCTTTCACTCATGGCTTAGCACCATTTATTAAACAATTTCTTTGTGGCAGAGAAGTAGACTCTAGGGCTAAAGAGTAGTTTGAAGCTCCAGGACTCCACATGCTGAGAAAAAAAAGAAATCCCTTAAATATCCTGCTTAAAAAAAAAAAAACAACAAGAACAATAAGTTTCCTTTTTTGGATGATCAGATAACCAGAATTTAAACTTTATACCATTTCCTCCTTCTGTTCTGTGCCATGTCGCTTCATACAAGGGTGAAGTAAGGGCAAGAGGCAAAGAACAGAGTTACTAAAACTCACATAAAAATGTCTATACTTGCTTATGAATAAATAAAAGAATGTCCTGCTGTTAGAAAAGAGAGCTTCACCTTAGCTCTACCTGGTTGTCTGGATGAGAAAACTTTTCATTCGGGCCATGGGCCATCATGAAGAGGCACACCTTGGACCATCTCTCTGGCTTCTCCTCACCACCCAACCATCTTTTTATCCCTCTACCACCATCCTTTGTGTCCCATTTTGTACCCCTCTACCCAGATGACTGTTGTTCCACCCCTCACACAGCCCAACCCTCTCCTGTGTGATCCCCAGGCTTGGAGCTGTCGCCAGTTTCCTTTCTTGTTCTCAGCAGCCCATCCATCTGACGTGGTTAAATCAGAGAACACCTGATTGGGGGGATGTCTATAGGCTTAATCATTATGTTGACGAGAAGTTCCTTTGCAAACAATCATTTACTGTGAGATTGTTTTTCATGACAAGTTTTCTTATTTGTCTTTTTTTTTTTCCTGTTTAGTTCTTTAGCTGGGATGGAAACCCCAGGAGAAGTCAGTTCCATAGTACACCTGATCCACGTCTCCCTGAGGCTTACCTTTAGTATTTTAAGAAGGAATTGTGCCTTGGGTGTTCCTTGCATTACTTCTTTTTCCTTCTTCCACCCACCTCCACTTCTGAGCTGCCTTACTTTCACCCATTACCCGCAACATACTCATTTTCCCCATTTACTTGGGCCTCACGGAAATATATGACAGCAGGTGATCCAGTTGCAGAGGTTAATTAAAACAGAATAAAATATTACCAATTACCAGAGTCTTGGAAGATAGCTGAGGCTCTCAGAGCAACCTGACTTAGCAGAAAGCAACATGCACAGTGCAGTGATATGATCTGAGATGCCCTGGGAGGGGTCTCTGGCATCCTCACCAGCTGCCGTAACCCAAAATGCCAACTTAGCAGCTAGTTGGATGTAGTCAGCAGGGCTTCCTTGGATTCAGCTGGAATTCCAACTCTACCCACTTAGTCATGTGACCTTATCCAAGCCACTTAGCATCTCAGAGCCTCAGTTTCCTTTTCTGGGGAAAGGAGTTAATAAAACCAACCTCAGGGGTTGTTGGGATAATGATATGAGATATAGTATATACAATACTAAGAACACTTCAGCATACGGTACTTAACTTTTTTTCCCAATTTTTTCATTTTGTAATTTAATTTTACTTTTTTTCATGATTAACTTTAAAAATTTATTGGAGTATAGTTGATTTACAATGTTGTGTTAGTTTTAGTTGTAAAGCAAAGTGATTCAGATATATATATGAGTATATATATATTCTTCTTTAGATTCTTTTCCATTATAGGCTATTACAGAGTATGGAGTAAAGTTCCCTGTACTATACAGTAAGTCCTTGTTGATTATCTATTTTATGTATAGTAGTGTGTATATGTTAATTCCAGACTCCCAATTTATTCCTGCTCACCACCTTTCCCCTTTGGTGACCATGAGTTTGTTTATACCAGCCCACATCAGTATTCTGACTAACTTTACCAAGAGCAGAAACTTAAGGGAAGTTTATAAGGTAAAACTGTTTGAGCTTTCTTAGAAGCACCCGGACACCAAAAGGGGCACGCTTGTCTGAAAGAAAAGTTTGAAATGTATGGAAAGTCAGCTGGACCACATGTTATCTAAGAATCAGGTTGAAAGAATGTTAAAGAACATGACCATTTCATAGTAGTGCCAGCTTTTGTGCTTTACCTTTCTGTAGTAAATAATAGAATTGGATATTTAAATAATGAATGCATTCCCACAAGGCTCTGCTGTGTTTCACTCTGAATGTATGTTCTATGTCCACAACCCCTGTTACAGACAAAGCAAAGCTCTCTCATTGTTATTTCACATACAAGAAGCTTCATGATCTGGATTTGACCTTCTTCCCTGCCTACATCTCCTATAAGTTCCCCACATGAAAACTGTGCAGAAACTATACCAAGATACTTATATTTGGGGGAAGTAGTGATTTTTATATTAGTTCACATTTCCGTGTCTGAATACATGGCAGCACCTACCTGTACTACACTAACTTTAGCTCACTTCTTCTGATCCTTCAGAAATTAACTACGCTTTTCCTTGAAATCGAACTATCCCAACACATGGGCACCCCAGGTTGACACAGAAGCACAGGTGTGCTTCTGTCTATAACCGAAGTCATCACACTGTTACATTTACTGCTAAATAACTAGCCTTTTCTTTTCCACTGTCCTGCGAGTGCCTCAAGGGCAGGGATTGTAATGCCCTTGACTTTCTCTGCACAGCAGACTGCCTGACTGCACAGAGTAGGCACTCATTAGACATGTGATATATGAGTAAATGTCAGCTGGAATAGTACGTACAGTTGCCTCTATAATAAGTTATTTTCCAGAATCGTTTATGACAGGTTATGACTTGTCCTAAAACAGTGAAATCTAGAAGAGTTAAATCCGAATCTGCTCCCTCAGGAGAATGATAAAAGGAAATTCCTGATCTCACCTGGATTGGTAAAGTGAATCAGAAAACTGATTTTAGGCTTGTATAGTATTTAGTAGATAGCAGTTTACTATATTGCAACTCCTAGGAAACATTGTCACTTAACAATCATACACTGAAATGTTCTTAGTATTTTATACACTATACCCTGTATTATATATATATATATATATATATATATATATATATATATATATATATATATATATATATATATATATATATATATATATATATATATGAGATATTCAACTTAACTCTAGGACAGCCATGGTAAAGTGGGCATCTTTACAAAGGGAAGTTCAGATCTTTTCTCTTGATCCTTCATAGGTTGATTGTTGAACAAAACCTACATCTAAAATTAAATAAAAGGTTGCTGGCCACAGAAAGTGGCACATGATGAGGCTTTTCCCCTGGCTCTAAAGGAAGAGGAAAGGCTTATGAAATATGCAATAATCCATGTTGGAAGAGGTATGACGGCACCAGAGTTGAGGAAAAGTTTCTCTGAGCACAACCTCAATGATGAAGTCAATAGGGGGGGTTCAAATGTTAGTGAACGAGTAAGAAGGTCAAAGGAGGGAGAGGCTGGAATCAGAGTAGAAGAGACGATCAGTGGGAAGTCTTGGAGAAGAGAGAGTAGCAGCATTTCAATATGATGGTCTAAGTTTCCACTTTTAAGTGATGTGATGGGATTCTCCAGCCCTGCTCCTCAGTGTTCCTTAAATTAAGCCCAGACATGGTCATTTGAACTCTAGGAAGGGAAGGCACTGAGGCATAATTAGGTATGGAAAGAGTTTCATGAAAGGAAAGGAAACAGTGAGCAAAGATCAAGAATTCAGTCAACAAGCGAGTGAGAATTGAAGGCACTTAGGAGAAATACTTCCCCTTCTCAATAACTCTTTATATTCTGCCCCCCTTACCAACTTCTCTGATGATACAGAATAAAATGAACATGTTTCCATGTAAGTCTATGAATCTTACATCTCTCATGTCAGCATAGTGAAGGGAAATTAAAAAAATCAAAATAAACTGAGCAAATCTAAGCTGCTGGTTGCAGAGGATTTTGACTATGTTTTCCTGGCCACACAACCATTTAGCCTTTCCACACATCTCTCAAGCTTGTAGGTGCCATTCTGGGATCCTTCCTCCTCCTCAAAGGTCTTCTACATTCATCTATTCAACTAACTACCATCATCTTCTACTCTACACAGAGTAGGTCTTCAGGGATATAATGTTAAAAGAGACACAGTCTCCGAACAGAACAAGAGTTATTTTTGGTTTGTCGGCCTCCAAGATGTGATAGAGGGCTCTGCAGGGTAGAGTGGGAGTGCACAAAATGGAGAAGTCCAGTCAACTGCATCTGATTTGACCCCTGTGAAGATCGCGATGTTAGGAGAAAGAACCTGAGGTAGAAGATAGCTGGGCCCCTGGGCTGAGCAGCTGGGGAGTTTGTCAAACAGAGTAAATTGGAGCTCTGTTTTCCCTAACACTCCAAGGACAAAGTTAATGGCAGGAGCTGATCTCTGCTGGAGTAAAGAGATAGGGGGACCACATCTATCACTCCTGAGGTCAAGGAGACCTCCCCAATGGCACATGTGCAGGGAGGCTCCTCTGGGGTCAAAAAGGGAGGGGGCGCCATCCCATAGTAAGTCTTGTCAAAGCTCCCAAAGGCCTCCATGCTGGAATCCATCTTGGCAAAAAGATGTGCACGCATATTGGGAAGGGCCCTAAGATAGGTCGGATGTGGGAAAAGAAGCAAAATAATTGGCAGAGGAGAACAAAGACCCAGAAGAACTGCCTCTACATAAATGACTTAAGCACATTGTTACTGTGGTCCTCCTCATTAGGGAGAATGCCCACACCCTTTCTCCCTGGGTGTGTATTCCTGTTTTGCTTCTGTCTAAATAAACTGCTTCCCTGTGTGCTCTCCCACATGTTGTGCTGTGTTTCTAAGAATAAACTTTGTACCTGTTTCTGTAGTTTTTTCCTCCTTGAAACAGCCTTGCTTTCAAATGAGGGCAAGAGCCAGGGCAATTTTGCTCCCAGTCTCTACCCCCTGGTGGACTGGTGGCTAGGATTCCTAGTTTTCATCCAGGCTACTCAGGTTCAATTCCTAGGCAGGGAACTAAGATCCTGCTTCAAGACTGCTCACTGCTGTCTCTCTGAGATCAGACTCAGGTCACATGACTTGGGGCCCAAGCAGCCCTACAACATTCTGAAGCTGTGGTCCATCTAGTGTAACCTGATGGAACCGCATTCTTGGTCTTTTCCTCACTGAACTGAGTTTCAAGTGGACCTAAAATTTTATTTGAAACATTCCTGCTGTTATCAATTTAAATAGTGAAGGGAAAGTACTTAAAAGCCATTTCCACTAGGTTGAGAGCAGGTTGACATAGGAATTCTTAACTATACTTGAGCAGCATTTGATGAAGCAAGTACAATTATAAAGCCAAAACCAAAGAATGTCTTAAATTCAGTCAAAACCAAAGTGGGTTTGGAAATGTTCTGTGCATATTTTCATAATCAGTACAGTAAAAAAAAATAAGCAGTTGACCTGCAGGGCAAAGGAAAACTACATGTGATGGCCATGAGAACTAAAACTAAACTTTATCTACAAAAGTAACTTGCTGTGGGGAAGGAAGAGAGAGTCTGGCCTCAGCTATACCTGAATTCAAATTCTGGATACACCTCTTAATAGACCTGTGCGTCCTTGAGAAAAGTATTTAACCTCTCTGTAATCTACATTCCTCTACCTTAAGGTGCAAAAGTGAGAAAATTATGAAAGATTAATAGGTTTGTTTTCTCTGTCAAATTTATGTTTACCAAAGGAGAAAGGGGAGAGGAGGGATAAATTAGGAGGTTGGGATTAACATATGCACACTACTATATATAAAATAGACAATCAACTAGGACCTATTGTATTGCACAGGGAACTCTACTCAATATTCTATAATAACCTAAATGGGAAAAGAACCTGAAAAACAATAGATATATGTATATGTATAACTGCATCACTTTGCTGTACACCTGAAAGTAACACAACATTGTAAACAAGTATACTTCAATACAAAATTTTTTAAAAATCATAAAAAAGGACCTACTGTATAACACAGGAAATGTATGATCATTGCAAGATATATGCTTATAGATTATTACAAGATATATGCTCAATATCTTGTAATAATCTATAAGGGAAAAGAAACTGAATATATATATCACTGTGCTGTACACCTGAAACTAACATATTGTAAATCAACTACGCTTCAATAAAAAATAATACAAAAAAAAGAATTAATAGCTTGTTATGAGGATTAAATAGGTGTTTAATAAATATAAATTTTCTTTTCTCTATTTTTAGTGGCAATAATAGGGCAGGCCAGTGACTGGATCATCAGTGGGACAATGGGAGAATAAAGAAACAGTCTGTATAATTACACATCCCTATCTCCCACACCTTCTCCCAAAGCCTATATTCTACACATTACAGAAATGCTGACTAAATCACAAAGCTAAATATTACATTTCATTCTCCTGTTGAAAATGGAATGTTCAGAATATAAAGGGGTGATGGTGTGGCAACACGCTATGTGTTAAAAACTTCAGCAATAGCCCTGAAAGTACGAGGACTAGAAATTTCCAAAGTTAAAGCAATCACCCTTATTCAGGAGCCCTAGTTCATATTGAATCTCTCATCTATTCTCTTTTATCTTAGGGGACATTTTATGCATCCCTTCGTGGGCATCCTCCACGAGTGCAGAGGGTTCAGGACGCCCATTACCATTCGTCCTTGTCAGCGTCACAATTGCAAAAGTGTCGAATGTCCAGGCAGCTCTCGTCTAGGCCACAGTCACACTGCTGAACTCCGGGAGGGGCGCCTCCCCAGTAGGGGTGTCTTTCATTGGACCGTCCGATCCACCAGGTCAGTGGGGTTCCATCTGAAAGACAAGATGCTTCACAGGTCAGAATGGAGCAAGCCTGAAAAAGCACAGAGGATGTCACAGAAACTGAGATGAAAATGTCTCGAAGGATATATATACATTGTACGTATGTATGCACATATATATATATACATTTGTGCATACATATGTACAATGTATATATATCCCTCCCTCCCTCCCTTCTTTCCTTCCTCTTTTCCCTTCTGTTCTTTCTCCTTCACTTCTGTTATCTCTCCTTTCTTTCTTTCCCTTTTTCTTTCTTTCTTCCTTCCTTCCTTCCTTTTTTTTTCCTTCTTTCTTTTTCTTTCTTCCTTCCTTCCTCCCTTCCTTCCTTTCTTTTATTTCTCTCTCTCTATCTCTCTCTCTATATATGCACACACATAAAGAGATATCTATATACATGTGCTCATATAAACAACACTTCCATGAAAAGCGTTTCTATAATAGGATATTGATTAATCACAATGTTTAGATTCAAGGTCACAAGCTCAAATTCTAACCAAATCAGGCAGGCATCACAATTGAGTAAACTGGGCTAGACCTTAGACCAAAAATATTGAATATATAGATACAAAAATTAACTTCCTTTTAAAACTACAAAACGATAAATAGTAGCATGAGGGCCAATATTAGCCCGACCTTAGTCCTCAGTTTCTGGTAGACTGTGGGGAGGGGTGGACACGAAGGTGAGGGGGAGAGTGTTGGCTCAGAGGACAGGGTGGCCCTGTCTTACCCCACACTGATTTCTGTCATGACAAAGATTAACGCCAGGCTTACCATATCTTTTGAATTTTTTAAAGAGAAGTCACAATATTTGAAGTTCAAAAATTTGGACAAAAGAAATATTATGAAGGTCAATACTGCATAGGCCAATGAAATCCCTCTGTATGTCATATTTAACCCATACAAAGCTAGGATGCAACCTCTAATTTCTGGTTTATGTAGTTAACAGAAAACTATTTTTGAGTCTTGTCCTTGTCAATTTTCAATTCTTTTTTCTTTGCAAAGTTTAGTTTAGTAAAATCTGTTGAAGTTATCTTGTATAATTGGGAATATTTAAGTAGATAAAAATTATTATCCAGAAGATGATAAGATATCCAAAACAACAGATGTAGGCAGAGATAGAGGTGTTATACACCCTTAGGCTGAATGGGGTTAGGCCTAGTTCCTCTTTGGAAACCACTGGTCTGTTTCTGTTTGGCATACAACAGGCACTTAATATGTGTTTATTTCTTAAAAATGAAAGAAGTAGTTATTGAGAGCCATTTTTCATGATTTATCATTTTAAAGTAGAATAGTAACTTTTGTCTGAGGATGGCGCTAGGTTGGAATTCTGCCTAGTCAAGACTTGATTTCATATACAACTCCTGATGTACAAACATATAATTTACAAATTATTCATGTATACAAATAGCAACAACTTTCTCTGAATTGCATTCATTACTAACATCTTTATGGAAGTCACTGAGGCAAGTAGGAAGAGAGTGACAATCTGGGTTTTCCAAGAACCTGTAAGTAATGAGAAGAAGATAAAACAAATACTAAGAAACACAAAAGTATCTTAGGGGCGCTGAGTCAGGGGGCAGACAGCCTGAAGGACTATACTCACCCCAAAACACTACTCTTCACACTGTCTAAAATGTTTCAAATCCCTTTGTTAGCTTTTAAGTTAGAATCCAAGTTAGAGATGTCTGTTCACTAGTATCTTCTTTTTAAAGAATAATTCTAAACAGTACAAATCCATTTAAGCTATTTCCAAACAGCTATAATCATTGGACACTAGTTCAAATGAATTGCTTTCTTTCTAACCACTAGTTCAGATAAGCCATACTCAAGTGGCCTAGAGGTCTGGTGGGTTTACTTAGAACAAAAAGCACTTTCAGGACTGAGGTAAGCTTAGGTGGATCGTCCCAGTGTGTGAGTCCAGGTAACACAAGGGTAAAACATTGTGTGTTCAGATGTTTGCGAATGTTGGCTTTGGGCACAAGATATGGGAAGAAATCTCTCCACTTCTCCCTCCTGGCACTTTCCAGACCTCTCCTCCATAATCAAGAATCCTGATCACATGGTGAAATTCAATGTCATCATGAATTATTTTTGTTTATAAGCAGAATCAAAGTTGTGATCTTATTAATAGCATTATTATCAATGGTCTCAATGCTGAAAAACCAATTTGTGTACACTCTGGTGCAAATGTTGCCTTCTAGTAGGTTCACCAATTCTTACTTGGTGCCTTAAATCCCTAGAAGTGCCCGTAGCCGCTCAACACTTTGTTTTGTTTCGAATCTACCAGTGCCTTGTGTCACTGAGGCTTGGGATCCCCTCCTCATGTCTGACAATTAGTATAAAAGTCGCAAACTGTTTTGACTGATTGAATATCAATGAGCAAGAAGAAAGAAAAGGAAATATAGAGAATAAAGAAGAAACACACACATATATTTGAGAGCAGGAGGGTTACAGCAGAATTTTCCTCTTAGATGTCCCAGGTTTGTGATTATTCCCCCAAGGAGTATGAGCTGGAACATAACAAATGAAGAAACTGACGATCAAAAAGGGTGACTGATTTTTTTTCATTCATGACTCTAATGATGTAGTCAGGAAGAGAATCGGCACCATTTCTCCAAATTTTGGCCACTGGAGAAATTGGATTTCCTGCATGTGTTATAGTGGGCTCATGGGAGTAGTAAATATCCCCGCCCCACTGATGTCTTGGTCTTGCTACTTGCTTTCCCCGCTGGAACACAGACTGAAATGATGGCATGTCAGCTCAGTCTAGACCACTGCTCCTGGGACCACCTCTGACACCACGGGAGAACACAATCCAGATGGTCACACACACGGGAGAACACAATCCAGATGGTGGACCTCAGGATGTGGCACACGGAGCACAGCCATCCTGCCTGACGCTCAGACCTGTGAGCATGAAAAAAAGTCCTGAACACTCTATGCCACTGAGCCGTGGCAACTGGCAGTATAGCATTATTGTGGCAATCACTGATAAAACACAAAGCAAATATCAACCACATACAAAAATTCTGTAGGGATTCTAAGGAAGTAAAACACAGTGATCAAGGACAGTCCTGCTTTCAACTGCAGTTTGGTTGGAAACATAAATAAAGAGACATCGGTGAATGAGGAAGATAAAGAGAAACACCAATTCTGTTTGGCTCAACTAATTATCTATCTTTTGGCCCATAAATGTAAGCAGTTAGAGCCGACATTTTAGCAGTCCCTTAGGAAGACCCTTCGTTACTGCCGCATATCCCTTTACTTGAACCCAGTCTGTGTTCACTCTGAGTCCATCCCAACTCAAGTCCCAGTTATTGGCAGGGTAACCCAGACTCTCACACCACCTTTGTCCCCTTCTAATATGGTGCTTGGATCTTCCTGAAATTTAGAGAGCAGTTTCCCCAGTGCTCAGGGTCCTGGCTTATCTCCTCCTGGCTCAGTGCTCCCACCCATGTATTCCTTTAGAAATTCTGCATAGAACTTTGGAGAAACTATTCCCATGGATGATCATTGACTGTCACCTGTCACAGCCTCCACCTCTAGGTGACGCAAGATTCAAAGCCATATATATATATATATACACACACACACACACACACATACATACACACATATGCATATATAGGATTTATAAAACCTATACATGCATACATATATGTATATGCATGATTTATAAAACTGTGATTAAAAGAAATGATATAATTATGAGTGTATATTATATTATATATATACATATATATAATCATTCCATTCAATTATTGCTTGATTCTATGCTGTGTGAAGGTCACGGGGAGATATCCTAGCTATACAAATTTTAATAGACTATCACTGCCCCTAGGGAGTTCATAACATTTAAGGAAGAAGGACATATACACAGCTAAAAGAAATGTAAGTCAGAATGAGATTAGGGTCAAAATATAGAAGTGAATAAAATGCTAGGAAAGTCCAGAAGAAGAAGCTATGAATTTTGTCCAAGATTCCTGAGAAATGGTTTATGGAAATGATTTTAATTTCATGGAAATGGTGACATTTGACTGGAAGCTTTGTGTTGAGAAGGACTTCAGCAAATGGTGCCACCAGGGAAAAGGGTGCAAGTAAGAGGCACAAGGAAAGGGGATCCGATTTTCACTACAGCATCGTTAGGAAGCAACGGTTTGAAATAACGAGATTTTTGCACATTCTAAAGATATCTTATCTCATTGATGGTAGTTAAGTATTTTGAGCTTAAAAATAAGAGGAAGGAGCCACCAAAGTTGTAAGGACAAATAATTACAGATGACTGCACCCAAATGTTTCATTCTATGATCAAAACACAAATCATCCAGATGCTGGTTTAGGAAAGAAGATTCTGGAAACCAAAGAAAGTATTTTACATTCTCTTTCTTTCTAAATAGAATGTAATTTCTACGGAAAGGTTTAGACCACAAGAAAAACAACCTCTTCCATATCACAAAATAATGTCAGACATTCATCAAAGTCAATCTTGGTCTGACTGCATGCTGATTAGGATCATTAAATCAGAACATATGTCTAATAGCGTGATTAAGAGCTAGTCAGTGACATTAGGAATTAACATTTTTATAATGTTGTTCAACATTCTCTTCTCCCTGCCTATTTAACTGAAGTGAGCCCAGAAAGGAGGGGGTTGCATAAAAGATTAATGATACCACCTCTCAAAACAAATGATAAAAATCACTTTGATGAGGTCATTTCAACCTGTACTGAACAAACCTCACTAGAATGTACCACAGGGATTCTTCATGGTTAGGCAAAGAGGTAGACAAAATGATTAACTTAAATGATTCTATTTGCATTGTTTTAATTTTTTGTAGGGTAATATAATAATAATTTGCATTTTGATAGTATATTTTATTGGAAGACCTGCAATGAAGAATCCTAGCAAGGTTAAATGACTTGTTCAAAGTCATACAGTCGCTGAAGGCAAATCTGGACTCAAGGATCTGGGTCCCTGAAGCTCTCATGTCCTGAACACCCACCTTCCCAATGACTCACAGACTTTCTGACTTTTTAATGTGCCAAAAACATATAGAGATAATGTGAGCCTTGCAGGGAAAAATGACCAGCTAGAGAAAATGACAATTATTATAAATTTGTGGGAACTGATAATACTAAATGAACACTGTAGTATGGGAATAAGACCTTTAGTTTATTCCACAATTTCTCTGAGAGGACAGACTTGAAAGCAGTAGTTTCCAGATGTGGGGTGACAAGAATGGAGGGGTATTCCTGTAACCACATCAAACTAATGTGAGAAGAAAGAAATCTTCATTGTGTTAAGACCCATGGACTCGGAGTGGGGCTTATTTATTACCATAGTATACCTATAGTATAGTTAACCTATACTGATTAATATAGTAAACAATTAATGAATGGGAAACAAATTTAGAAAAGTAAAATACCTAATGTCTACACACAATCAGGGAAATACCTAATGTCTACACACAATCAGAGAAATAGAGAATTGCAATCAATCTGTGTATTAAGGCTTATGTGTCTGTTTTTAACTAGTAATCCTAATTTTTAAAAAATCCAACAGTTATTGAGCATTTAAAATATCAGGAAGTTATATGCACTTTTTATACCCTAGTTTGACAATCTCCACAACAACACTATGAGGTAAATACTTTTATCTCATTTTACAGATGAGGATACATTACTTGCCCAAGGTAGCTCGGCTAGTCAATGACAGACCCATGCCAAAGCACAGTGATCGCTGTAGGTGATTACAACAGACGCAACAGTGAAATCCCTGCCCCCACTGTTGTTCCATCCCCT
Source organism: Delphinus delphis (assembly GCF_949987515.2). Classification (NCBI taxonomy): domain Eukaryota; kingdom Metazoa; phylum Chordata; class Mammalia; order Artiodactyla; family Delphinidae; genus Delphinus; species Delphinus delphis. The sequence goes on along the minus strand of NC_082689.1, from coordinate 106,886,795 downwards.
AAAAGGTATTCTTACAGCAGGAAACAGGGACTTCTAAAGTCTAATTCAGATGATTTATCTCTCTGATTAAAATCCTCCAGTATTCTATGTCTGTGGGTCTACTTCTGTTTTGTAAATAAGTTCATTTGCATCATTTTTTAGATTCCACATATAAGCGATATCATATGATATTTGTCTTTCTCTGTCTGGCTTACTTCACTTAGTATGACAATCTCTAGGTCCAACCTTGCTGCTACAAACGGCATATTTCATTCTTTTTTATGATTGAGTAATATTCCATTGTATATATGTACCATATCTTCTTTATCCATTCATCTGTCCGTGGACATTTAGGTTGTTTCCATGTCTTGGGTATTGTGAACAGTGCTGCTATCAACAGAGTGGTGCATGTATCTTTTTGAATTATAGTTTTCTCCAGATATATGCACAGGAGTGGGATTGCTGGACCATATGGTAATTCTATTTTTAGTATTTTAAGGAACCTCCATACTGGTTACCAAGGTGGAGGGTGGTGGAGGGATAAATTAGGAGTTTGGGATTAACATATATACACTCCTCTGTATAAAACAAACAACAAGGACCTGCTGTATAGCACAGGAAACTATACTCAACATTTTTTAATAACCAATAAGGTAAAAGAATCTGAAGAGTATATATAACTAAATCACTTTGCTATACACCTGAAACTAACACAACATTGTAAATCAACTATACTTCAATTTTTAAAAAGTCCTCCGATATTAGCTCAATACAAGAATAAAACCCAGCGTCTTCCTGTGGCCCCTAAGGCCCCGTACATCCGGTTCCTGAACTTTTCAGCCTTACTTCCTCCCTGGCTCCAGCTGTACTGGCTGTGCCTCAGGCCCGCACAGATGCTCTTCTGGGTTTACTGTCTCTGCCCAAATCCAACTTCTCATGGGTTTTTACAGTGCCTGATTGTCTTGTATCATTGGATCTTGAAATTAAAGCTCACCTCTTCCCCGTTGACCTTATTTACAATACTCCAAAGTCACTCCATTATTTTCTTAGGAATACTTAGGACCACCTGAAATCATACTTTGTTTGTTTGTTGCTGTTTGTTTGCTTAACATGGTCCTCATTTGTCATTAGAGTTGGAGAAAGGGCTTTTAAGTCTTGTTCATGACTATATCCCCAGCATGTAGAATGTTCCTGGTTTGTGCTAAGAATTAAATTCTTCTTTGGTGAATCAACAAGTGACTAAATGCCAAGAAAAAGAAACATCAGCACAGAAGGATTTCACACAGATGACATTTAAAAAATTGTTTCAGGAACGTATATGGTTATGCGGCCTTTAGTCTTTATAGAGGTATATTCATAGTTGGCATTTTAGGCCATCATTGAAGACATCAAACATTTTTTTTGTCACTTTAGTGATAGGCCCAGAGAATGACACCCATCAAGGCTTCGAACAAGTGCTTACTATAAACGTGGCATAGAATGAGATCACCGTACATAAAGGTGTCCCCGTACCACTTCATTTGTGTATTTAACAAAATGACAAAGTATCTGGACAAGACATTTGCCTGGTTAGAGTATAAAAAACAGAATAAATATAAACCCTGCCATTTGGACCCTCACAATGTAGTAAATGAGAAAAAAATGTTAAATATTACCTTTAACTCAAGTTAGAATAAAATAAATTTGAGGTAGAATTTTAAACAATGTGTAGAAAGTCAAGAGGGAAAAAAAGGCTAAAGTTTAGTGAAGAGTACAGTTCTGGAGAAAACTCTAAATTCATCCCTTTTTTGAATATACCTTCCTTTTCTGTTTTCCAGCCAGTGGAAGAAAGTTGGATTTTCATACCATTAGACTCAAAACAAGGTTCACATAAGTTATGTCATTCAACCCTCCTAACAGCTTAGTGAAGTTTTTCATTTTTATTTTACAGATAAATTGAAGCTAATGAAGGATAAGTTTCTCAAGATCACACAGATAGGAAAACTTGAATGTAGATCTTGTGGGTCCAAACCCCAAAATAATATTTTTATTGTACCTTATGAAATCTAGTCCTATGATAAATAGAAACAGGATGGTATTTGTTCATAGAAATTGGTCTTGAGTTGAAATTATGAATATGCATCAAATAATTATTTTATTGGCAAAAGCACAGGGCCTTACTGAGTATGCATTCCTAATATCTTGGGAATATTTCAAACTGCATTATCTCCCCAATTATATTGGTCTATTTATTATTTACCTAAGAATCAATCAAACAAAAATACCTGCAAACACAATGTTCCAATGATTACCATTGTTTCTAAGACTGATTTGCCTGAACTCCTATAATTTTGCTTAACAGATACCTAAGGAAGTGATAGGCCATCATATAATAAGGAACCTATTGAAATTTCCCTCTAGAAATCTTGGATCAATGTTTCTCAAAATGTTGTTTCTGCCTGACTTTAATCAAAATAATCTGGCGTTTTTGTAAGAGCACGGGTTCACAGCATCTTTTCCCAGACACGCAGTGAGTGAAGCTTCAAATTCTCCATTTCTATCATACAAAGTGATGCTGAAATGTTGCACGCTAAAATTTTAGAATCACTGGTTAGAAGGTTCGAACCTTATTCAAAAATGTTCAAATACTCCCTTTTATTTTTGAAAAATTCTTATTCAATGACACTGCAGATTGCTAAGTACGAATAAGCTTAGTTTCAGATTTAATTTCATTATCAAAATATGTGCATTAGATTATATTCATTTCTGCTAAAGAAAGATATCATGATAGGAGAAGATGAATAAAATACATAACAAAGATTAAGTTTAACTTGTAACTGAGGAAAAGGTCACTGAAATTTTTATGAACTAATTTCTTCTGTTTTGTCTTGTTCTAATAGAAAAATGGTAGTGTGCATTTGATGCTGCTAATCGTCTCATGAATTCCCTAGAAGTTTCCCCAAGAGAACCATCTCCAGTTATCCTTCTTTCTCTACCCACCCCACAAAGAAGTATCTCCCAAAGTTATCCATCCTTCTCTAACCCACATCCCCAACCCACTGCTGTTCATTTTCTTTAGCAAACTCTGTTTCATATTTTGGAAAGATTAGGGAGGGCCAGTTCAAGTTCTCTTAATTTTCTTCTACTCTGACTCAAAAAAGAAAGAAAAAAATGTTACCCTCTCCCACTTCTTGTGTCAAATGTCTCCCATGCTCACTTTTCATCTGTTTTGATGGGAAGATGATGAACTTTGGCCTCTATCCATCCTATTCCTCTCTGTGTCTACTCATTGGTCTCTCCATTCATCCATCCTCTTGTTTTTACCAGAATCCTTCCCACTCACAACCTTTTGGTGGGTCTGGCCCTTGGCGATATGAAATATTTTTCTTTGTCCTTCATAGATATTTCATCTGTTACTTATACACAAATGTCTAAAAAGTCTAGATTCTCCAGTCCTGCATTCTTTCCTGGGTTGTTTGGTGGACACATCAGTATTTTCCAAAACTTCCTCACAAAGCATGAAGAATATTTATCACTCATTATCCTATGAGTATGTACATAAAATAGGCACACAGAGGTATTCACACATCCATATTCCCCAATAGCTCCTAATCTTTCATGAAATAAAGGCACTCAATAAATCAATAACTGTGTTAAATAAAGTGAGAAAGGAGTAAATGTTGCATTGCTAATCAAAATGCCATTGTGATCATTCAGGTTGATAAACCACCTCTAAGTCTTTGTTACCATTTGCCAAGGCGACAACTAACCCACTATGGTTTATAGCATGAGACTTTAAACCATATTGTAAATTCTTCCTGACGATGGCATATTTTGTGGGACTTTTTGTGTGAAAAACATGTAACAGAGGGTGAGAATGCTTATGTAAGACACTCCTACTGTTTAATCAACTAATACAGATTCCATGTAAATTGCAGAAAGTTAGAAATAAACACATACACCCTGCCATGCCCTTTCTTGCCTGAATCTTCTTTTTAATTTCTTCTTTCCTCTTCTCTCTGGTTCTCCTTTTCCTTTTTTTTCTTTTTCATTCTCTGTCTGTCTCTCTCTCCCCCTCACTCTTACTCTTTCTCTCTCTCCCCTCTTTCCATCTTTCTTCCCTTTTTCCCTCTCTTCTCTCACTTATGTCCCTCTCTCCCTTCCCCCAATTGTTTTCACTTCTCTCATTCCTTCTTTTTTTCTCCATCTTTTTGCTTTGATCCACCTCCAGCAATAACGCTCTATTTCTTCTTTTTTAAACACATAAACACAATCACAGATACAAGAAGAATTAATCACAATTCTGTCCATGACATTCTATCACTGACGGTTGGTAGACATTACCTGGTTATGTTAAAAAAAAAAAAAAGATAAGAAGAGAAGAAAAATGAAAGACCTAGCTGGAATGCTTTACATAAATATCTACATGAATCAAGCTTTTCCAAATTATAATAGGTGAGCAAATTCATCAACGAGATCATGAAGGAGACGAAGTGATCTTGCTTTGCACAGTGTTAATGAACAAACAACAAACCCCTATTTATTTATTTCTGTACTTGAAACATAACTGATGGCTGTAAGTCTCATATTCTTTAGAGGTCTGAACAAGGCACAGACAGAAAGTTGATGGAGCTCACAGATCATATTCATTAGGAAGGTTTGGAAACAGTGCAAGGCAGCAGCATAAGAAGAATGGGCACAGAGCAGCTTTTGTGATGAATAAAATATGAAGAACTTTGCAATTACACAGACCAGAGAGAAGTGGCCAGAGGATCATCAGCATAATGATAGTAATAAAAATAGGAGTTCATGCCTGTATCTCCTATTTCACATCCCCAAATCTGAATAATATTTATTAACCACTCTCCTGTTTATGGTTATTTGCAGGGTACATAACAAAAACTAAAGCGAGGCTATGAGTTTCCTGCCTTCAAGGATTTTTTGTTGTTGTTGTTCCATGAGTGCCCACAAAGGTCATTTAATTATTCTGAAAGATATTCTACAATCAAAAAATGTATGAAAGTGGTAATTTTGGTTTCCGAACAGGAATATGCCATTTAAAAGACTGCTTTATATTTTATTATTTTTATTTAATTATTTTTTGTGATATGCAGGCCTCTCACTGTTGTGGCTTCTCCCATGCTGGAGCATAGGCTCCAGATGCGCAGACTCAGCAGCCATGGCTCACGGGCCCAGCCGCTCCGCGGCATGTAGGATCTTCCTGGACCGGGGCACGAACCCATGTCCCCTGCATCGGCAGGCAGACTCTCAACGACTGCGCCACCAGGGAAGCCCCTGCTTTACATTTTAAACATTAGATAAAATGACCAGTTGAAAACATTGATTAACCATTTGTGTCCATACAAAGTAATTTTCTAAATTAAAAAAGTGAAAAAATATTAACTAGTGTTTATGTAGGACTTACAGTGTACCAGATGCTATGTTTCCTCATCATAAAAGGTAGAAAGCAAGCAATATTACAAGAGCTTGGCAGTGATCTACCTAAGGGCAGGGATGATTAGTAATCATTATACACCCAGCAAATACTAGACACAGTAATTTTTTTAAATAACAACTGAATATATATGTGTATGTGTATGTATATATTACACATATATATCATACATACATGTTTGTAGATATATATAACTGTACACACACGTACACACACAATGTCTACTGCCTTATCCTATGTAAAAGATATTACAGTATAAACACTCTTAAAGGTAATTCCAATACAATTCCCCCAAAGATGAATTATTTTACCTAAGATTTGAGACAGGAACATTATCAAGAAATGTGTAGCTATATTGCTCCCAGTCAGGCATATATTTTATCAGATAACATGATGTGGGGCTTCATTCTGCAAAAGTCACTTTGTTGCTATCACCAGGAAAAGCTAAGTGATTGGACTAGAACATGATATACTATATCTAGACTCAACTCCAATGTTGGCAAACCTATTCCTTGTCTCCTATCAGGATATACCATTAACAGAGGCCTCCTTCTAGGATCTCAGTCAATAGCAACAAGTCAGTTAAGGGGCCTTTCAGTTGACAGAGACAGCTAATGCATTGTTGGTTGCTCTTCAAAGTCTAGAATCACATTAGAGAAACGAGCATATTACCAAGGGGGGGAAGGTTCTTCTGAGGGTTAACAGGTTTCTAGGACCAATTTAAGCAAGACCTAAGATCCAGGACTCATTTCTGGTTCTACGGAATTTATTCCAAAATAGAGGATATTATTGTATCCTAAGTGTCTCTGATTATTCTGGAATTGTGAAGAGCAACTATCATATTTCATCAAATGCCAGTTGCTATACATAAGTTGTGTCATTGTTTTATGCACCACTAAAAATGAAAATTGACTACGAGTTCAACTAAAATATGACATTAATTGTAAAATTCATTCCAATTTCAGAGATACTAAAAACGTAAAAAGAATGTTGGTTTCAATTATTTTTACATATATATAGTCAAACTTCCCATGACTCATTTCATCTGCAATTAATCCTCTTTTTTATCTAGTCAGGAAAATTGCTAAGTATCTATTTGTGTTTGTTGTCCATATAACAAGGATAAGGAACGTCTCCAACAGGAAACAATAATAGCAAATCCATCAGGATTCTAATAGTTTTCGTATGAACAATAACCACTGTTTAGCTTAAAATAGACATTTAATACCAGTATTTTGTAAAAATATTTAAACATTAGGGTTCTCAAACAAGAAACGCATAATACATGTGGTGATTTCAAAAGAGGGTATATATGTGGAGGCCACAAAAAAAAAGGTACAAATGAACTTATCTACAAAACAGAAATAGAATCACAGACATAGAAAACAAACGTATGGTTACGAGGGGAAAGATGGGGGGATAAATTGGGAGATTGAGATTAACATATACACACTACTATATATAAAATAGATAACTAATAAGGACCTACTGTCTAGCACAGGGAACTCTACTCAATACTCTGTAATGGCCTATATGGGAAAATAATCTAAAAAGGAGTGTATATATATATATGTATAACTGATTCACTTTGCCGTACACCTGAAAATAACACATCGTACATCAACTATACTTCAATATTAATGTAAAAAAATAAAGCATATAAAAATATTAAATAAAAAAAAAACAGGGTCTGAAAAGTCTCTGACAGTCCCTTCCTTTAAATCTAAGTGGGCTTGTGACTACTGAAACCAAGAAAGCAGGACAAAAGTGATACCAGGTAACTTGGCAGGCAAGGTCCTAAAAAGCCATGTCCAGTAGTTGCTGGACTGTAATTTCATGAGAGACTCTTGTTGAGTACATCGTGATAGCCTAAAATACTCGCATGCTTTCTGTATACCAAAGAAGTGAGGAACCCATGCAGAAGTCTGTGGATGCCTTTCTATTAGGATAAACAGGATAACAGAAAGTAGCTATTACAAATTGGATTATAAATTATCATTTGGTTCAGTTGAAAAATCAGATTATAAAGAACCATTGAAATCTTTTTGGGAGTTACCAGATCCCCCAAATATCAGTCGGAAGATTCAAAAGGACTTAGAATCATCTTAAAGTTTTTAATTTAATATTTCTATGCCTTAAATTTTACTAAGTTTAGAACTTCTGTGATAAAAAAAAACAAATATAAGTAAAATTCTGTATTCTAAAGAATAGTACTTTGGGGGAAGGAGCAATATTATTTATATGTATTCATTTCTCTGATTTCAGATGGTTTTCAAAAAGAACATAATCAATAAATCGAAAATAAAATATAGATCAGAACTGTCTTCATAAGAACAGAAAATGAAATGATGGAAATAAATTATTTTATTTTAAATTCTACTCAATACTCTCTAATGACCTATTTGGGAAAAGAATCTAAAAAAGAGTGGATAGATGTATAACTGATTCACTTTACTGTACACCTGAAACTAACACAACACACAACTAAAACAGCATTGTAAATCAACTATACTTCAACAAAAATTAAGAAAAAATTCATTGTGGCGGTAAAAGTGAAAAGGAAGATACTGTCAGTTTTACATTTCTTTTTCTTTTCTTTCTTTTTTTTTTGGCTGCGTTGGGTTTTCTTTGCTTTCTCTAGTTGCGGTGAGCGGGGGCTATTCTTCATTGTGGTGTGTGGGCTTCTCATTGCGGTGGCTTCTCTTATTGAAGAGCATGGGCTCTAGCTGCGCAGGCTTCAGTAGCTGCAGCATGTGGGCTCAACAGTTGTGGCACACTGGCTTAGTTGCTCCACGGCATGTGGGATCCTCCCGGACCAGGGCTCAAACCCGTGTCCCTTGCATTAGCAGGTGGATTCTTAACGACTGCGCCACCAGAAAAGTCCCAGTTTTACATTTCTTACTCACAAAAAGAAGAAATCCAATTCTCAAGGGAGGTAAACAGTTTTTTGAACATTGAATTTTGAAAGTAAGTTTTCATATGAGATCCTTTATGGGAAGACACAAACGAGTCTACTGGAAAATGTCCTCAATAACACACCTACCAAAAAGGGAATACACTGAATTTCACATGGAAAAATTTCTTGAAGGACTTTATATGGAGGAATTTCTTTGAGGTCCTGTGGAAAAAGCTAAGGAACTAATGTTGATAAATTCATATATTACCATCAAGTATGAGCCTTTAAACGAATGGCTTGATGGAAAGAGTGAAATGGGCTTTGGGTGAGTGCTTGATAGAAGACGCTTGGAGGATATACTCTCTGATAAGGGCCCGTGGTGTGTGATGTTGCTTTGAGTTCAGCCCAGATGCTTTAGAGGAGAGACGAGATGATGACACCACCATCTATCCTGTGTACCCAAGCTGGAAAAGGGAGGGAGGGAGAGAGCTGGATTTTCAGCTGTTTCCACACCCTGCTTCCCCATGCACATTACTCTCCACATGATTGGAGCATAGCAGGCTCTCAGAAAAAAAGTAACTGATGGTGACAGGTGTAATTGTTGTTAGCTCTCTGTAACCGGTGTAGGCTGGATTGTGTCCCCCCAAATTCCTATGTTGAAATGCCAACTCTGAATGCCTCTGGATGTCCTCGTATTTGGAGGCAAGGTCTTTCAAGAGGTGATGAACTTAACATGAGGTTGTTAGGGTGGGGCTCCAATCCAATGTGACCTGGGTCGTATAAGGTCTCTTCCTCTGAAGAGACACAGGGTGTGTGTGTGCACAGCAGGAACACCACGTGGGGGCACAGAAGGAAGACCACATTGGGGGCACAGAAGGAAGGTGGGTGCCTGCATGCCAAGAGGAATGAAAAAGCAACCCTCCCTCTACCTTCATCTTGGACTTCTAGTCTTGAGAAGTGTGAGAGAATTCATTTCTGCTTTTAAGCCATGCAATCTGCAGTATTTTGACACTACAAACACAATCAGTACCATTTACGATCCCCCTCTAAATTTTGAGAGTACTGGACTTTAAAATCCCTGACACATCGAGGGAAAACTCTAATGACCCTGAACGACCAAGGGTTGGGGGGTGGTATTCATGAAAGGAAATAGGGCAAGACAAATTCAGTTTGTCAGTTTGTTTTTTGTAAAGCTGCTAACTTTGATGCCTTCTGTGGGTTTTGCTGTGGCTTTGGTTTGATTTGTCTGTCTGTTTCCAGCACTTTTCATCTGATTCTTACAGATAAAGCAAGTGGACACAAGTCCTTCTGGCAATTCCAGCTACTGAGATCTGCCCTCCACCCAGTGTGAATAGAAAATTGGGCAGAGCAAAAGTAATTGTTGAAATACACTTTTTTTCTTCTATCTGTTGAACAGGATTTGCTATCTTCACACATCAGGAGGTATATTAGCATTGGGAAAAGCTGGGAACGGAAGCAGACAAATGTTCCACAGAGGGTGGAACAGCATTATTTATGTTGGTAGAGAAGAAAACGATTTTTGCCATCTTAAAATATATCAAAGAAGAAAAGGAAAGAATGTTTCAGAAACTACATTCTCAATATGATCTGGTAAAATATAAACTTAACCACTTGTCTTCCAAGAAATTTAGCATTTTATTATCAAACCTAAAGGGATATAGGCACCAAAACGATATATTGTGTCATTTGGGGGAAAAAAGGGTACAATGAATATATGTTGCTACAGCAAATTAAAGTTGTCATTTTAATTTCTGAATATTTTTGTGTTTTGTATTTTTAAAGCTCCCAGCAAGGCTTGTTCAGGGAAAATGAAATTCCTGGCTCTACCTTTTCTCTCTATGTCCTATGATATGGGTCTCTACCACAAGTAGCTCTAAAAGTAGTAGAGTCTCCTGAAAATTTAAAATAATTTTTTAAAATTTATCTTCTGAGTCATTTAAAAATTTGGGGTTGAAAAAAAAAAGTCCTTCTCTGAAATACTATCAGCTGCTAAGTTATTCCTGGTGTCATCAATTACACTGTAAACTGATCAGAGCAGAAGGAGAGCTGGGAGAAACAGCCAGATGTGACTCCACAGCTTCTACTGGGGAAATGGGAACACATGTTTTCAGAAAATATTCAAAGAAGGAAACCACTAGATTTTTCAAGAGCTTGAGTGACAATATTTAGCATTGAGTTAAAATGCTTCAGATACACAGTCTGATCACAACTCATAAATTAATCAACAGAAGACATCCGGGAAGCACAATGGCACGTCTCCCAGGAGTGAAGCCCAGTTTTGGGGACTGGTCTCAGATGTGGGATCAACACGAGACTCAAGTCACCCTGGGATCACGGAGGGACAGTGGCAATTCTAGATTCACAGATAATCCAAATCCGGCTTTGAGTTAAGGACCTCACTACCATCTCTGCTCCACGGGCTATCAGGTTATACACAGTTCCTCATTCATCCCTGAGAGAAACTCACTCGTATGAGAGGTCACCTTTTCTTTCTTTCTCCATGACTCTCCTAAAAGAAATCACGTGTTTCAGGCAAAGAAAACTCCAAACAGTCTCCTACCAAAATTCTGACTTCTGAGCCTTTGTTTCAAAGACCAAGCTCATTTTTTTCCTATGAAAATGTCAGCCATGAGCTCTCCTAAACTCTTGGCAAAAGTGTCAAGTAAGACAAACTTTCTAGCGGAACATTGGCAGTATTTTTAAAGTTTCACAAATCTAAAGCTTTTTTACTTTTTTAATTTTAAAAAAAAATTTTGGGTCTTCCCTGGTGGCGCAGTGGTTGAGAGTCCGCCTGCCGACGCAGGGAACACGGGTTCGTGCCCCGGTCTGGAAAGATCCTACGTGCCGCGGAGCGGCTAGGCCCGTGAGCCATGGCCGCTGAGCCTGTGCGTCCGGAGCCTGTGCTCCGCAATGGGAGAGGCCACAACAGTGAGAAGCCCGCGTACCGCAAAAAAAAAAAAAAAAATTCTAAAACGTGTAATTGATTTACAATGTTGCATTTAATTTCTGCTGTACAGCAAAGTGACTCAGTTATACGTATATATTATTTTTCATATTCTTTTCCATTATGGTTTATCACAGGATATTGAATATAGTTACCTGTGCTATACAGTAGGACCTTGCTTATCCATCTTATATATACTAGTTTGTATCTGCTAATCCCAAACTCCCAATCTTTTAAAGATCTTTAAAATAAATTAAAAAAAGAACCTCCTGATAAGAGTATTCATTATGGTATTATTCAGAGTAAAAAAAAAATGAGATATAATCTAAATTCTCTCAATAGAGGCATGATTAAATAAATTATCACACAATCACATCAGGAGCCCTTATGCAGGCATGGAAAATTACCTCAGGCAAGAAGTTTTCCAAATTTCTATCATGAAATTGCAATTTGGAAATAAAATTATAAGTAAATGCCATTTAAAAATCCCTTTTTAATAACCAGATATCAGAGCAAATGATATTCCCTCCATTTCCAATCCCATGATAAGCTGACTACTTGGTCAGGCCACATAAAGATGTGTGTGCCTTATACTTCCTTGTAGATTGTATGCCCTGATAGACAAGAACTTTGATTTCATTCATTCATGGAACATTTTGTGTCAAGCACAGTATTAAAAATCTTTGTATCCCCTATGGTGCACACATTGCACAGGAGACAATGAGGGATAAACATTTCTGCAACATGTATTATTTGCTAGCAAGTGTAGGTGGTGATATAGATATGTCATTCTGTTTAATCCCTTTAATATTCTCCAGAAGGAGTTTCATTATACCCACTTTATAGCTAGGGAGACTGAGACTCAAGGAAGTTAAACAATCTACCCAGGGCATAGGGAGAAGAACCTGAAGAATTTAAACCTGACCTTATCAGAGTCCACCTATGCTTTTATCCATGACAGGGCCCTGTCTCCCCTTCTATTGAGGGACACTCAGTAATTTGTGTTCAGTAAAGTCCCTGGCTTGACCTTTAATGAGTCCATGTCATTCCTTTAAGTCACGGATCTGATATTACTTCCTTTGCTTCCAGGGTCTAGAATATTTATATATTTGGTCCCAAAGGAAACAGATTATGAAAACCCATCCAATAGGATTATAATCAGCACACATAATCATCACCACTGTTTCAGGAGGAGCAGCATATTTAAAAGGCAATAGTTAGACTTTTTTTGTTTGTTTTCCAATAAATGGACAGTTTGAGCTCTTTTTTTCTCTTCCAGAGTTTTCACCCTCACACATTATGAAACATTTGAAAAAAATGTCACAAAAGAGAAACGGGAGAAACAAGGGTCAGGGAAATTCACTGATGGGAGCTTCTAGTGAAAACTGAAGTTTGTTGGATTGATTTTTTTTTTACTTTTTCCTAGGTGTAGAGGTGGGTTTATTAAGTGAAAGTAGGAAAAAGCATCTTTGTCTATTACCAAACCCAGGTAGGACAGCTTTCTTAGGCAGAGAGGAGGAGCTTAATGAATAATAATAATTTACATTTGTAACTTTGTTTTTTCCTAATTTAAAGTTTTATGTTCCACATCTCATCTGGTCAGAATGAGGCAGAGTTGGAAATTTGGTTATTTAGATGAAATCATTCAAACAGCTGTTGTCTTTGTATCTGTTAATCCTCTAATTATTTGGTACAGAGGTGTCAAAAGACTGCTGTGGATAGGCTATAATAACACCATGTGATTAGTGTTGTCAAGGATGTGTGGATAAATCTACATTCAAACTCTAATATTGCTTTCTCAGAAGTGGGCAAGCAATTTGGAACTTTGGGTATCCCAAGCCATAAGGAAAGTCTAACTTTTACTCTGGAACTGCCTATCCTTATTCACTCCTGTAAAACCTTGTATGAGCATATTCATGTTTGTATCCATCCGTCAAACAAACATGAATGTAAAGAGGACCCAATCAACTGCTCCTGTGGAAGGTAAGAGTCACGTGAGAGAATCCCATCCTACTTTCCCTTAAGTCTCACAGTCCACTGAAATCAGCGTGTCTTACTTCGTCTATGTCCTATTTCCCAATATTCTGCCAAGGTTGGCATTTATGTTTGAGTTTTGACAGAACCATGCATAGCTGTGTTTCCATGATTTAAATGTTAGTAGATTCCAGGGTCTTAAGTCACACTGACTGAATCAGCATTTCTGGGGATCAGGCTAAGAAATCAGCATTTAGCAAGCTCCCCAGATGATTCTTATGCACATCGTGGTTTGGGGTATACTGTGCCAGTCAAGTCCACGCTTTATTTTACGATTGCCTGTGTCATCTATTTAAACCAATGTTGATTGACTGCCTCTAGGCAGGCGCTACTATGCTACACATTAATGTGCAACATCAACACTACTCAAGCGTCCGCCAAATGTTGAAATGATACAAATTCCACAATTCCATTCTGAAATGAAAACCTTTTATACACTAGAAATGATGCCAATCTGGCAGCATGCAGCCTCTGAGCTTCACTGTGGCAAACATAGCATGCGTTCCTCTCCTCCACCCGCCCTGGAGTCACCATCACACAGCAAATCAAATTGGATTCTAACCATTTTAATTTTCCACCGTGCTCTGGAAATGGCATCGTTTGCTATCCTGGTTAAAGGAGACGGTGCTCCTGATGAAAATAATTACATTTTGGGAGCTTGGCCAAATGAAAATAAAGTGTGGAGGACGATCCTCTAGAGATTTAGAAGTGTGTTGAAGAGAAAAAGCACCCAGGGTATTAAGGCAGAGGGTGATTATGAGTAATGGGAAAAATTAGGTAAAGGGACACTTGCACTGAATACCACAGAAGTCTTGCCAGACCAGACCTATTTTAGAGAAGGATGATTTCCCAAGAGATGAATGTTTATCCACAGGTTGTTGGAAATTGCAAAGAGACCAGCAGCCTTATTTTATTTCCTCTCAGCCTAACTAGGTACCATGCCAGAAAAATCTATCAGCTAATCAATACCTATTTAATCTTCACCTAGTAGTTGCCTATTATTTAAAAAGTGTGTGTATGCTTGTATTTTCTATTCACCTCGGCAACCCTAATAGCTAAAGTGGGTCTTTAAACATAGCAGGTGTTTGATTGCTATTTAAGGACAGAAGGAGTATAGAGAAATATAAGATTCTTCATTTCTCTTAAGTTGTTTACAGTTTAATGTAATTAAAAACCAAAGATGATCATCTATTAAAGATATGTAGAGATTTCAGGTCTTGTACAGGTGACAGCTTCTATACTAATGCTACTACCACTGCTACACTTAATTTGTCCAGCAATTTCAGAAAGGGACGTATTTCATAAGTGAATTTTCCAAATGATAGATGGGGATTTTTTTTTTTAGTCATGTAATTTTAAGAAACAATAAGTACGGTAATTTTTTTTTTATGCTACCATTTATTTCTGTTGCCTTTTATTTCTTTCAGCAATGTTTTATACTTTTCATTGTACAAGTCTTTACCACCTTGTTTAAGTTAATTGCTGAGTAGTTTATTCTTTTTGATGATATTGTAAATGGAATTGTTTTTATAATTTCATTTTCAGATAGTTCATTGTGTATAGAAATGCAACTGATTTTTGTGTGTTAACTTTGTATCCTTCTACTTTGCTGAATTCATTTATTAGCTCCAGTAGCTTTTTTTTTTTTTTTTTTTTTTTTTTTGCAGTACGCTGGCCTCTCACTGTTGTGGTCTCTCCCATTGCAGAGCACAGGCTCCGGACGCGCAGGCTCAGCAGCCATGGCTCACGGGTCCAGCCACTCCGCGGCATGTGGGATCCTCCCGGACCGGGGCACGAACCCGTGTCCCCTGCATCGGCAGGCGGACTCTCAACCACTGTGCCACCAGGGAAGCCCCGGTAATATTTTTAATGGCGATTTTCAACTGTCCCAGGCTTTCTTTAGTAGAATATGGCTCGAAATATTCTGGGAATTACTGTGAGCAAGAACTGTATGTACCAGGGTTTGCTTAAATATGTAGAGCCACTGTAACTATTTTCACTTATTAAAATCATTTTCCTTTTAGTGGCGGTTGTGTAGGGGGCTTGGCAGGAATGTGGGGAGAATTTTAAAATAAAAAAGTGCCTATTGAGATGAGAGAAAAAGAAGAGAGTAAATGGAAGAGTGCAGAGGATTTTCAAAGTGATCTTAAAAAGATAACAAACAGGGCTTCCCTGATGGCACAGTGGTTGAGAGTCCACCTGCCAATGCAGGGGACACGGGTTCGTGCCCCAGTCCGGGAAGATCCCACATACCGCGGAGCGGCTGGGCCCGTGAACCATAGCCGCTGAGCCTGCGTGTCCGGAGCCTGTGCTCTGCAACGGGAGAGGCCACAACAGTGAGAGGCCCACGTACCGCATAAAAAAAGAAAAGTTAACAAATGAAAGGAACTAAATCAAAGTACACTTGAGCTTGAAACTATAACTGCTCACAGGACTTTCCTAAACATACATCTCAGTAGAGTTGTTTTTGGTTGAGTTATAAACTTGTATGTTTTATAGGTTCTGGTATATTTCAATGGGCGGTCACCTTGGGAGGTCATTTTGAGAAGAGGTCCTGGAAGGCATTTTGTGTGTCTGTTTATTTATCACACGTCCACCTTTCTCTCTTAGCAAGGCAACAGAGACTGGTAGATATGCCACCATATCCATTCTTCCTCTTTCAATACCAATGTCATTTTGGGGGGAGTATAGTCACCAGGATAAAGATTGTATTTCCAATGCTTCTTTGCAGTAAGGTAAAGTCATGTGACTAAATTCTGGTCAAGGGTATATGAGTAGGAGTGATGTGTGTCCTTTAAAAGAATGACCACCCCTTTGCTTCTTCTGTACTGTGGCTTCTATGGGAACATGGTGATGAGAGATCCAGGATCAGGCAGGGAAGTTCAGCATCTTGGGGACAGTAGAGCAATGAGAAAGAAGAAGCCTGAACTAAAATAACTTTGGATAACTATGTGAGAGACGCAAATGTATCTCATGCTCAGAACATTGTTATTTTCGCTCTATTTCAGCAGTCAAGTGTGCTTTCTAAGTAATAGAATCCAAGCATCAGGACAGCCATGACTAATGCCTTACCTCTGTATCCTCTGTGGCTAGCCCTATGCCTGACACAGTAGTGCTTGAATAGTTGAGACAGAGAGCTCGGTGCGCAGACAGGATCATCCTCAGTGATATACCTACTAAGTGCAGCTGCCATATGTCTCTGATCAAATACTGAATATACTCTGCCTTTCTGGGGCCAATAAGGAGAACATTCTTTGCTTCTGATGACAATTTCCTACTTTGTTCTTCTGGTAGTTCTGTCTTTCTTCAACCCACTTGTGAAATTTTACTCTCTAATTTGTCTTAAAAGTTAATAAACAAAACGTGCTGGAGTTACACCTAAAGGGTCAATGGGGAATCTTCTACAAGTTAAGAACATGCCTTTGTGAATCTTCACAGACCAGAGGTTTTCCAGATTGTCCCTGGATTCTGGATTCTTAGTAGGATTTAGAGTTAAAATCTATTTACATGTGGTTCTAGTAAAATACAATTATATATTTAATGTTTATTATATTTAACTTATAATAATATATTAATATATAACAAAATATTTATATATAATATTGTATATAACATTAATATACAATATCAACATTTATATTAATATTAATTTATAGTATATTAATATATTTAATATGTGTCAAATATACAATTATATATTAAATATATAATTATAATATATAATATAATATGATATATTATATTATATACATAATAATATATGTACTATATAACATATAATAATATAATTATTATATACATTATATAATTATTATATTATATATTATAACATATTATTATATTACATATTATATATAAATGTATCATTATAATATATATAATTATATATAATGTATATTTATAATATATGAATATATATTTAATTATCACACAATGTATAGTATAATTTACAGAATAATTTATATTGTATAATGCACACATTACACACACACACATATATATATATATATATATATATATATATATATATATATATGTATATGTTAAACTCACAAGCAATATTGTATTCAGAATTTCCTAAATGGGTAGCTACTCTGGCTTTCTTTGAAGAAACAGGAGCTTTCTTACAAATATCCAGTATCCTGAATACCAATGTGAGGCAGTACCTTTGTCTTTGAAATGACACCATATCTGAAACTTGACCTCACCTAAAGCTCACAACACTAAAAACTGAAGTTCTGCTTTTCAATATAGCATCCCAAGCTTTCTTTAGACTGTATTTTCCAAAAGTTTTGTTTTCCACTAAAACTCTATTCTGTCCTTGGTGTCTATGGTGGGTTGGCCTGAATTAAAAAAAAAAAAGAAAGAATTAGAGATGATGTCCAAACACAGTGGAAAAACATTTTGTGTTGCCCTTGAAGGCAGGAGTAGGGGGCAGAGGTGGTCAATAAAATTGATATCTTGATGTGTGACACCCCTTCCTCGCCAGCATTTCAGAACTGGGATCTGATCTGAGAAAAAGTGCCAATTACTTGTGGTTTTACATCAAAATCTGTAGTTCCAGGTTTCACTCTCCTCAAAAAGGAAATTGGAGAGATCAGATTGCTAAGTGCATATTGGAATATTTAAAGATGTTTAATGAGATTTGTAGGAAGAGCCAACTTTTATTCAAAACTTCCATAAGTATGAGTATAAAAATAAGATTTTAATCTAAACATAAAAGCATAAAAACTTTATAGTTTTCTATTACTTATTTTTATTTATTTTTTAATTGAAGTATAGTTGATTTACAATATTATTATTTCAGGTGTACAGCATTGTAAGTATTTTTATAGATTATACTCCATTTAAAGTTATTATACAATATTGGCTATATTTCCTGTGCTGTACAACATATCCCTGTATGTTATTTATTTTATACATAGTAGTTTGTACCACTTAATCCCTACCCTTATCTTGTCTTTCTGTGTCTGACTTATTTCATTAAGCTTAATACCCTCTAGGTTCATCCATGTTGTTGCAAATGGCAGAATTTCATTCCATTTTATGTCTGAGTAATGTTTCTTTATATATATATATATCTCACAACTTCTTTATCCCTTCATCTGTTGAACACTTAGGTTGCTTCCATATCTTGGCTATTGTAAATAATGCTGCTATGAACATCGGTGTGCATGTATCTTTACAAATTACTGTTTTCATTTTCCTTGGATATATACCCAGGAGTGGAACTGCTGGATCATATGGTAGCTCTATTTTTAGTTTAGTTTTTTTTTTTTTTGCAGTATGTGGGCCTCTCACTGTTGTGGCCTCTCCCATTAAGGAGAACAGGCTCCAGATGCGCAGGCTCAGCGGCCATGGCTCATGGGCCCAGCCACTCTGCGGTATGTGGGATCTTCCCAGACCAGGGCATGAACCCGTGTCCCCTGCATCGGCAGGCAGACTCTCAACCACTGCACCACCAGGGAAGCCCTATTTTTAGATTTTTAAGGAACTTCCATACTATTCTCCATAGTGGCTGCACAAATTTGCATTCCCACCAAGAGTGTACTAGGGTTCCCTTTTCTCCACATCCTCACCAATACTTGTTATTTATAGTCTTTTTGATGGTGGCCATTCTGACAGGTGTGAGGTGATATCTCATTGTGGTTTTGATTTGCACTTCTCTGATATTAATAATGTTGAGCATCTTTTCATGTGCCTCTGGCCATCTGTATGTCTTCCTTGGACAAATTTCTATTCATATCTTTTGCTCATTTTTAATCATTTTTTGTTTGTTTATAGTAAGTTGTAAGATCTGTTTGTATATTTTGGTTATTAACCCCTTATCAGTCATATTATTTGCAAATATTTTCTCCCATTCTGTAAGTTGTCTTTCCATTTTGTCAATTGTTTCCTTTGCTGTGCAAAAGCATTTAAGTTTAATTAGGTCCCATTTATTTAGTTTCTTTTTGTTTCCTTTGTCTTAGGAGAAAGTAAATGGAATATTGCTACAATTTAGGTCAAGGCATGTTCTGCCTGTATTTTCTTCTAGGAGTTTTATGGTTTCCAGTCTTACATTTAGGTCTTTAATCCATTTTGAGTTTATTTTCATATATGATGTGAGAAAGTGTTTTTATTTCATTCTTTTACATGTACATATTTTCCCAAGACCACTTATTGAAGTGACTGTCTTTTCTCCATTGTATATTCTTGCCTCCTTTGTCATTAATTAGTTGATCATAAGTGCATGGTTTTATTTCTGAGCTTTCTATTCTATTCCATTGATCTAGGTGTCTGTTTTTGTGCCAATACCATACTGTTGATGAGTGTAGCTGTGTAGTATAGTCTGAAGTAGGAAGCATAATATCTACAGTTTTGTTGTTTAGAAACAAAAAGATATCCTATGTTCATGGATTAGAAGATTTAATATTGTTAAAATGCCCATACTACCAAATGCAATGTAAGATTTAATGCAATCCCTATCAAAACACCCATGACATTTTTCACAGAACTAGAACAAATAATACTAAAATTTGTATGGAACCACAAAGACCCCAAAGAGCCAAAGCAATCTTGAGTAAAAAACCTGGTTTTAAAGTCCATTTAATTATAATGTACTGTACATCAATTGTTTAAACCAACAATAAACTTGAATAGTTATGTCTAGGTATAAAAACAAAACTCAAGTATCCACAAGACATCACACTATCACTATCATTCTCAGTTCAACCCTGCAGGTAATTGAGAGACAATGGAAGGTGGATACAAGTTCCCTCACTCCCAATAGAAAGTAATGCTACAAACCCAATGGGGACCCAATGTCAGGCACAGAAAGGAGGTAGGTAAACTGCATAAAGCTACTCACTTTGGCCCAAACCTTTTTTTTCTTGCCTACCAGTGTTGGCCACACACGTAACTGACAACTATATGGAAGTTGGATTGAGAGCAAAGTGAGAAGGGATAAAACTGGAAATAAGAAACATTATTAGAATGTTATCGAGGTAGGAACACAGCAGAAACTCTTGGTAGCCAACCCAGCAACTCTTCCTCCCACAGACCCCTCATAAAACCTATATTTGGTACAATATTAGCGAATAAAGAGCAAGCTCTGGATTATGCCGCTTGGTTATAAATCCTGGTAGCTGTGTCATCTTGTCCAAAACCCTTAAACTTTCTAAGATTTAGTTTTCACTTTTGTAAAATGGAGATAATGCTATCTTCCAAATACAGTTGTTGAGAGGATTAAATGAGGTACTTCCAAGAAAATTATAGTACGTGGCATGCTCAAGTTAAGCTACCATTATTATTATTGTTGTTATTATTATTTGGCTCATGTAGTCACCCTACATCAGCCTCAAAGGAGGGGGGTCCTAGAAGGAAAGTAATGTAACTGGTCTAAACTGATCAGTGTAATTCAATTTCTTTTTTAGTAATTGTTTTAGATAGAGATGTATTATTCAATTCTGGCCAATAAGATGTAAAAGGATATCAGGCCAGGGAATTAAAATGAATTGCAAGGAAAACATTCTTCTGCTAACAGATGTTATTCTTTCTGTCAAGATGCTGAGCCTTCTACAAACATCAGGGGATTGTGCGTGTGAGGCTTGAGGAAAACAGCGAACAGTGGAAAGAAACTTGTCTGTACTGGTGCTAAGTAAAACAATCCTAGAACTTTCCAAATATAAAACGTTTTGTAAATGAGATAAATCTTTTTATTTTATAAACAATTTTGCACTAACCTTTCTGTTACTTGTGACTGTTATAATTAATACAAAATAAGAAGAGCTTGAGCGAAAGCAGATAGAGACAAGGGAAAGGAGGTGGTTTTGAGAACATTAAGGATATAGAATATAAGGGACCCAGGGACCATTTGGATGTTGAGGGCAAGGACAGAGAGAGAGTGCCTGTTGGTGCCACCTTGATGAGTCTTATAGGAGAAAGGGAACTTGCAACGAAAAGGAATGATTGACTTGGGAAATGAAGAAAGGATGATCCTCTAGGGGGACTAATGTGCAGTAACGGTAAGAAGAAAAGCAGTAGAGAACACTTTCCTGCAAATCAGGAGAAAGATTTTCAAAGAAATCAGAACAGAATCAGATGCCACAGAAAACTCAAGTTGGATAAGGACTAAGAAATATTTGTTCTATTTAGCAATGACTTGGCCCCAAATTTCCCTGAAAAGTGCTAAAAGGAGGAGCCATTTTGCAGTGGATGAAGGAGGAAGTTGGGGGTCAAAAGCTGGAGGGTGGGAAATCTGGGTGCAAAGGTTCGAAGAGAGATGGAGTCATATTAATCTTCCTATCTTCAGCACAGCAGTTGGCATATCATCTGTGCACAAGAGATATTTGCTGGAGGGATGAATGGAGAGATGGATGGACAGACAAGGGATATTAAGTCCTCTTGTTGAATTGAGAAGACTTAAGCTTTGTAGGCTGAAAGAGTCAACTTTATATAAGGTAAATCCACTAGTTTTCTATCCCAGGTCTTGTACAAAGGTATATAATAAACTAAAATTTCTCTTCAAAGTTTGTTCTCTTTAAGAAGAAGTTGCAAGATGGAAGCTCCCTGAGCAGAGGTAGACTGCAATTATTGACCCATACAGTGTTTTTAACTTTTCAAATTAATTTGCCAACATTTAAAAATCAAGAGGTTTAACATAAAAGTCTGGATTTCTGGGCTCGCTTGGAAAATCAGAAGTCCTGGCAGAACTGGGCCCACATTCCTACAAACCAGTTTCTCACAAAGGATAGACTTGGCCTTCCAAATGCTCTTCCCATCCTCTCCCGCTCACCACATCACCTTCAGGCACCGAGGTCAAACATCAGCAAGGAGGACAAAAAAAAAAAAATGGAACCTGGATACACTCTGGTTTTTGTTTGTTTGTTTTCATTTTTTGTAATTTTTGTACATGAATTAAAAGGAAAGTAACTATTTCTTTTACTTTACTATCTATCAAAATTGGGAAACCAAAGAAAATCAGGAGGTTATGTGGTTTAAAAAACAAACAAACAAAAAAAAAACAGAAGATGGCCTGTTCCTTTGTTAAGTAAAGTTATTTGAAATTTGGAAATAAGACAGAAGGATGCCTGATACACTTTCAAGGTCATATTAAAGCACTGGTTAACATACCCATCCATTACTTAATTTAATTCTCTAAAAGACGATTTAATTGTCTAGGGGATTAATTATTTCTTTAAGGGATTTATCTTTATTTGACTTGCTCTTTGCTATTGATTAGGACCACAATAACATGTTAACGTGCAGATTTTTTGCCCAGCAGAGATAAAAATGCTTTCTGACTCCAAAAGTTATAATTGTATTGCCCTATAAGATATTAACCAGCGTTGTCTCTAACAAAGCAAACTTATTTTATCATGGTTTCCTGACTAACTATGTAAATCTGTGTTCCTTAAGGGGTGTTTGAACCGACTTCACTACTCTGCTGGCTCCCTCATTAATGACTTATCTAAACCTTTAACGTGTTTGTTCTATATTTGTATGCAAGTCACCAGTTTAACTTTATGAAAAATTGTAATTTGACATCTTTGAGAAAGACAGAACTTTTCCTAAATATTTCTTGTTACAGAAATTGGGTCTTTCTAGAAATAACACTTTCATTTGTATTAGCTGGTTGGCCTCTATAGACAGCTTTATTTGTGACCTCTATGAAAATGAACACACACACACACGAAGCTGGGTACCTTTTTTTTTTTTTTTTCTTTGCTGTACATGGGCCTCTCACTGCTGTGGCCTCTCCCGTTGCGGAGCACAGGCTCTGGACGTGCAGGCTCAGTGGCCGTGGCTCACAGGCCCAGCCACTCCGCGGCATGTGGGATCTTCCCGGACCGGGGCACGAACCCGTGTCCCCTGCATCGGCAGGCGGACTCTCAACCACTGTGCCACCAGGGAAGCCCCTGGGTACCTTTTTAAGCAGTTATTTCTACTTAATCTCGGTGTGAATGAAGGCCATAGGGATTTTGCAAGGAAATTTGCTACTTGTAAAAAGGCCTAAGGCAGAAGAAATTTCAAATAAAAGTTATGCTAGCCAAGACATGGAAACAACCTAAGTGTCCATCGACAAATAAATGGATAAAGAAGATGTGGCATTATATAATA
The DNA here is from genome assembly GCF_949987515.2 of Delphinus delphis. Taxonomy (NCBI): domain Eukaryota; kingdom Metazoa; phylum Chordata; class Mammalia; order Artiodactyla; family Delphinidae; genus Delphinus; species Delphinus delphis. The sequence goes on along the minus strand of NC_082689.1, from coordinate 106,863,389 downwards.
AATAAATAAATAAATAAATAAATATAGTGGAATATATATATATTATATATATAATATATACATATAATGGAATATTACTCATCCACAAAAAAGAATGAAATAATGCCATTTGCAGCAAAAAGGATGGACCTAGAGATTATCATACTAAGTGAAGTCAGACAGAGAAAGACAAATATCATACAATATCACTTCTATGTGGAATCTAAAAAATAAATAAAGAATACAAATGAACTTATTTACAAAACAGAAAGAGACCCACAGACATAGAAAATAAATTTATCGTTACCAAAGGGGAAAAGAGGGGGGGGCATAAATTAGGAGTTTGGGATTAACAGATATACACTACTATATATAAAATAGAAAATCAACAAGGACCTGCTATATAGCACAGGGAACTATACTCAATATCTTATAATAACCTATAAGGGAAAAGAATCTGAAAAAGAATATATATACATATACATATATATATATTCAATATATATATAAAACTGAATCATTGTGCCGTACACCTGAAACTAACATGATGTTATAAATAAACTATACTTCAACTAAAAAAAAGAAAAAAAAATGTTATGCTGGCTATTGCCCAGTTCACAGTTCTGTCCACAAGGCACCCTGCTCCACACTCTGTTGGACTGAACACAGTACATGTGTTATCATTACAATTTAGTGTTCAGACAAGGATGCCTCAAGCTGGACTCTGCCCCAGGTGCAGAAATGAAAGAAGCCATTTCTGTAGTTTCTCTGTAGTCAGGTAAAACCACATTAAAAAGAAACTATACATAAATAATAGAGGATTCACCACAGTTGTCAACTGCTGAGCAATTCTGGCTTAGAGATCTCAGCATGAATGCCAATATTTAAGTGATGATTTGGGAATCCACTGCCACCGTAAACAAAGAGTCACACTCCTGTTTAAAAATAAGGTAGTGGCAAGGAAACTATGTGTAGTATCCTTACTGTATGGAATCCCAGGAAGCTATTTTACAAATGCAGATCCAGTAAAGCCACATCAATGCCAGTATCTGACTTCATAATAAACAGCAGTGTGATTTATGACCCTCTTGTGCTAGTTACTCTCTTTGTACCTCTAATCCTCAGGATGCATTCTTTGCCTTTGTGCCCCTGGAAGCTGCCCCCGTCAGACAGCATCACCCAGATTCCCATGTCTGCTGGCCAATGGAAACACCAGCAGGAAGTTGAAAGGAAAAGGGGGTTAAGGATATTTCATTCTGGCTTCCTCTCTACTTTGATAGACCTACCCATGGTTGAGTTTCTTAACTGAAACCAGCTTTTATCTGCTAGCCCTCTTTCACTGCCCCAGCTTCACCTCCCCTTCAGCTCCAGTAGTTATGGGCCCCTAATTTGCGAGTGTCTGGGTCTCTTCATATCACATGTTGGTATCTCCGATTCTGTTGTCACCACTGTATGCAGCTCCTTCAGTAAATCCTCTTCATTTTGACAGAGCTGAAGGCAGATCATACAGTATTAGATGTGATAGAAAAAGTCCGCTTAATGTATTAATTTATAAACTCAATCATAGGAGCCTTCAAGTTGCAAACTTTCAAAGATGCGAACATGTGTTCACGTGTCCAATCACGTAAGTTAGTTCACCTGTCAGGTGTACATTGTCGTGTGTGCATCTTCTATAAGTGTTTGTGCTTTTGTGTACTTTACTGTACAGTACTGTATAGAGTATAGTAGTAGAGTACCTTTATTTCAAGCTAGACCTGCATGAGTACGACTCCAATGAACTCCTTGCTGTGCAACACGAGGAGCTTACTAATGAAGACCTGATGGAGTTGGAGGCCCAGAGAAAGGACGAAGAGTGACAAGAGGAAGAAGAAGTAACTGAAGAAGCAAAGGGAGTCACGACACAGGAAATGGCACGGGGGTTTTCTTTATTTGAGGGGGCCCTGTTAGTTTTTGAGGCACAGGACCTGAATGTAGAACGGTACACGAAGGTTGCAGCAGCTGTTCAGAATGCAATCCAGTGCTACCGTGTCATCTATGATGAGAAGAGAAGAGCTACTACCCAGACATCACTGGATTGTTTTTTCAAGAAGGTAGATAGAATTGAATCCAGCAAGGAACCAGAACCTGTGCCATCAGCGTCAGGTATGGGTGACACTGCAGCTTGCCCTCCATCTCCTATTGCTGAGGATCCTTCAGCACTACCATCTCCCACCTCTTCTCCCTCCTCCAGTCAGTAATTCTCCTTGCCTGTTCACTCGATGTCAGCCCCTGTGTGCCAGTTGTTGTACTATACTGCTGTACTTTTCAAGGTACTGTGCTATAAGATTAAAAATGTTTTCTTTATATTTTTCATTTGTTTCATATGTATTGTGTGAAAAGTATTATAAACCTATTACAGTACAGTATTATATAGCCAACTGTGTTAGTTGGGTACCTAGGGTAACTTTGTTGGACTTACGAACAGATTGGACTTATGAACATGCTTTGGAATGGAACTCGTTCATATGTAGGGTACTTACTGTAATATTATAAGCTAAACTAGAAATAATCTGATGATTTAGAAAACAATAACAACAACAAACAAAGCACCATATGGGTTCAGCTAGTTATTTGACATATTAGTTACCTGTACACAATTGAATAGGTCCTATTTTCATCATTATTGATATAATTTGTGTTTTGAATTTTATTCTGCCAGCAACAGCTCTTATATGAAATGTTACTGATCTCCACTTATACTTTAAGATATCCAAATTGGAATAATAACTTTATGTCATCTTGCTTGCATTGAAAGGGCATTTACAATCCTTGAGCTGATGAGAGAGCATTTTCTTTACTAAAATCCAGAAACATAAAGGAAGAGGTACTCATTTTATAGAAACAGAAATTGAGGCAGAGAGGGGTTAGGAATCCTCACGGCCATGGGCTGAAACTGCCAGTGCAAAATTAAAGCTAGAATCTAGTGGTCCCATGTCTATTCACCTTCCCCCATTGCTGGCCATGGTCTAAATGTGATTATTTTGTCTGTGTTCAGTCTCCTAAATGGCCAAGAAATAGCAATGATGGAGTAGTGGACAGAGTGAGAGATTATTTCTTCAAACTTTATTTACATTTTTTGTACCCTGGATTTATTTAGATGATATGATACAATGGGTGATGCAGCTTATAAATGAGCAATTCTGTTCAGAAGTGTTTTTATTCTCACTTACTTGAGAAAATGACAGTTGTCCATATCAAATGAAACTTTATTTTAAATGTTGATGGCTGTTTGGAGGAGTCCAAGCCCTTTCTCCAAACTCTGCACTCTTGCGCCCATCACCAGGACACCTGTCGGCATCACCGCTGAGCAGAGACCCTTCCCCTCTCTCCTCAGTGTCATTGGAAAGTTTTAAGTTTCTTTTTCTACCCTAGGACACTTTAAGGGCCATGAAAATCATGACAAGTCAGCAATGGACTAATAGTGCTTCGGGAGAAAATACACATATTATCAGATTTTCATACAAATCTAAGTTCTCCCAAAATAAAATTACCCCAAAATTAGTAATTTGCATTGCGTTTTTTAAAATTTTATTTTATTTTTTTATTTTTTTGTGGTACGTGGGCCTCTCACTATCATGGCCTCTCCCGTTGCGGAGCACAGGGTCCGGATGCGCAGGCTCAGTGGCCATGGCTCACAGACCCAGCTGCTCCGTGGCATGTGGGATCTTCCCGAACCGGGGCACGAACCCTTGTCCCCTGCATCGGCAGGCGGACTCTCAACCACTGCGCCACCAGGGAAGCCCTTGCATTGGGTTTTAAGAGGAATAAAAGGATTGAGACCACATAAAACTTTACATTCTATCTTTTCCCTTTTTTTTTAAGTGGAAGGACATTGACCCCAAGTTACACGAAACCAATTATTTCTAACATTTGGAAAGGAAACATGGGCTATTTTGGCAACTCCATTTGCTACCAGATGAAATCTCAGAGGATGTGGAGCAGTAACCTACAATTCGAGCTACCATTTTCCAAGTGTCAAGGCCAAACCCACAAAGACTCACTGTTTTCTGGGTCCAGCACCTGTTCTGTAGGTAGCGGGAACCAAACCTCGGAAGAGTGAAGTGTTAAATTTTCCCTTCACCTGGGAAAACCAGAGCCCTACCTGCCCAAAAAGAGCCATTTGAAAGTCCATGGATTCTCAAAGTGAAAAGTATCATGAAAGGTGAGAGAGTAGTATAGCATGTTTTACTAATAGTTACTTTATTCATTACAAAGCCAGTCTGTTTCTAAGCATTTGTATACCTTAAAGCTTTGTTCTGATTTTTACACTACTCACTTTATTATACAGTATACATTCTTCCATTTTTAAAGAATTAATAATTATCAAATTGTATTACTCTATTCTTATTATAAATCATCCATAAGGCCAACCCTCACTCATTCACCCAATATTTAGAGTGCCTACTCTCTGTCGTATGACAGACACTATTCAAAGCACAGGAGATGCATCACCAGATTTAGATAGAATAAACATAACCTGCCTTTAACAGAATTTATATTCTGGAAAGGGGAGTTATTCACCCCCCCACACACACACCACTCCATAAATATATGTGTGTGTTTAACTATATATATATATATATATATATATATATATATAGCATAATATAATTTCATAGTGTTCAATTAAGTGGAAAGTACTAAGAATAAGCTAAAGTAGAAGACACTAAGAGTGACTGGATGTGGAGAGAAGAAGCAGGTGCAGTCCTAAATAGGAGGATAGACCTCCTCAACAAAGTTTTAGTCAATTCAGGCTGTTATAACAAAAACATCGCACATGGCTTAAAAAACAAAGCTATATTTCTCACGGTTCTGGAGGCTGGAAAGTCCAAGATCAAGGAGCAGAGACCCAGTGTCTGGCTGTGTCCTCACATGGCCAAGAAGGAGATCATCTCTCTTCTCACAAGGGCGTTGACCCCATTTGTGGATGTTCCACCCTCATGACTCAATGACCGCAAAAGACCCAGACTCCAAATATCATCAAATTAGGGGTTTAGGCTTCAATGTAAATTTGGGGGGACATGCATATTCAGTCCATAACAAAGGGGTATTTGAGTCAAGCTTGCAGGAGGTGAGGGGTTGCATAGAGCAGCTACACACAGGGAGAGGGTCCAGGCAGTGGGACCTGCTGTTACAAAGATGTCAAGTTGAGAGCTGGAGGAGTAACTAGCATGCTGGTGTAACTGGGGAGCAAGGGTGAGTGAAGGGGGACAGTAGGGATTGGAATGGGGGAGGGGTGAGAGGTGGCAGGTTATGAAGCTATTTGTAGACCACTGCAAAGAACACTGCAACTAGAAGACAACTGCAAACATTCTGGTATTTTTCCTCCTGACTTTTTTCTACGTTTGCACATCTAAGAACAATTTATAATGGTTTGATAAAACATTAAACATATTAGAGATACTCTTGAAACAGGAGGGAAAGGGGCAGGGCACAACCTTTAAAAGAATGACAGAACCATAGGACATGACAAAAACTGGTTAAAACCAACTAGGTTCAAGATGGCAGAAGATATGACTTCCAGTAGACTTTGAGCCTCATTATACGCTCACTGCAATACATTAGCATCTAAATAACATACCCACAGGAGCCATGACAGCTCTGAGGCCAACCATAAAAGGCCAAGAAGTGGGCAGTGGCCCAGTTCCTGGAAATCTCCGCCCCTTCCCCCATATAATTGGAATAATCCTCCTACTCATTAGCCTATGAAATTATCCAGCCCATAAAAACTAACCACGCCATATTTCAAGGCACTCTCTCACCTTCTCAGGTAGTCCACACTCTGTCTGTGGAGTGTGTTTCTCTCTAAATAAATTCACTTCTTACTTATCACTTCATCCTGAATTATTTGCAACAAAGCAAGAACCTTAAATTCACCAGGAACGCTCTGTCCTATCAATTAATGATACTTTAAAATTACTTCCCCATGATATGAAAATCATTCTCTATCAACACATTTAAGGACTGTACAGTATTCTACGTATCCTTCCAATGGATGGGCTTAAGAAAACAGATTTTGCTCCTGGCATGTTCCTGGAATAATGATACAATGAGTTCATACATAATGTCCAAACACTCCCTAGTTATGTTTGTTTCATGCTTTGAGGAAACCAGGAAAAAAACTGAAAAATTAAAAAAACTTTACTTGGGCATTATTGATCTTTTCAATGTGGGTCTTCTACTTTTCCAGGAAACAAACAAAAAAAGAGGGTCCCCTGGGGGAATAACTCAATGTGCAATCCTTGAGCTAGATCTGGGGCCACCAGTTCTGCCCCTGTGAATCAAGTATTTCAATGCATTTCTTGGGTGAAAACTGAAATCCTTCATGTTATTATCTTAGTAAAGAACACAGAACTAAAGCAATTTAATAAAGGTAACCCTTGCTCTTCTGGCTTGTGTATCACAACCAGAAAAAAAAATGTCCCAAGAGGCAATGTTATTGTACGGTGACAGCTATCAAAATTCATGCACATTTACCTACAAGGATGTATTCAGCCTTTCACAGCTGTGGATGGAACCTTAAAAACTCAAACCTAAATCTTGGACAAATTCCTTAAACTCAATATTGTCCTGTGAACAATAAGAGAATGGCATTCACTAACTTGGCTGACACCATCGGGCCCTGATCTATGATACATCCAGAAATAGCAAACATTGTTCCAAGAAACCTTGATTTTTTCCAAAGAAAAGAGAAAGAAAGAAAGGAAGATAGAAAGGAAGGAAGGAAAGTGTCATTTATATGGATATTTGAGAGGAAAGAGTTGTAAAAGCTTTGTTTTACTTTTAAATAACATGTATAGATGTGTATTCTGACATAAGAACAGCTGGCAAATTTAACATGATAATGTAAACATCTGTTCCTCTTTGTATGTCAAAATTAGCACATCAGATGGTAGTTTAAAAGTTCAGATTGGTCTTAAAATAGTGCTCTGAAGTAAATGACAAAATCAGGAAGAGAGAATGAAGGAAAGGGGCAAATAAATCCTTGAACTGTGCCCCCAACACTCTTTAATGCTGTATCCCATTCTTTTGCCAATCATCTTAAATTCAGTTGCATTTTAATAGCTGCTTTAATGTAATGGGAAATTTCCTTTCGATTCTCTTTCCCCAGGGCGGTGCAAAATTGATATAGGGCAGACGTTGTTTGACATGCAATTCTCCAGCCCCTTCTGAAATTCTGCTGAACTTTCTCTTTACAGCAAATAAAGCAGGTAAACTCAATGGCCATGGAATTGGCACTATTAAATTCAGGGACATAAAATAAGGCACTAGAGGAGATAACTTCCCTCTCACAAAGACCTTTAAAAAAAAAGTGCACCTCCCTAAGCTATTACCTTAGCAGTTGGAGTACAAGCAAATTTGAGGGTGGCAATAATTGTTCTTTTCACCTGAGAAGTCCACCACCAGCAAAAGAGAAGGCATTGCTAATAGGCCCACAGAAGGGTGTCATTATTCTGAATCTGATATGATCTGAAGGACACACGTGTTCATGCTAAATGTAGTTCTTATGACAACTGATTGGACCCCTTCAATTCAGATCTACGAATCTGAAATCCTCATCTAAATATCCTCATTTGGAGGAGAACAATTTGGTTTTGTTGTTGTTGCTTTCCTTTTTCCCTTAGTGTTTAATGGATTAATGCCTTTGTGGGTGGTGAGAAAAAGGAGTATTAAAATTTAGGAAGCAGAAGCTTGAGTCTGGCACCTCAGACCACGTGCCATCCTGACATGCTAGGAATACACAACAGGTCCTAGTGAGATTTGAACTATCAACCCTACCATGTGATCCAGCAATTCCACTCCTGGGCATATATCCAGAAAAAACAAACACACTAATTTGAAAAGATACATGCACCCCAATGTTCATAGCAGTACTATTTACAATAGCCAAGACATGGAAACAACCTAAATGTCCATCAACTAAAGATTGGATTAAGAAGATGTGGCATACATATGGTTTATCACCAAGTGTTTGAAGAAGCAATGAGACATCAGAAGAGAGGATCTGGTGAGTGAGCCAAGGAGGCTGGGTGGCTGGCATATCTGGCACAGCCTGTGGGATCTGAGGAATCCCATTCACAGACAGCCTGCTACTTGACTCTGTTGAGTGAAGTGATTCTGAAGATGACTGAACCCACCTTTGAATGTCCAGAAGCTCTCTGTCTCTCCAGCCAGGCTTCTGGTGGGTGGGAAAGGAAGGCAGCATGTGGCCTGGAAAGAGCCTGCCAATGTTGTTTCTACTATTTTAATTTAATATTTTATTGAAGTATAGTTCATTTACAATGTTGTGTTAATTTCTGCTGTACAGCAAAGAGATTCAGTTACACATACACACACACACACACACACACACACACACACACACACACACGTATATTCTTTTTCATATGCTTTTCCATCAAGGTTTATCACGGGATATTGAATAGAGTTCCCTGTGCTAAACAGTAGGACCTTGTCATTTATCCATCCTATATATACTCGTTTGCATCTGCTAATCCCAAACTCCCAATCCATCCCTCCCCCACCCCCCTTCTCCTTGGCAACCACAAATCTGTTCTCTATGTCTGTGAGTCTGTTTCTGTTTCTTAGATAAGTTCATTTGTGTTGTATTTTAGATTCCACGTATAAGGGATGTCATATGGTATTTGTCTCTCTCTTTCTGACTTACTTCACTTAATATGAGAATCTCTAGGTCTATCCATGGTGCTTCAAATGTTGCTTCTGTTACTAATCTGACCTCCTCTGTAGGTCGGCACTACAGCCAAATCACATTAGAATGGAAGAGAATATATCGGTGTCAGGATGGTTTATTGAGATACCAAATTGTATTTATCTTTCCCTCGCTGTTCTAAGCTGATGACAATGCCTCCATGCTCCCAGTCTGAGGAGTGATGGCATCACAAGGAAGAAAGCACAAGCTGCTTAAAACAATTTCCTTACTGGTTTTTCTCCAATATTGCAACTCATAGCCATGAGGGACTATCTAAATTTCAATGTAAATTAATTAAAATGAAATATTCAGTCCGTCTTTGGCACTAACCATATTTTAAGGAATCAATAGCCACATGTAGCTGATGGCTACAATGTTGGACACGGCAGGATAGAACATTTCCACCATTGCAGAATGGTCCACTGGTAACACTGGGAGGGCAGACACAGAAACAACAGGAGAGAGGAGATGTCCATCCATAGGAAAAGGTGGGTGTCTCATACTGGCTGAATGATGGCTTGGGGAACAGGACATCCTCAGAGGGAAAGGCCCCTGATGGAGTGAGGATGGCCAGACCCTGAGCCTCAGCACTTCCAGAGGTCACTCCCAGATGAAGGACTCACTGTTGAGGATGTGCAGGCCTTACGCCAGGTTTCTGGAAGGATATGGCTTTTCTTTCTTCTCCTTCTTCTTCTCCTCCTCCTTCTTCTTTTAATTAAGGGAGGGCTTTGTCTTTTTTTTAATTGAAAGAAGGCTTTTCAGATCTATCCATCAAATTACTCATTAACTTTGCTTACTTAAGCCTCACTGAAGTTGCCAGAAAAAAAAAAGTCAGTATTGAATAAATGGAGAGATAACATTGGATTCAAAATCAGGGCATCCAGCCTACAAAATACCTGACCAGTATTTCTCAGAACCGTCAAGGTCATCAAAACCAAGGAACGTCTGAGAAACTGTCACAGATAAGAGGAACCTTAAGGAAGCATGACAAGTAAATGTAACATGGGATTCTGGATGGGACCCTGAAGCAAAAGACATTAGGTAGAAACTAAGGAAATCTAAATAAACTATGGACTTTTGTTAATGACAATGTATCAATATGGGTTCATACCAAATGTAGCATGCTAATATAGGATATTAATAATAGGGGAAACTGAATACAGGGTATACGGGAACTCCCCATTTTAATCTTCTCAATGTTTTTTCTGAAAATCTAAAACTATGCTAAAAAATAAAGACTATTAAAAAATCATGTATTCATAATTGCCTAAACTTGGAAGCAACCAAGATGTCCTTCATTAGGTGAATGGGTAAACAAACTGTGATACATCCATAAAAGTAGAATACTATTCAGCACCGAAAAGAAATGTCCTACCAAGTCATGAAAAGACATGGTGGAAACTTAAGTGCATATTACCAAATAAAAGAGGTCAATCTGAAAACGCTACATACTGTATGATTCCTGAATGTGTGGGGCAGGAGGTATTAAGGAAATATTTGTACTTTCCTCTCAGTTTTGCTATAAACCTAAAGCTGTTTCAGAAAAAATACTCTTAAAAAAAACAAGGCATCTGAGTTGAATAAGCACACCCACTACTGAGTAGATGCATGGCTCTGAGGCTTAGATTCTTCAACCCTCCTGAGATGTGATTTGCTCATGCAAAGACATAGTTGAAAGGAACAAAATTTACTTTCTCACAAAGTTCTAAAATTTCATGAATTTAAATAGAGGAAGGAAAGACTCAATTCATAAATGATGAACTTAGCTATATCAAGAACAAAATCTTACTTTTTTAGAACCAAGTCTTAATTTGTAAATTAAAAGAAAAATGTGTGTGTGTGTATGTGTGTGTGTGTGTGTGTGTATGTTTGTGTTTAAAGATGTGATGCTGTCAGGGATCTGAGTAGGTCTGAGCATTGAAGAATGTCACTTCTTGACTCTCATTTACGATGCTTCAAATGTCGAATGTACTGACCACAGGTCTACCTGAGCCATGGATGTCTTCCTGAGTTCATTGATTTAGGGATCAAGGAAATATTTTAGAGAATTTTTTAATGAACTCAACTTCCCTGTCCCTTTCAAGAACAACCAACTCAATGACTTAGACCAGGATAGAGTACCTCGAGAGGTTAGGCAGAGTTAACAAATGCCAGGGAGAAATTAGCTTTTTTAACGGCCATTTAAAGACGACTTTTCACTGAGAGGCAGGAGGAAAAAAAAGGTAAGTGAATTTAAGATGAGATTGGAATTTAAAAGAATTATGTCTCTAGGACAGAAAAGATTCCAAACCTGTTTATTTAATTTGAATCGAAATTCTAAGAAAGTGCAAGACAAAGAGGTGAGAACAGGGGTATTAATCCATAATTTCCTGCTTCTTGGACTCATCTGGAATCCTTATCTGGGGGCGAAAAAAGCAAAGAGCTTATCAAATCCTTCTCTTCAAACCAGAACCTCAATAGGAAATGCTCCTAAATATACCAAACTTTCTACTGATAACTTTTCTTCCCTTTTAATAGGAATCTTTCTGACCATTTTTCTCTGGACCATCTGAACAGGCCCTAGTGATAGCAAGACATGTATTCACCATCTGGTGGGATGCTAAGTATTTTTGTTCTATCCAAATCTTTAGGATAAAAGAATGGAGGTTCTAGAGTTCCCCCCTGCCCCAAATTCACATTGTGGCTTTGCTTCTTTATTTTTTAATTTTTATTTTATATTGGAGTATAGTTGATTTACAATGCTGTGTTAGTTTCAGGTATACAGCAAAATGATTCAGTTTATATATATATATATATATATATATATATATATATATATAATTTGTATCATTAAACAAATGATAAATTTGTATCATTATTTTATGTTCCATATATAAGTGATATCTGATATTTGTCTTTGTCTAACTGACTTCACTTGGTATGATAATGTCTAGGTCCACCCATGTTGCTGCAAATGGCATTGTTTCATTCTTCTTTACGTCTGGGTAATATTCCATTGCATATATGTATATGTGTATATATATATATACAAATATATATACACACACATACAGCATCTTCATTCATTCATGTGTCGATGGACATTTGGCTTTACTTATTAACAGATAAGTGATTTTGAGCAAATTACTTAACTTCATCCTCAGTTTCATCATTTTAAAAATGGGAGCAATCCTTTTACCTAGGAAATTTGCTTTAACAATGAAAAGCAGAAACCTATACTATACAAAGAACCTACAACAGTACCAGCACTCTTCACTCCCCTGGAATGCTCACCCAGAAAACAACTGAAGGTAAAAGCTTCTCTCCATCTGCTCTGCAAGGACAGCCTTGAGATCAAAACATTATCATTCATAGTGTGTTAGGCCAAACTCCCTCTATCTGGACCTACTGTGGATTTCTCGTTCCTAGGTTGAACAGCCTCTTTCTGAGTAACACATCATTTCTTTCCATATGCTTTATATCCTACTTGGTTTGGGAGAAGTTTAATCTCTTTGAGATGATTGGAAAATGTCTGATAATTCATGTGCGTATTTTAAAGTCTAACTCACAACTGAGATTGTATTTTCCCTTATCCAAATTCTTCAGGTACACCCAGAGGGGTTCTGCAGTCAGCTTGTCCTGGCTCAAGAGAGCAGACTGCTAACAGCTCAGAAATTTTGTGAGATGGTTGTGAAGTATAATCAACACTAAAAACTAAATTATATGAAGTTACAATGAATTAATCATACAAAAAATAAAACGAATACTCAAAACTACTGATTTGTCAATTATTTTACTGCATTTCACAACTATCTGTGTTCTTGAGGTTATTCTGTCTATTGTAAGTGTGTGACATGAATACCATAGGTCTTATACCAACTCCGCCTTCAGTGGTGTCACGTGGAGAGCATACAATCAGCCATAGTGAGTGTATTCACACCACAGTGATTGACAGCACCACACATCAGGGCTTGGTTTATTGTTTCACTGACTGTCTAAATTTTAGAAAGTATTGGAGAGAGAAAACTCTAATTCGAAAAGGTACATGCACCCCAATGTTCATAGCAGCACTGTTTAAAATAGCCAGGACATGGAAGCAACCCAAGTGTCCATCAACAGATGAATGGATAAAGAAGATGTGGTATATATATATATATATATATATATATATACATATATATATATATATATATACAATAGAATATTACTCAGCCTTAGAAAAGAATGAAATAATGCCATTTGCTGCAACATGGAAGGACCTAGAGATTATCTAATACTAAGTGAAGTAAGTCAGAAAGAGAAAGACAAATATCGTATGATTTCACTTATATCTGGAATCAAAAGAAAAGATATAAATTAACTTACTTACAAAACAGATATAAACTCACAGACACAGAAAACAAACTTATGGCTACAAAAGAAGCAGGGGGGTAGGGATAAATTTGGAGTTTGGGATTAACAGATACATACTATTATTTATATATAAAATAGATAATCAACAAGAACCTACTGTATAGCACAGGGAATTATACTCAATACTTTGTAATAAGTTATAAGGGAAAAGAATCTGAAAAAGAATATATATATATATACATATACGTATACATATATATATGTGTGTATATATATATATATATATATATATATATAATATATATCTGAATCACTGTGCTGTTCACCTGAAACTAACACAACATTGTAAATCAACTATACTTCAATAAAAGATTAAATTAAATTTTAAAAATCTTGGCCAAAAGAAATTATTGGAGAAAATGCAATCATACAGATTAAAGTTTAAAGTATGTCATACTGTATCTATTACATGTAAATAACATAAAAATTGATGAAATATTCTACTATTTGAAAACTATTCTCTGATTCATCAAAAAACTTGCTCCCATCATTGACAAACAAGTGAAGTTTCAACATCTGTCTTCATTGTTTCACTTTCAGCTTCGTCATTAACATGAATGAAAATATCAACCAATATTCATGTTGAGCTACACTTTTATATGTTGACTATGACCAGCCAAATTTGGCAAAAATCAACAAGGACATTCTGTGATATGTAAGGGTAATATATATTTTTACTTTTACGTATAAAGTGCATGCTATGCATCCTTTATATAAATAAATTTAAAATAAGCTTACACACACACACACACACACACACACACACACACACAGACACTTTTGGAGAGCTTGCTGTTAAGCATTTACCATGGACATGAAAACAATTGTCTCTGTATGTTATTTCCATGCATTACAGTGAATGATACATATCTTTTCATTTATTAAGGTCTGTACCGATATTTCTGCCAAATCATACAACTACAGGATCATTTCAAACTGTGTTCAAGTGCTTGGGATTTTACTACAGAAAAGAGCTTGGGTTTTGATATTGGACTGTATGCAGGTGAGCATAGTGATTTGCCAGGAATATGTGCATTCCAGAGACAGCCTGCTGGGCTTTCAATCCCAGCCCCACCATTTACAAGCAGGCAAATTATTCATTCACTCCATGACACATTAAAAAATAAACAAAAACTTCTGGAACTTAAAAACAAAACAATTAGTTTTCCTAAATTACAATGCTGAGTCTATTTATTTGCTAGGCCAGGGAACACTCATTTGTGAAGAAATTCATTAAATAGTTCACTGAGGAGGAGAAGTGGTTTTTTTTTTTTAGGCTAGAAAGGGGAGGTTGTGGAGTTTGTGCCAACTCAGTAATGAAATCCAGCGCCTGAAGGAAGGGAATGAGCCCCTAAGTCTGTACACAGTGGGTTATAAGAAATCCCATTTGTTCTTGGTTCAGACAAGTCTCTTCAGCAAGGTCCAGTATTGATCATTCAAAGTCCATTGTCTCTTATCAGCTTCAGCTGGTTAGAACCAGTTGTGAGGAAACACAACAGTCAAGTTTCTTGTGTTTGTTGTCTTATGTTTTTATGTTTTGTTTGCCATATAACATCATTTAAAAAGATAATATTACCCATCTTTGCAACACTACTTACAATAGCCAGGACATGGAAGCAAACTAGATGTCCATTGACAGATGAATGGATAAAGAAGACAGTGGACTATTACTCAGCCATAAAAAGGGAATGAAATTGGGTCATTTGAAGAGACGTGGATGGACCTAGAGACTGTCATACAGAGTGAAGTAAGCCGAACAGAAAGACAAATATCGTATATTAATGCATGTATATGCAATCTAGAAAAATGTTACCCATGAACCTATTTTTCAGGGCTGGAATACAGACACAGAGAACAGACGTGTGGACATGGAGGGGGGAGGGGGGATGAATTGGGAGGTTAGGATTGACATATACACTACCATGTGTAAAACAGATAGCTAGTGGGAACCTGCTGTATAGCACAGGGAGTTCACCTCGGTGTTCTGTGATGACCTAGATGGGTGGGATGGGGGGGGAGGGACGTCCAAGAGGGGGGGGATATATGTATACATATAGCTGATTCACTTCATTGTGCAGCAGAAACTAACACACATTGTAAAGCAACAATACCCCAATTTAAAAAAATGATATACTACCCAGAGGAGAAAAGTATAATTCAGAAAAGATATGTGTACCCCAATGTTCATAGCAGGACTATTTACAATAGCCAAGACATGGAATCAACCTAAATGTCCATCAACAGGTGAATGGATAAAGAAGATGTGGTCTATAGACAATGAAATATTACTCAGCCATAAAAAAATGAAATAACACCATTTGCAGCAATATGGTTGGACTTAGAGATTATCATACTAAGTGAAGTAATCCAAACAGAGAAAGACAAATAACATACGATATCACTTCAATGTGGAATCTAAAAAATGATACAGATGAACTTATTTACAGAACAGAAATAGACTCACAGCCATAGGAAACACACTTCTGGTTACCAAAGGGGAAAGGTGGGGGAGGGATAAATTAGGAGTTTGGGAGTAACATATACACAGTACTATATTTAAGATAGATAACCAACAAGGACCTACTATAAAGACCTACAGGGAACTATACTCAATATCCTGTAATCTATAAAGGAAAAGAATCTGAAAAAGAATATATATATATTATATAAATTATAATATATATAATACATACTATATATATACACATATACATATATATGTATCACTGAAACACTTAGCTGTACAACTGAAACTAACACAACATTGTAAACCAACTATACTTCAATATAAAAAATAAAATAAAAAGATATATTAGATTCAAATGTTTAAAAATATCTAGAATAGAAAAATAGTTTCACTCTATTGAAAACAGATTGGCCTAAGCCACTGATGTGACAGGAAGACCATGATTCTCAGTACAGCCCACTATGGCATATGTATGTCACATTACAGACTCCACAGAAATATCAGGAATAAAGTTACTAATGTACGTGAAATGCTTAGAACCGGGCCCATGGTCTACCTTTGGTGGGTGTCAGTTGTTTACATTCTTATTTCAGAAAATGCTGAATAAAATCTAGCCTAGTCCTACAACCCAGTAGACCTGACAGTTAACACCTTGGATTCCTCATATGAAAGAGGGTTCCATCACTTATGATATTCATCTTTGTGATTTCAGAGCTTGGCACAGTGTCTTGGACACATTATGTTCTCAGCAAATGGTTGTCACTGTTAAATTATTCTAGGGAGGCACTGATATTCCTGGGATTTTTATTTTGAACATGGACTGAGATCATCTCCAAGCACAGTAAAAAATACATTTTCATTATTTAAAAAAAAGCAAAGATGAATTTATTAAGTGACAACGGTATATTCATTTGTATCCATATTTTATAGAAAGTGATGCACAGAAAGGCTCCTTATCCAGGTCCAACAAACAAGTAAATGGTGCAACCAAGATTTGAACCTGTAACCCTGGAACTCCAAAACACACGTTCTGGCCACTATGGCATAGTGCCTTCTTTAAATACTCTAGAATTTGTCCGTTAAGAATTTCAGAATTCATGAGAAAAGACTTATGTGTCATTGGAAAAAAAATCCTCTAGCTGATTTCAAAAGAAGTGATGAATGTCCCCTTTGGGGAATCATAAGGGAGGGCTGAAAGTGAATAAAAGAAGCTAAACACATAAGAAATAAATTCACCAGCCAGGACATTCCCCAGAGACCATGGCAGCTGACTCCCTGGGTTTCTGAACAGTTCATTTTGGATTCCGTTTGATAACATCAGAAGATAATACCTTAAGCAATTTTAATCCCATTACCTGCACATAATTGGGGAATATTTTTTTACTTAATTTCTCTTACACTATGTTAATATTTTCTTTTCCCACATTAGCAGAAAAGGGAAAAAGGAAAGGACCTAGAACAAAAAAAGTATTGATTTTTCTTTGTACCAACCTTCATGTACTGGACTCTCATTAACACTTAAACAACAAGGTCTTAACTTTAACTCATATCAGCTGTGACATCTTTCTTGTTTAAATTTATTTTATTGAAGTATAGTTAATGTACAATGCTGTGTTAATTTCTGCTGTACAGCAAAGTGATTCAGTTATACATATATTTATATTCTTTTTCACATTCTTTTCCATTATGGTTTATCACAGGATATTGAATATAGTTCCTTGTGCTATACAGTAAGATCTTGTTGTGGATCCATTCTCTATATAATAGTTTGCATCTTCTAATCCCAAACTCCCAATCCATCCCTCTCCCACCCTCCTCACCCTCAGCAAACACAAGTCTGTTCTCTATGTCTGTGAGTCTGTTTTGTAGATAAGTTCATTTGTGCCATATTTTAGATTCCACACATAAGTGATATCATATGGTATTTGTCTTTCTCTGACTTACTTCACTTCGTATGATAATCTCTAGGTCCAGCCATATTGCTGCAAAAGGTATTATTTTATTCTTTTTTATGGCTGAGTAGTATTCCATCGTGTGTGTGTGTGTGTGTGTGTGTGTGTGTGTGTTTATACCACACCTTCTGTATCCATCATCTGTCAATGGACATTTAGGTTGCTTCCATGTCTTGGCTATTGTGAATAGTGCTGCTATGAACATAGGGGTGCACATATCTTTTTGAATTATAGTTTCGTATGACATCTTTCTTTGCCCCTTAGGGTTCATCTGATCTCTGAGAGCATTCATTTCAGTAAGCTATTACTACTCTGTAAACTCTGCCAAACTTAGTGCCTTCAAAGGTGGATTCCCACATTTCCTTAAAGGGCCTGATAATACATATTTCAGATTTTGAAAGCCATATGGTCTCGATCATAACTACTCTGCCCTGGTAGTGCAAAACCATCAATAGACAATATATAAACAAATAAGTATGTCTGTCTTCCAATAAATCTTGATTTACAAAAATAAGCAGAAGGCCGCATGGGTTCTAGTTTGCTGACTCTTTGCTAAAACCAACCATCTATTATTTCTCACAATTTTCTGGGCTTTTCTTCTCTACATGTGATATTGGCTGTGACAACATTAATCAGGGAGCCTGGCTTAGGCTGGAACATCCCCAAAAGCTTCACTCACATGTCTGGCACCTCAACTGGGGTGGCTCGAACAGCTGGGGACTTTCTGATCCACTTTCTTTGTGGGGTCACCTATCTTTCCGTAGTCTAGCTCACACATCTTCACATGGAAGTCAGATAGATCCCAAGAGCATGAATGTAAAAACTGTTAGGGGTCTTCCCTGGTGGTACAGTGGTTGAGAGCCCACTTGCCAATGCAGGGGACACGGGTTTGTGCCCCGGTCCGGGAAGATCCCACGTACTGCGGAGCGGCTGGGCCCGTGAGCCATGGCCGCTGAGCCTGCGCGTCCGGAGCCTGTGCTCCACAATGGGAGAGGCCACAACAGTGAGAGGCCCGCGTACCGCAAAAAACAAAAAAAACCCAAACTGTTAGGTCTCCTGATGTCTAGAAGGAGAACTGGCACAGAGTTAGGTGGTCAAAGCAAGTCATAGCAAAGCAGCCTAGACATATGGGGAAGGGAAATGGATTCTGCCTGCTTATGGGAAGAGCAGCATGCTCATCCGGGGATGGAAAGGGTTGTCATGGCCACCTTTACAAACAACCTACCTTAGCACTTATCACGTTAGTCACATAACTTATCGTAAGACAGTGGCGTGTGCAGAGGTCCCAGATCACAGGATTTCATGGTCTCACTGAAGAAAAGTGGGGCCGCTGCATGTATGGCAAAAATAATTCATCCCCCAAACATTGATTAAGTTTCCAGTAAGGGCCAGTTACTGTGCGGGATGCCAGCGATACTAAAAATACAGACAGACTCATCTCCCACTTCAAGTTTACAGGATATGAGAAAGAAGGGCCTGAAAGAAAGTAATTTCAGCAGCATAACACATTCTAGACTAGACGTTTGAATAATAGAAGAGCCATGGGTGTCCAGTGAGAGGGATTCACCTGAAGATGTAAGGAAGGCTTTGAGGAAGAAATACTATTAGACAAATGCTTATGAACAAGGAGGGGTTTGTGTGGTGGCCCAGATGTGGACTGTTCTAGACAAAAGGAGCCGTGTGGAAGTGGGAAGAGGCTAGAAGAGCTTGGCTGCTGCGGGAACTGTAGACCAATTGGTTAAATGAGGCTGCAAAGTCCAGCAGGGAGCAGAGTCACAGAGGCCTTGAGTGACGTGGGAAGATGACCTACATTCACCCTGCAGGAAAAAGTGATCTGATGCAGGATTTCAGAATGTTAAAAATTTTAAGGAACTGTGTAGGACAGAAATCGGTGAAACAAGAAACGAGAGACAGAGATATGTGTTAGAAGGCCATTACAGTACTGAGGGCAAGAATTGATGATGACTTAAAAAAAAACACATTTCAACCTGTTTTGTTTGTTCATGCTGCCTGGCGAGCTGAAGACTGCTTCAGAAGACTTTGGCTTAGAAGAAGAACAATGCATGAGGAAGAAGGTCCAAAGAAATAAATCCAGAGCCTATTGTCTTTATAATAAGATCACTTGAATAAGACTGTTCTGGACAAATGCAAAAAGACATTAACTTGACCTTCAAGAATTAAATCATTGTTAACTTCAATAAGGGGCCTTGTGACATAATACATTCTTAACAAATATAAACGGCTGTCTTTTTTTGTATTCCAAGCTAGAATTTGCATTAGTGCTGAATGTAATGCTTTTAAACATGTTTTAAAAGTATTCTTGTTTTTTCTCAAGTTCTATAAGTAATGCATATTTATTCATCATAGAAAAATGTTCCAGTAAGTGAAGACAAAAGAGAAATAATAAAGAGGGGTTGTGAGAAGGAAGAACAGAAGTTCCTCCTTTAGTCTCTTACTTTTGCCCCTTCACTCCCCCCACTTCCCTTCTAAAAAGCGTTAAGGTTCATTGTCCTATATTGGGCACAAGCAGACAAAATGGAAGCAAAAAGAAATGGCAATGTTAATTTTACTTCTTCCCAATGTCTCTATTTAGTGCTCAGAGCAAGACCAATAGCTCAATAGTCCATTGAACTATGAATAAAAATGCCATGGAAATTGTAAATGGAGACCATAATGCCTTCTGATCTATACTCTAGAGATAATCAGATACCTCTGGTCACACTCCCCCCCCAAAAAGTCACAGAGACGCCACACACATACACAAAAACACACTCGTGCGCACACATGTAAATGCGTACACATGCATCACACACCCACACATATTACACACACACATGCAGACACATGCAGACACATATGTGCACGCACATGCATACATACATATACACACGATGCTGTTTCCCTTTGCTGATGGTCCCACTTCACTCCCCAGACACAAGCATCCTCTGTGCTCATCTTAGGGTGGCTAATTTCCACTCTTCCTTCAACACTTGCTTAGAGGTAATCTCACTCAAGAATATATTCCTATATATTCCTATAGAATATTCTATAAACACGTCCATCCTAACAACGGTTATTTGGTTTAAAATAGTTTGTTTACTGACTTATCTCCTCCAGTAGACCCTGGGTGCCTCAAGAGCAATGCTCTTGTGTTGTTTACCATTATATACCCGGGAGTTAACATAAAGCTGGGCAAAGAGTAAATGCTTGATAAATGGTTTCTGAGCTGCATGCGGTGGAATGCAAAGTGGAAGTAGTTTTGGCACTAAGAACAATAACATCCCAGTTCCCAGGAGCAGGATGGTGGCAACGGTTGATGTCTTCATTTAGGAGGACCAATCTAATAAGTAATTCTTTATATCCTAAGCGAAAACATTACTCATGTATAATTATCTGTCTGCTATTATCAAAATACATTACCACTGAATTCAATGCTTTCCCCACCTTTTAATTTTTTAACTTTTATACAGCTAACTTTTACCTGTGAATTATTCATAATACATTTTAAATGAGTATAAGGTAATTGACCTTGTCTGCATGAGGCACCCATAATCTCAGCCTGTAATAATTAACTCTCAGACGTGGGCCATTATTTAAAGATAATGACTTTTCATCAGTTTGGCAATACATTATGGCTTCATAGGTCCACTGGACTCTGTATTTCGCACCTTTGCTTTTTAATTTCCTCCCAAGATGTAACACTGCTAGCTAACTGCGTGTCTGGAAATGAGCTCAGCACATTTCCAATCACACCAGGGAATCCTGCTCCCCTATGAGCTCACTGCATTATCATTTACCTCTTTCATGAAGCCACAATTCTGGAAGCTTTTCTAGAACTCCAGACCATTTTGTCTTCCTCATTTCCCTAAACTCTCCTTTTCCTTAAATAGCCATCAAGGCTTACTGACTTTTTTCCTGAAACTTGCCCCATCCTCTATCTCAGCTATGTGCCCCCCCACCCCGGGTCAGGCCTCAATAACTCTGACTTACGACTAGAGAACCAGGCTCCTCACCCAACTCCCCTCCCCAGCCTCTGCCCCTAAATCCTTTCTGATGAGAATTCTAAAGCACAAAACACACCCTGTCACGTGACTCCTTAATCCATTCCAGACGCCCCACCCCAAACGCCCTCAGGATTTAAAAAAAACATGAAATGACCAGTTCCAAAAAATCACTGCCCAAAGGCTTGATCACGACTGCATTTCAACAAAACAAAGACCAATTCGAGAATTTTTTCTTGTTGGCAACCAATATAGAGCTTTGTTATACAATGGGATTTGGGGTAGAGATTCATAAATAGATCCCAGCAATGAGTATCTTATAGATAGGAATGTTTCCCCCAGTATTTACAAGAAAAGCTAAGGTCTAGAGAGCATGTGATGTTGGGAATCCTGCACAATTTTCATAAATACAGCAGGTTCATATCCTTGGGACCCATGAGTGCAGAATTAGTGCTGATAAACTGTACTTGAAAAAATTTCTCAAATTTTTTGATTCAATATTTTGATGAGTAAATGTTTAACTCAGGATAAGCAAACAGGGTAAAATTAACTTACTAAAGGGACATAGTACAATATTTCCTAACATTTTAATACTCCAATTGTATGCAGATGGTTACTAACAACTACAAATGGTTTTCTGTATTCTTTAAAATCCAGAGTAGATTTGCAGAACAGAATATATGCTCTAAAGTAATAGCTATTTTCTATGGCAGACTTCTTGTAATTCAATCGGATCTTCCTGTCTGCCACTTAACAGGTTTCTTTAGTTTCCATGCACAGGAAGTACCGTCATTTCTGAATATAGAAATTGCTTCCTGTGATTACAAACCACATTTCCGATCAATATTCTCTAAGCATTCGAGGGAGGAACTTAAGAAAAATGTAATTCTGTTTCAAAAGGAAACCCATGAACCCATGAGACTTCCAGAACAGTGCACTTCAGATATTAAAAAAAAAAAAAAAAAAAAACTTAAAGTGTTCTGAAGAATGTTAAATATATCTAATGAAATGATTAATAACTGTTTAACCACCCATGGACATCTAGGTAAACTGAATGATCATTAAGAAAAGAGAATAAACTTACGGTTACCAAAGGGGAAACGGGGGTGGATGGAAGGATAAATTAGGAGTTTGGGATTAACATATACACACTACTATACATAAAATAGATAACCAACAAGGACCTACCATATAGCACAGGGAACTCTACTCAATATTTTGTAATATCTGATAAGGGAAGAGAACCTAAAAAAGAATCTCTCTATATATATTTATGTATATACATTTATATATATTTACGTATATATGTGTATACATAAATATACATATACATATATAAATATACATATTTATGTATACACATATATAACTGAATTGCAGTACTGTATACCTGGAGCTAACATGATATTGTAAACCAACTATACTTCAATAAAAAAAGATAAATTAAAAAAAATTGAAAAAGATCTGTGGGCTTCGCTGGTGGCGCAGTGGTTGAGAGTCCGCCTGTCGATGCAGGGGACACGGGTTCGTGCCCCGGTCCGGGAAGATCCCACATGCCGCGGAGCAGCTGGGCCCGTGAGCCATGGCCGCTGAGCCTGCGCGTCCGGAGCCTGTGCTCCGCAATGGGAGAGGCCACAACAGTGAGAGGCCGGCATACCGCAAAAAAAAAAAAAAAAAAAAAAAAAAATCTGTGCTCAGGAATTGTATGTGTACCCATATCAGCGAGGATCCTCCTTATAACGCTGCGCTTGATCATGACTGCGTTCGCACAGAACATCTAGGGTGGGACATTGTTAACAGCACCCCAATTGTACGTACCACATTTTGAGACACACTGATAGAGAGCTTTTAGCAGTAACTATACCAATT
Organism: Delphinus delphis; assembly: GCF_949987515.2. NCBI lineage: Eukaryota > Metazoa > Chordata > Mammalia > Artiodactyla > Delphinidae > Delphinus > Delphinus delphis. Next base: position 106,839,980 of record NC_082689.1, on the reverse strand, counting down.
CTCCCCCTGCTCGCCCTGGCCCTCATCATTCAACTAGTCGTGTGCCAAACCTAGAAGGCACATAGCCATGAAGTCAGCCAATCCCTATCCTAGCAACTCAACCTCTAGGTTGCAAAAGCCGGGAATTACATAATCCACCCCTCAAATTTTTCCACTTCCAAAGCTTTAGAACTACCTTTTCCAATACTGTAGCTGCAGGTATTTAAATTTAAATGAATTAAAATTGAATAAAATTAAAAATCCAACTCCTTATCCATAATTACTATAAATCAAGGGCCCCATGGGCACATGCAGCAAGTGGCCACCATATTAGAGAGTGTGGCTGGAGAACAGTTCACCACTGCAATAAGCTCTACCGGACAGTGCCAATTTAGAGAATATTTAGAATCTTAAAGAAGAAAAAATCAGTAAGTAAGACATTATTCCTCATAACTTCTGGTGCCTACAATTCATATCTATTTTTACAAATTATCCAAGCACTACCATTTTAAGTACCCATTTCTGCATAACCAACCATGCCAACATTTTGTGGCTTTAAATAATTATCCCATTATTTCTCACAATGCTGTGGGTTGAGTATGTCTCAACTAGATGAGTCCTTTTCTGCTCTTACTTGGAGTTCCTAGGATTGTGATGAAATGGCAGGCAGCAGAAGTTGGGATGTCCAAGATGACTTCAGCCCCATGACTAGCATGTTGGAAGATTCTTGACTTTTCCTCCATGAAGGGAGGTGTACTGGCATATTGGAAAGGTGGGGGTCATCTGGAGCACTGGGAAAGCTGTGTCTCCCTCTCATCCTCCCTCTCTCTTCCCCAGCCCCCATTTCTCCATGCAGTCCCAGGTCCTCTCCTTCTGGGGGTGGGCCCTTTTTGGAGAACATTTAATACATCCTTAAATCACACTCCTCCACAAACTGTTCTACCACTTCAGTTCTCAGTTCCATAAATTTCCACAGGACTGCTGAGTTTCTAGCCTTCCGGTGTTCATGTAGCTGTCATGCTGCCTTTCAGATATTTTTTGAATTCACGCCTTCTCCACCCCACTAACCCAAAATATGTGTTAAGTTTCTTAAGCAAAGGAATTGGGTCTTCAATATCTAATATCTGTGTACCTCCCCCAGACTTAAAGAACTTAGCTGAGTGCTGTACACAAATGAAGCCATTCATAAAAGAATGAACTGAATTCAGCCTTCACAGTCACCCATCCCAGATGCCACTGTCTCTGTTCAAAAGCAGGAAGGTGTCCATCCATTTCTATGCCAGGTAGTGTGACAGTGAACTTTGGAGTTACAAGAACTAAGAACTAAATCCCAGATCCAATGCCCCATTATATCACATTGCTTCAAAAACAATCATAGGGGCTTTATAATGTAATTGTGGACATGACTTAAATCTATGAAAAGTTAGTTACAGAATAAGAAGTAAAAAACAGTTCAAGGCAACAATAGCAAAAATAAGAACTCTTGAAGGAATTCTAACATGAGGCTTCTGGTCCATATATTGCTTAGGAGTTCAGCTGTTCCCTCTTCCTCACAGGAAGACTCCTTGACACACACACACACACACACACACACACACACACACACACACACACACACTTATTTTAGGTGTTGAATGCCTCTAGACTCTTTAAAGGCATTAAACATATAGACAAACTTTCCAATGAAAACTGCCTAGAAAATAAATTGCACTCGTTTTAAAAAATCTAAGCTGTCAGCAATGCAATTTGCTTTACTGGAAATTCAGATTTTAGTGATTCAGGATTGAACACCATAAAACTGCTTTTGTTGGCAGTAAAAATATTTTCACTACCTCGAGTCATCACAAACACCTAATGTAACTATTTTTCTTTCAATGCAGAGATGCTGGGATACTCAGACTCATAACCTACAAGGAAAAAATTTTATCAGCTGCTTTAGCTTTTTGACACAAATATTTCTATAGGAGATTGAGATGATTTATGTTGGTACTAAGAAATAAAGTGTAAGCAGAAATGAGCCATTTTACAGTATTTTTCTGCACAGGCTCCAAAAGAGTGAAGAAGATGAGATCTCAGACAGGAAAATGGAAATAATGTGTCTTCTTTAATTTATATGAGAGGCAAAAGGGAAATGAACCCCTTCTGCTTTGGCAGTTGGAATTAAAAGAAGCATCCGATGGGATTTTTCACTCAGGCACACCTTGGTTCTCAAGTAATTTATATTTTGAAGATCAAGAGGCTTTCTTAACAAATTTGAAGGTTGTGTACCTCAGAGGTTAGCTGGAAATGTACTCAAATAGAGTTTTAATCCCTATGGCAGATACGAGAGGTGGAAGTGGTAATAAGAGCAAAGGAAGGAACTTGGCATTGGGTGAGTGCTAATATTTACAAATGCAGTAATGCCAGGTGATTGACAGTTGAAGCTGGTCAAGGCTCTGGGACCAGACAGAGTAGATCTGAAGTCCACCTCCATCACTCACTTGCTGAGTGACCTTGGGCAAGTAGTTTGACCTCCAAACCTCAGTTTCTCCAAATGTAAGATGCAGGCAATAATAGTACATACCTTACAGGTTAGTTGTGAGAATTAAATGACATAATGCATGTAAATCTCTAAGCATACTGCCTGGCACATACTAAGGACTCAATAAGGATTATCTATGATTATTATTGGCATAGAAATTTTTTCCTTTAATCAGTACAATTAAAACCACCCCCAAGGTGATATTATCAGCACTTTACATCTGATGAATCAAAAGTGCAATAAGGTACCACCTCATACCAGTCAGAATGACCATCATCAAAAAAACTACAAATAATAAATGCTGGAGAAGGTGTGGAGAAAAGGAAACCCTCCTACATTATTGGTGGGAATGTAAACTGGTGCAGCCACTATGGAGAACAGTATGAAGGTTCCTTAAGAAACTAAAAATTGAGCTACCATATGATCCAGCAACCCCACTCTTGGGCATATATCCAGAGAAAACTCTAATTCGAAAAGATATATGCACCCCAATATTCACAAAAGCCAAGACATGGAAACAACCTAAATGTCCATCAACAGAGGAAGGGATAAAGATGATATGGTATATATACATACAATGGAATATTACTCAGCCATAAAAAGAATGAAATAATGCCATTTGCAGCAACATGGATGGACCTAGAGATTATCATACTAAGTGAAGTTAACCAGACAAAAACAAATATCATATGATATCACTTATATGTGTAATCTAAAAAAATGATACAAATGAACTTATTTACAAAACAGAAATAGACTTACAGACATAGAAAACAAAGTTATGGTTATCAAAGGAGAAAAGGCTAGGGAGAGAAAAATTAGGAGTTTGGGGTTAACATATATAAACTCTTATATATAAAATAGATAACCAACAAGGACCTACTGATAGCACAGGGCACTATACTCAATATCTTGTAATAACCTAGAAGGGAAAATAATCTGGAATAAGATTTTATATATATATATATATATATATATATATATATATATATATATATATATATATATATATATATGAATCACTTTGTTGTATACCTGACAGTAACACAACATTGTAAATCAACTATACTTCAATAAGAAAATAAATAAAAATAATTTTAAAATAATAAAAAAAATTTAAAAAGTCCAAAAGAAGAGGCAAAACACTTCCCAAGGTTACACTACCATCAGTTGACGATTGCAAAGTCCGTGCTTTTAGCCAGTATGGTCAACAGTCTTGGCTACGAAGGCTTTAGTTTCCAGTCTGCATAAAACAGTTAGTTCTCCAAGTAGAAAACAGTGGCCATCTCCAGGCTTTGGTATAGAGTAAGGGGTATTAAAATTTCAATACCACGAGTATTCAATAGGTAATTTTTGAAGAAATGGTTATTACAAATAAGCTCTCACACTTTTGCTGCAATATAGTTCTTTTAGCACATACGAACAATTTTTTTAACATCTTTATTGGAGTATAATTGCTTTACAATGGTGTGTTAGTTGCTGCTGTATCACAAAGTGAATCAGCTGTATGTATACATATATCTCCATGTCTCCTCTCTCTTTCTTCTCCCTCTCACCCTCCCCATCCCACCCCTCTAGGTGGTCACAAAGCACCGAGCTGATCTCCCTGTGCGATGCAGCTGCTTCCCACTAGCTATCTATTTTACATTTGGTAGTGTATATATGTCCATGCCTCTCTCTCACTTCGTCCCAGCTTCCCGTTCCCTTCAGGACAGGAATAAAGACGCAGACGTAGAAAATGGACTTGAGCACACGAATGATATTGCTAGCTCTAGGCTTAAAGCTCAGGAATTTTCCTCTAGTGAGTGTGTGTTGAGACGCCTAGGGGACCGCATGTTAACAGCAGTTATGGGCTTCATCTGAGTGGTCACAACTCTCTACCGCAGACAGAGGTCCTGTCATTTCAGGGAGCATCTGTTTACACATTTAGCTTTTGCTTCCTTTCCCCAATCCAGATTCTAAACTATGACAGTGGGTCTAATGGGCTGTTACAGTTTGCTAATTTACCTATTAATTTTGCAAATGGTCTGTTTCACGGAAGATAAACTTTATCCTTTGATAACATGACATTCTTCAGTACAATCTGGCTAAAAGGATCCCCAGGCCTTGTGCAGAGAAAGAAAATGAAATGTCCAAGGTGGCATTTTGCAACTTACTACCACCCCAGTGGCATTGTGTAGATACAATGATTACTCACTCAACAAAGTAAGGTGCTTAGTCAGTAGATAAATGCTAGTTGCCTAACATTTTGAAGGACTGACTAGAAGACTATCTTTTTTTTCTTTTCTATCATAAACATGGTAGAAAACGAATGCAGTACATATATAACCTAGTGTGTCCAGATTTCAATGGGAGTCAGAATTTAAGATGAGCAAAGAGACACATATTCCCATTATTTCTGGTGATTGATGAAGCAGAAAAAGAAACGTTAATGAAATTATTGGAAGATGCTCCATAGACGTCTCTGTTTAAAGCACCCACAGTGGACTAATCAAGCAGTCTAAGTGCCCACCTACACAGTTCTTGGGAAAGAGGGGGGCACACTGTCCCCCCAATAGCTGATATTCACAATTTAGTCACACCGTGCTTACAGAGACTCCTCAAAAATTTAGATAAACTGGAAGAAACACCCCAATTATTACTTTCAGTTTCTAAAATTAGTCAATTTTATGCCCCAAAATGTCCTCAAGTTAAACACCCCAAGTATACAAACACACAATACACATATGCTACCATAACCACTACCACCCATTATAACAACCAAAACCCATAAAATCATTTTAAATACCTGAGAAGTTTATGATGATCACTCTAGTTATTTACTGGTAAGTAAATATTGACAGAATGATGGAAACAATTTGCTCTGTTAAGTACCTGAATGGCTTCTATCTTCTTTTGGCATCACTAATTAGCAACATCTTTTGCCTTAGCTGGTAACGAGGTACAATTTGTTCCAAACCCAGCCTACACTCTCAGGAGTTCAACATTGTAAAAGCAACACCTCTTCCAAAAGGGCACTGTGAGGACCTTGGTAAAGATACTCTGCCTCTAAGACAACAAAACTGCATAGAACCAACCCAAAACTGCCTATCCAAGTGTAAGTATTAAAACTCAGGTAGACAGTGGGCATGGGATTTTCTCCCCCTCCCCAGCTCAGTGGCTTGGTAGTGAGAACTTGCTGTCTTGCAGACCATGGAGAGACCAGGTGCTCCATTAAAAGCACCATCATCAGACCACAGTCAATATTTTGTCCAAACTCCCATTTCGCTGGGAAATCTCTACTTTCACAGTGGGGTGACTATTTCAGTCCGAGCAAGGTCGGGTGGGGAGGAGAGGGCTCAACTTCAGGACATTATCAAAACAATAGCATAGCGCCGGCGACATCTCAGTGGCTTCATGTTATGATTTCTGTCAGAACAAACAAGACCTTAGTGTGGAATTTAGTAGGAAATCTTGGAGAACTAGAAGACCACAGAGACTTTGGAAAGCTCATACACATTTCTGGTGATCTCAAAGGCTGCAAGAATATGCACATCCCGGATAATCAGGGAAAGAAGAAAGCACCATTCATTTACTTCTGGCTGACCTTGAGGGCCCTGCACAAGCCGAAAGTGATGGCCAAGGCTGTCCTGTAAGATGCCTGAAGTTCAAAAGTGTGCCTTGTCACATAGATGCCCTTGCCAATGAGTGGAAGATACATATGCAAGACATTTAAGGAAATCTTCTGACTAGTCATCAACTGACCACGAAATTATACTGACCCAGGTGTCCCAGGTTTAATCCTTAGGATATCAGGTTTAAAAATAAAAGCAAGAGCTTAAAACAAAAACAAACAAAAAACTAGCCGAGAACTCAGGTGCTACATACTGCAGAAAATACAAAACATAAAGCATTAGTCCAGGAAAGTCACTAAATGAATAAGCAACAACAAGGAAAACAACAGTAACAAAAATCCGGCAGAAAACAACAAACCTTGGAGTGAAGAGAAATCTGATAACAGATTTGTTACAGCATATTATCTAAAATATCCAGTTTTCAAAGAAATATATGAGACATGCAAAGAAAGGGAAAGTTTGCCACATACTCAGGAATAAAAGTAACCAACAGAAAATTCCCCTGAAGGATGCAGATGTTAGACTTAGTAGATATGAAGCTACTGTCCTGGAGAATCCTCACCGAAGGAGGAACTTCTAAGATTGGATAACTGGAAAGATTAATATCAGTCATTTGAAAAATGCTCACAGGAGCCCACTACGTGGCAGGCTTGGTGGGAGACGCAGGGATATGGCTGGGAAAATGAAATCTTGGCTTTCCTAGATACGTTACCCTTGTTGCTGACTCAGATCAGTAAGGAGAAGGTGAAAACATGTCACAGGAATAACATCAAAGAGTGATACTGTTAATGTTTCTGTAGAGAAAAGTACAGGAGGCTGGGGAAGCTGAGGAAGGAAGAGGGCAATCTAGGGAATCCGAAAAAGCTTCCCAGAGGACATTCCATCTAAGCTGCAACTTAAAGGACAAAGAGAAGTTTGGCTGACCCTCATTCAAATGAGAAATCTGTCACAGAACCTTGAAAGCATCTGACTAGAAGTGATATACTTTTTTCAGGATGCCCATCTGAGAATCAGAAAAAATGTCCACTCCATCAAAAATCCAGAGTTAAAGACTGTAGAAACTAGTTTGTCCATAGACTAAAGAGAAGGTAGAGAGAGGAAGAGGCAGCTGCAGAGTTGGATGGATACTGAACCACTTGAGAAGGTGAACGGCCATGTACCCCGAAGAATTAGCCAAGAAATTCATTTCGCTTTGAACTCTAGAGAAACAATAAAAGCAAATGGGACCGTTAGCCAGAAACCTGGGTTCTAGGCTCAGCTCTTTCCCTTACCTTGATTAGTGATTTGGGGAAAGTTCCTTGGCTTCAGTTTTCTCACTTGTAAAATGGAGAATAAAGATACCCTATCCTGTGTCCCTCGAAATAGGGCTGCTCTGAGGATCACCAGAGGTGACTGTTTTGTAAACCCTGAAGTGTTTTAGAATCAAAAGCAGTGAGGCGATAATGGTGGTAGAGGTTATTTTACAATAGCCATAGAAAACTGAGGTGGTATGGCAAGCTTTGCTTGTTAGGAAATGACAAAACTGCTCCTTCCTAGACACCGCTTTCCCCAATTTATGCATCACCAGGTAGGGCAGGTGCTTAGCTCAGCTCAGCTACCTGAGATCTGTCATTTCGCAGGTTTAGGTCTCGCTCACCACAGAGGTGCCTCCTAAAAGGAAAATGATGAATCCCCGCTGTGCCTTCCCAAGGCCTGCCTGTTTCTGTGGCTTTGCCTCTGGCCATTCACTTCTCTAGGAAGGTGTATGTGGGTGGTGCAGACAATTCTCCCTGCTTTGCTTTCCTGTTTGAAATGGGTTTGTAGCAGAGACTTTAACATGCCCTGCCTGCCATGTGTTTGGGATTCTGAAATGAAAGGTGTACAAAGTTCATTTTATTTCATAAACATTCACTGAGTGCCTACTGTGTGTCAGGCACTGATCTAAGCCATGGGGATGCAAAGAGATGATCATTGTTCCTGTCCTGGAGGAAGCTTATTTTGTGACGAAGGGATAGAGAATCTTAGTGTATAGAAAATCCTAAGGAATTCAATTAAAAATTACAGAATTAATAAATGAGTTCAAGAATCCAGCACTACCAAATGTAAAATAGATAGCTAGTGGGAAGCAGCTGCATAGCACAGGGAGATCAGCTCGGTGAAACCACCTAGAGGGGTGGGATAGGGAGGGTGGGAGGGAGGGAGATGTAAGAGGGAAGAGATACGGGAACATATGTGTATGTATAACTGATTCACTTTGTTATAAAGCAGAAACTAACACACCATTGTAAAGCAATTATACTCCAATAAAGATGTTAAAAAGAAAAAAAAAAGAATCCAGCAGGATATAAGATGGATATACAAAATTTAATTGTATTCTTATATCCCAGCAATGAATAATCCAAAAATAAAATTAAGAAAACAATATGTAATAAAATAACTAGATATATAAAAATAAAAAAATAAAATAAGAAGACAGAATCAAAAAGAAGAAAAAACCTAGGAATAAATTTAGCAGAGAAATTTCAAGACTCATACACTAGGAAACATTGTTTACATAAATTAAAGAAGATCTAAACAAATGGAAAGATATCTCACTGTTATGGATCAGAAGAATTAATGTTGTTAAGATGGCAATAACTCTCTAATTGATCTACAGATCTACACAACTCAGCAACATTAAAGCTTTTTCTTTGCAGAAATTAACATGACATGGGAATCCTAACATTCACATGGAAATTCAAGAGCCAAACAATTTTGATAAAGGCTTAATCGAGTTAGAGGATGCATACTTCTCAATTTCACAACCTAATACGGCACTATCGTAATTGAGGCAGTGTGATACTTGAAAAAGGGCAAATAGATCAATGGAATATAATTGAGAGTGCAGAAATAAGCATTTACATTCATGGTCAAATTATTTTAGACAAGGGTACCCAGACTATTCAATGGGAAATATTAGTTTTTTAAACAAATATTGCTGATTCAATTGTATAGTACCTGCAAAACGATGAATGTGAACCCCTGTCTTACACCATGAATAAAAATTAACTTAAAATGAATCTTAGATCTAAATTGAAGAACTAAAACTATAAAAATCCTGGAAGAAAACACAAGGATAAGTCTTTGAGACCTTGGATTAGGTAATGGTTTCCTGCATATAACAACACCAAAACCACAAATGACAAAAGATAAAAGAGGTAAATTGGATTTGACTAAAAGTAAAAAGCTGAGCGTCAGAGGACACCATCAAGAAGTGAAAAGACATCCCACAGAACAGGAAAAAAGTATTTTCAAATCACATACAAGCATACTTCATTTTATTATGCTTTGCTTTACTGTACTTCACAGGTACTGTGTTTTTTTTTTTTTTTTTTGTACAAATTGAAGGTTTGTGGCAACCCTGTGTTGCCAGATAATGTTTAGCATTTTTTAGCAATAAAGTATTTTTAATCGAGGTATGTACATTGTTTTTTCAGCTATAATTTTACTGCACACTTAATAGACTATAATATAGTGTGAACGTAACTTTTATATGCACTGGGAACGAAAAAATCATGTGACTCGCGTTATTATGATTTTCACCTTATTGCAATGGTCTGGAACTGAATGCACAATATCTCTGAGGTATGCCTATATCTGATAAGAGAGTATTATTCAGAATATATTAAGAGTTCTTACACATCAACAATAAAAAGACAATCCAATTTAAAAATGGGTTCAAAATGTGAATAGACATTTCTCTAAAGAAGAAATAAAAGGCCCCAATAGCACATGAAAAGGTGGTCAGCAATGAGTGATCAGGAAAATGACAAGGTCACAATGAGATACCACTTCACACCCACTTAAATAGCTAAAATAAGAAAGACGGTAACAAACGCTGGCAAGGATGTGCTGAAATTGGAACCTTCACACACTGATGATGGGAGTGTAAAACAGTGCAGCAACTTTGGAAAATGGTTTGGCAGTTCCTCAAAGTGCTAAAGACAGAGTTTCCATATGACCCAGTTATTCCACACCCAGTTATTCCATATCCAAGAGAAAGGAAAACCTATTTCTATGCAAAAATTGTACATTAATGTCTACAGCAGCATTATTCATGATGGCCACAAACATGGAAATAATTTAAAATGCTCATAAGCTGATAAGTGGATAAAGAAAATGTGGTATATCCATATATTAATAATTAATATATGATTAATTAATGATTAATATATAGAATAATAATTGGCAATAGAAGAGAATTAAACACAGATACATGCTACCACATGGGTGAATTTCTGAAACATTATGCTAAGTAAAAATTTCCGGTTACAAAAGACCACACATCATATGAGGACACTTATGTGAAATGTCTAGAATAAGAAAATACATAAATACAGAAGGTAGATTAGTATTTGCTTGGGGCTGGGGCTTTGTGGGCAGGAAGGCAGTTTGGGAGCCAAAATGGGGAATATGCAAATATGTAGGATATTATTTTGGAGATGTTAAAAATGTTCTTAAAAATAAGACGGTAGTGATATTTACAACTCTATGAGTATACCTAAAACCACAAACTATAGACTTTGAATGTGCAAATGTTACAGCATGTTAAATACATTTTAATAAAATTATTTTAAAAATCAGCACATTATTATTTTGAAAATATTTTAGGGCTTTGATGTCAGGAAAAAGAAAACTGAGTTGAAATCCCCATTTTTCCCTTACAGCTGTGTGACTGCAGCAATTCCTAGTTCTCTGTGCTTCAGGTGCTTCTTGGCAAAATCAGAAAAATAGTACAAGTGATGATTGAATCATTTAATGCACAAAGTAAGTAGCCTAGTTTTCTAGCACAGAGTAGGTGTTCAATAAATAGAAATTGCTTTTATTATCCTGGTAGATACCTTATTTTGTACACAAAGTGGTCCCCATGAACAAAGCCTATTGAGATTATTAAAATGTGTCCTCATACTTAAGGCCTTAAAGAGACACAGGTTAGCTGAAATATTTAGAAAACCAGGCTAAGAGGCAGGGAAAAAAATGTAACTCACAGATACCTTGACAGTATTTATGACATTGATTACTAATACCCTATCAGGAACTGTGAATTCCTCATTCAGTATATTTCATTTTAATAATCATCAACACCACCACTGTAATCACTAGTTAAATCCGTTAAGAAAGCACATTCTGAACACAGGTTAATTTTTTACGAAGATACAGTGCTTTAGGACTGAGTATTCCAATTCTTTAAGGCAACACAGTTATTATTACTAATAAGTTTAATACTCCTTATAATAGCTACCATTTAAAGTATGCTATGCCCCACTTACTAGCAAATGAAATTGAGGACACAATTCACATTGTGAATGGTCCCTCAGGAATGATTTTCTTTAATCCTCATAACAATCTTATTTTGCAGTTGAGGAAACTGTGGTTCCAAAAAGCCATGGCATGGATGTAAGGTCATAAGCTCAGCTCATAAGCAGTGCTGCATTATCACTGTTTCTTAAGCCCATGTTTTTTGAAGCAAAAATTGGGTTACATTGCTCAATAAACTTATTTTTAAATCAAGAGTGTCCCAAAAAAGCCCAGATATGTGCTTCTATAGCTATACTTAGCTTGGCCCCATGAGGAGGTGGAACCTTTCTAAATATTGCTGGATAGTGATGATTATGCTGATAATTACACCAATGATGAAATAACAGCGGAAATCAAAGGTAGGTGAGGAAAGGGACATAAAACTGGTTATCCACAGCAAGAATCAGTCTCCTGGTGACAAGATGAACTTCCCTGCAAGCACCAGCAGCAGGTAGCAGGCTCTGCTCCAGACATGGGGAATGTGACAGTTTGTAAACAGCCACTAGTCCCTATCTTATCTAACTTAAGTTTGGAAACGTGCATACATAAGTAAGCAAATTTCATCATACGGAAATAACTGATGAAGTAAAAAAAATGGGGCTAGAGAGTGCTCAGTCAAGGAAGGGTTCCAATTATAAATATGGTAAAAATTGAAGGGTTATATTTATGCAAACTTCTGAAACAGATAAAGAAGCAAGGCATGTGGTGAATTAGAAAAGACCTTTGCAGGCAGAGGAACAAATTCAAAGGCTCTAAGGTGGATTTTAGTTTTGACACCAAAAGTGCAAACAACAAAAGAAAAAACAGATAATTGGACTTCATTAAAAACTTTACATCAAAGGACACTATCAAGAAAGTTAAGAGGGCTTCCCCAGTGGCGCAGTGGTTGAGAGTCTGCCTGCCGATGCAGGGGACACGGGTTCGTGCCCCGGTCCGGGAGGATCCCACATGCCGCAGAGCAGCTGGGCCCATGAGCCATGGCCGCTGAGCCTGCGTGTCCGGAGCCTGTGCTCCGCAACGGGAGAGGCCACAGCAGTGAGAGGCCTGCATACCGCAAAAGGAAAAAAAAATAAAATAAAATAAAGAAAGTTAAGAGACAGCCTAGAGAATGGGAGAAAATATTCACAATCATATATTTGAGAAGAGTCTAGTATTCAGGATAGGATAGTATTCAGGATTTTGTCTTAACAACAAAAAGACAAAAATCCAAATTGAAAATGGGCAAAGAATTTGAGCAGACATTGGTCCAAAGAAGATATACAAGTGACCAACAAGCACATGAAAAGACTTTGGGCATCATTAATTATTATTTTATTAAGAAATAAAATTCAAAACCATATGGAAATATCACTTCCCACCTGCTAGGAGCACTGTAATCAAAGAAAGGGAAAAACTATTGGCTAAAATATAGAGGCTTCAAGTGGGTCCAAATTATGGAAGGCCTGGGCAGTCACTGGTCTTTCTTTAAGTGAGATGGGGAGACTTTGGATCTTTGTGATCAGAAAGAAACACACTTAGGCTTTTATACTGAGAACAAACTGAACAGTGTGATGGGGGCTTCCCCGGTGGTGCAGTGGTTAAGAATCTGACTACCAGTGCAGGGGACACAGGTTCAAGCCCTGGTCCAGGAAGATCCCACATGCCGCGGAGCAACTAAGCCCATGAACTACAACTACTAAGCCCACGTGCCACAACTACTGAAGCCCGCACACCTAGAGCCCGTGCTCTGCAACAAGAGAAGCAACCGCAATGAGAAACCCGGGCACCTCAACAAAGAGTAGCCCCTCTCACCGCAACTAGAGAAAGCCTCCATGCAGCAACGAAGACCCAACACAAACATAAATAAATAAATAAACTAACAAATACATAAAATAAAATAAATCTATATTTTAAAAAATGTGTGATGGGAAGAAGCAAGAAAATCCATTTAGGAAGCAATCATAACAATCCAAATTAGAGACGATGCAACTTGGGCCTGGAGAAAGGCCAAGTTGGTGGTGAGAGTGGTTTACAGTCTAAATCTATTTTGATCACAGCCAGCAAGGAGAACGCATAGGGAAAAGAGGGATCCAGGATAACTCCAAGGTTTCTTGGTCTGAGCATCTGACAGAATGAGTTGCCATTTACACATCTGGGACAGCATGCTGGAGGAGCAGATGTGTATGCCTCCTGCATTTAGAAAAGGAACCTTGGCTGGAGACCTAAATTTGGATCTCCAGCATGAGACTGACTTGCAGCCCCAAAGGAGAATGCACAGAGGAAGAAAAGAGTTAGGGCAGAGCCCTGAGACCGACTCCTCATTTTAGGTATGAGGAGAAAACAAAGAACCAAAGAAGGTATGGAAAGCACAGTTAGGTAGGGAGAAAACTAGAGAGTGTTGTGTCTTCCAAGTCCAGTGAAGCACGTATTCCAAAGAGGAAAAAGTGATCTACTGTACTAAATCAAGAAATCAATTCTCAGTACCACCATGGGGTTTGGCAACTGTGGAACTCATTGGTGACTTTTCTAACAGAAGTCTGGAGAAATTATATGATCAAACCTAATGGTTTAGCATCTTCTAAATTCAGACCTAGGTGCTGAGAATATAAAATGAATACTATTTGCATGCTAGCTCTAGGTATGCAACTGGCTATAATCAAAATGGATAAACAATACAATGAAAAGATGAACCAGGTAAAAAGGGAATGGAGAGAGCAGACACTAACTCGGCCTGCACGAATCAGAGCAGGCTTCACGGAGAAGGTGGCCTTGGAAAAGAACGAGAGAAGAAATGTCACCAGCAGCGCTACATGAGAAAGGCAACTCTGGAAGTGGGACCAGGTGTGTGACATGGAAGTCTAACACAGCCTAGGTTTCTAGGGAAACCAAAGCCATCCTAGCACTCCCTAACCTCTGCCATAGCAGAACCAGGTTTGAGTTTATTACCATTTCTTCCTGCACTATTACTTAGTTCATAACTTTTTAACTTAATGGACCTTAAACGCACTCACTTCCTTTTAACTGACAGTACTCTCTTAGTAACACGAGATTTGAAACCATGTGTTTGATGCACTAATTGTATCTGTATTTTCCTATCATGTGTTCCAATAAACATACAGATAATGTTTTATCAGTCCATCCATGTACCACATAAAACCTTCCTGTGTCTCATGGTTTGGGAAAACCTGAGCTCAAGTGTGGGTCAGAAAGGACCCATGGGGGCAAATAAGATAATAAATAAGGAATATTCAAATAATGACAAATTATGTAATAAATAATATATAAGGATAATAAATACGGAAATAAGAGACCCATGCAGGGAAGATAATATGGAGCCTGCCAAATCCTGGTAAATAAAATACTTCTGAAAGCCATACATCACCCAGTTTCCTAGGCGATACCTTTCTTTCTACATATTTGATATATGTTCAATTTACTCTCTTTCCCTCAATGTCTCTGGAACAGATGTCATGCAAAACAGTTGCCCCTAAACCTTTCAATTAGTTGCTAAAGGTCTCTCAGCCCCTTGGCCCTCCATCAGGGAGCCCTGATTGAAAGTGTGAAGGGAAATCTACAACTTAGTGCAACTTCTAGGTCTTCCCTATTTCCTGAGGATGCCAGAGGATTTTCTGGCTAAACACAGGACTAAGGCATGCTTTCATTGATGAGATGGAGGCCTAATGGTTGTGTATATATCGAAGCAGGGCAAGAGAGCCTGATACCAGGCAGCATGACAAGGCCAGGGATACATCACCATGATACATCACCATCAGTCACTGGTTTTAACCTTTACAAAATTCACTCTCTAAGCAAAGGTAATGACCTTTGCATTCCAGGATGAAAGGAAAGTTCACATTTTCTCACTTGATGAACGAGTGCCATCACACTCATCTGCAGCACAGCTTTTTGACGACTCCCCATCCTTTCGGCCTATTCTCCCATGGACTGTTCTTGATCAATAAACTAACCTGTCTCAAGGATGCTGCCCAGTTGAGGAATAAGAAAGAGAAGAGCAGGAAGAGTTATCAGCTTTTCTCTTTCATCCACGTAGGTGCCATTGCTACCGTTAGATTTTCATTAAGTGGTGCAGGAAGAAAAAAGTCGGAAAGAGAAAATAGACATGAAAATGGCTTGTGCTTAAAAAATGAAGCCATGGGGAGTGCTTTCCATGCACTATTAACATTAACGGAGTGGAACTGCTCCATCGTCTTGATTAGACTCATAATTCTTAACCTTTAGGTAAACTGTGTATTCAGGCCTGGTGGAGGATGAGAAATAAAATTAGTGTTGCCCTGAGGCAGGAAAGCACACATCCACCAAAGACCCAAGGGCACTGATGAATAACTGGGGGAGGTATCATACCTACCTTGATCAAAAGAGCACCACAGAGCAGGTGTGATGGAACAGGCTCAAGTACGTGAATACCTGGCTACTCAGTGATGAAGATACCTTCATATTTAAACTGTGAAAGGCATGCCATCGCTAAGACACCAGAGACCTGAGTTATCAAATCAAGGTCATAGAATTCCGTGGCACCCAGAACACATGTGTGTAAAGAATCCTCTGAGACAGAACAGAGACTGTCCTTCACTCCTTCATTTAGCGGGAGATAGTAATGCTTTTCAGGTGGCAATTAGTTAGAACTATAGTGCTCTTAGCAGACCCTATAGAGATGCATTCAAATTGCCTGCAGCATAAACCACCCCAGGCCACATTTTCTTTTAGCTTTCTTCATTCATTTATTGGTTAAAATTTCTCCAGCTGCCAGATGCTTAAAGCCCCTCACAATATCAAAGGATTTCTACCAACCTCTAACTGCCTAGTCATTTTCACATTCCCCACACCTTTTTCAGACAGCACGTCTAGCTACCATAACATGTATATTTTATAATCCAGAGTAAGTATCTCCCTTTGGTTCTTTGCTTTAGTTCATGTGCCATCACCTGAACACCTCTGCAAGTCTTGAAGGATCAAAACAACTTTTCCAGACATAAAATATGGAGCCACAGAAGAAGCCACAGAAGCCAAGTAACCGAAGTCACTGGGATGTACTCAGTGCAAGATGGCCCAGTGGGGTGCTCACTTCCTTGAGCACTTACAGTATGGTGTACCAGCCCTCATTGGCCAAAAGCAGCACCATCTGCTTTGCCAGCTCTCCAGCTGCCAGAGTGAGTAGGTCAGTATTCAGAGCATGAGGGAAAATATGTCAGCAGTGCACTGTGGTGAGCTGTTTTATACTTATACCCAAACACACACATATGGACAATCTTTCAGAGGCAACAGATTCGTAAAAGCAGCATTAAATGGGACATTTGTGCAACTGGAAAAATGCATCATGTTTTTCAGCTACACACCAACATGTGCATATAGAAACGGTTTTGTCCCCATGCATGTTCAGGCTTTGTGACTAATTACAAAATTAATTTGGAAAATTTGCTTTGACTTTCAAAAAAAAGAAGGAATAAAATAATACTTTCCAGATACTGGTTTTCCAATTAAGGTTGACATTAGCATAAACTAACACCAAAACTGTAATAGTAACTAAATACAGAAGCTAATTTTGATATTAATCAAGTATTTGATTTCAGATAAAACTAAAATTCAGGCTACATGTATTCATACATACATGAAAATGTATAAATTTAGACTTATAGGTTTAAAAATAGCTTATACTAGTTTATAGGCCTGATACATTTTTCTTTGGTGGGCTCACAATAAAAAAAAAAGAAAGAAAATGACATAACTTATAGTAGATGAGAAGGAAAAAGCAATATTGCAAATACCCTTTTATTCCAATGCTCATCTGGGTATGACTTTTTCTGGTATTTGTAACCTTATTTTTTTCCACTGTGTTATGAACATTGAGGCTATACATCAATTATTATTGTTTCTTCACTTTCCAGGCATATGGTAGGATTATATTTCCTCATCCCTTGGGGTTGTAGGTATTTGAAGGGTAGGAGAATGTGTCGCCCCAAAATATGGCATTTGGCCTACAGGTCAATTAGAGTTGAAGACAACTAAGAAGAAGCAGAGACAAGACAGGTTCTTTTTCCTCCTCTATTTGCCTAAAAGCAGGGCATACACTTTCCAAGGTGTCCATCTCCCTTCCCTAGCAAGAAGGACAAAAGTTAATCACTTGCAGACAACTTTAGACCCTGTCAGCCCGGAGATGGCACTAGAGGACTCGACATAACAAGTGTTAATAACTAGCCTTTATCTTTCCAACTGGAAGCCTAACACGCCTGTTCTTTCTCCACAA
Organism: Delphinus delphis; assembly: GCF_949987515.2. Lineage (NCBI taxonomy): Eukaryota > Metazoa > Chordata > Mammalia > Artiodactyla > Delphinidae > Delphinus > Delphinus delphis. The sequence goes on along the minus strand of NC_082689.1, from coordinate 106,822,309 downwards.
ATTTATTGTTCTTTGTTGAAGATGCTATATGAGCTGGAGTTCTAAGCCACCTCTTTGAGTTACTCATTTTTCCCTGTGTATCTCCCATCCACCCATGAGGTATATATGTTAGTAAACTTGTTTGTTTTTCTCTTGTTAATCTGTCTTTTATTACAGGGGTCTCTGTCAAGAACCCAGAAGTTTAGAGGAAAACTTCTTTTTCCTCCCCTTCATATTTCATCCCGGGCAATGAGTTGTAGGCCGAAGTGACATATGTCATTCCTAGGCTGCAGCAGGTTTGAGGGATACCAGAGCCCTCTTTTCCTCATTAAAGATGACCCTTGAGAGACGAGCTACTCCATCATTTGGGGTCCTAGAGGGAGGAAACGTAGAGCAGAGCCCCCAGTCAATTCATGATGAATATCTGGTCTATTTGAAAAATGAAACATCATTGCTTTAAGACTTTGAGATGTCCTGGATTTCCTTTCCTTCCTTCCTTCCCTTCCTCCTTCCTTCCTTCTTGTATGGCAGCATAATTTAGCCTATCCTGTCTGATATAGGAATACAAGTTATTGCTTTTCAAAGTCCTTTTTTGACCATACTCTCACATGACTTTTACATATAAGAAGGATTTTTTGAGCACCTACTTTGTACCAGGTGTCAAGCAAGGTTCTAGAAGGATACAGAAATGAATAAGACTCAGTGATTATCCTTAAAGAATTCACAGTTGGAAAAGTCTCACTTGGAGAAGAAATTTTTATTTCAATTTTACCATTCAGGAAATCTATGTACTCTGTGACTCTTAGCTGCCAACAAATAACCAACCCAGGGCTCCAACTGCCAAAAATCCCCACCGCCTCCCTTCTAGGAGACTCACTGATGAATGGCACTGTCTTGAATAGTTGCATCCTTTGTATAACTGGACTCTTGTTTTTCAACATCATAACTTGAGGGTCTTGGGACGATCACCCAGGGTTAGTTGCCTAAAATCATGTCTCTATGTTGAGAATGTGTTCAACTTAATCAAGATACAAAATGAGACAAAATACAGGATCTTAATTCATAGACAATTATCCAAAAGGTTTTCTTTCTCTTCTTTCTTCCCTCACTTCCTCCCTGCCTTCCTTCCTTCCTTCCTTCCCTCCTTCCTTCCTTCCCCTCTCTCACTCTCTTTTTCTTAATCCTCCCAAGGTGGTTTCTGCAACTACTCCAATATTGTGACATCTTATCTTTTCTAAACGCAGTTCAAAAATTCTGCTGAATATACAGATGGATTCTTAGAGTGTCAGCAACTTCATTTCCGATTTTCTCCTTATCTGACTTCTTTTCCCTGTCAGTGATGTGTTCACAGAGAGAATTAGTTTTCTATTCTTGGGGACATCTTATGAAATGACTACCCAGATAGATTTTGGAGTGACTTCTGACTGTATCTATATAATACCTTTTACTAGGAAAAATCCAGTCTTGGCCTGATTCCGTTCAAGGGAATGTTGTGTAACTGGCATCTGGGTAGCTAACCTGGCAGACTCAAGCAAAGATTGTTTTTGCTTGTCCATAAAACTGAATTTAAACATGTTTTAAGATTCACGTGCATTTCTACAGATGTGGATAGGGCCAGGTGGTTCTTACTTTACTTAATCTCTTTGAACCTCAGTTTGTTCATTGTTAATAACTTACACTTCAAGACATTGTAAGGATTAAATAAGGTGGTTTTACAATCCGTCTGTACTAGGCACTGAAAATATTCATGAAAAAGCCTGGCACATAGCAAGTATGAGATTCAAAGTCTCTGCTTAATATTCTCTTTTCTTTTCCTTTTCCTCTACTTTAAATGCTGCCTACATAGGGATTATAGGAATCTGACAAGAAAAAAATATGTATATATATACAGAAAACGCACATACACATAATGTATATGTATATATATTATATAATATATATGTGTGTGTATTTACATACACACACATTGTAAGCAGGTATACATAGGAAAGGGTTTGTTTTACATATGTATATGCATATGACATTTTGTGACCAGCTACATATATCATATATAAATATACTTTCTTCAGTAATCACATCTCTCCCCATTTGGTAGAACCGTCACACTGAACAAGGTATCTGGACTCAGGATCTCAATCGTGCTTTTCCTTTCTCCTTTCATGACATCTGTGTCTGACTTTTACGAGTCATGGGCTTTGAAGTTAAATCTACTTGGATTCAGACCCTTCCAATATGATCTAGGGTATGTTACTTTACCTCTAGGTCTCCATTTCTTCATTTATAGGACTAGAATAATAACATCTTATTCAGTGGTTGATGTAAGAATATAAAATTGTGTGTAATATGTTTCTTTTTATGTTTATAATGTATCTATTGGACATTTTTTAATGGCCCATGTAGCTCACACTGTATTTCCATTAGACAACATTGTTTTACACTCTACTTTGTTCATTAAAACCACTCTTTTATTTTCCTTTCTATTTCTACAGCCCAATGCTTCTTACCTCTTTCCTTGACTACTGAGATAGATACCTGACTGATCTCCTTTCTTGTAGTCTCCTCTGGACCCAATCGGTTTTCTCTAAAACCTTCCTGTCATATTCTCTAGCTCAAGCTGTCTTCTTCATTCAGTGAAAATAGATGAATCCATCTACAGAAGCATCCGTACTACTGCGAAGTATCTGGAACATAGAAGGCCCTCCCTCCTTCCTACCTTTCTTTCTTCTCATCCATTCTAACTCCTCAACTTCTTCCTTCCTAAATACAGTTTCTCCCCCATTCACTGAGGCTGAATCACACCATACTCCCTCCATGCGTTTTCCCATCACAATGACTCCTATCCGTGCTCTGTCTAAAAAGAGATGCTGCCTTTCCATAGAAGATCTCTGGAATTTACTTAAGGACAAGTCATTTCTCCTTTGCAGAATTCTTTATCCCTTGCTAACATATACATATTGTCTCTAACTCTGCCTACAAGGGCATAGGCTCCTAAAATTATAGTAGGTCCTATGACCATCCCCTTTACATATGCAATTATAATCCCCCCCCAAAGTCTACAAGTTAGGTTAACATGTCACTCATTTTGCAGATGAGAAAAATGTAGTTCAGTGACTCAGGTTACATGACCCGACCATCACCACTCAGTAAAGAAGTGGAAGGGCAGGGGAATTCAGTTATATATTTTTGTTTTTTCATGAGAGTCTAAAAATGTCTCTACAGTGCCATACTGAGATTGTAGCTTAACAATCTCTAAGACACCGAGAACACAGATTGACATTTCTCATCTGACCCTACACACACACACACACACACACACACACACACACACACACACACACTCACACACACACACACACAAACTCATGAAGGAAAGCGTGGAGGAGTAAAAACACTATAATGCACTCACACTTACCTCTCAGCAAAATGACAGGATAGTGAAAATTATGTATATAAAGGGACCTGTGTCATTCCAAAGGACTTAGATAAATTGAGAACTTAAATTATGAAGGGTACAGGTTTCCAACCATTTTTATCTTTCCAATTATATGGGTACAATTAATGTTATTTCTGTCAACCTCATTTTTGGAGACGAGGAAGCTGAGGCTTAAAGATGTTGAGGACCTTACCTAAGGTCCCGTGGCTGAGTTGTAGTGGACCCAGGCAAGTGATGCCATACCCTCAGCTCCTCCCTGGACTCAGCTGCTTTTCTCTGGTACAGTTATTGTGAGGACTCAGGCAGGAAGGAAATTCATGCTCAGCTCTGACTCTCTGGTAACAAGCTATGAGATGCCATCAGAACACAGAATCTGTGTAGACTAATGGGCTTCATCTGCGCAGCTGGTATAATTTTATTTCCATGTCTACCTCGAAGCCCACCGAATATGTTATAAAGTAACAAATGTAACTGATTCATAAATACTTTAAGAAGCTAGTGTACTTGAAATGATGCCATTTGCAGCAACATGGATGGACCTAGAGATGATCATAGTAAGTGAAGCAAGCCAGACAAAGACAAATACCATATGATATCACTTACATGTGGAATCTAAGATGTGACATAAATGAACATATCTACAAAACAGAAACAGACTTACAGACGTAGAGAACAGACTTGTGGTTGCCAAGGGGTGGGGTGGGGAAGGCATGGATTGGGAGTTTGGAGTTAGCAGAAGCAAACTAGTATATATAGAATAGATAAACAACAAGGTCCTACTGTATAGCACAGGGGACTATATTCAATATCTTGTGATAAACTATAATGGAAGAGAATATGAAAAAGTATATATATATACATATATATATATATATATATATATAATGGAATCACTTTGCTGTACAGCAGAAATTAACACTATATTATAAATCAACTATACTTCAAAAAAATTTTTAAAAACACAGAAGTTAGTATTTTTGCTATTCTTGACTTGTTATGACCTTGGGGAAGTTTCCTACTTTCTCTGCACATTCAGTATTACCGTATGGAAAGTATGTTCTGAGTGATCAGGTGCATGAAGATGCCAAAAAATATCACCTACTATATAAAAAAATGATCATATATCATGCCCTTAAGAGTCTCAGAAAAATCCTCTTATCCCTCTCTCTCTCTCTCCTCTCTCTCTCTCTCTCCTCTCTCTTTTGAATTGTTTTATCAACCCCTCTCCTTTCTCACTGTGATAGAAATGTTATAAATTGGGACATGCATTTTAACTCACTTTATGTTGGTTAGTATAGAATCATGAAGTGTCGGGGCAAAAAGGACACCGGGGGAGCATCACATATCACCCACCTGGGAGGACTAAAAATGTGAGACCTGCAGCCGGTAAAACATAAGTAACTTTCTCAAGGTCATAGAGAGTCCATGGTGGAGCCTGGGGCAGGTAGAGCAGCTCCTTCCACACAGTTCAGCCCTTTCCACTTTACGAAGCTGCTTTCCATCCATAAGAATAACTGCAACAGTCTTAGCAAAATGCACTTGTTTTACAGAGGGTCCATCCCCTGACAAAATATGAACACTACCAATACTTAATATTAATCGAGGAAGAATTTTCTATTCTTTCAACTACTACGTACTAAATGTTTGCTGGGTGCCTGTTCTTGGCATTCTGGGGATAAAGAGATAAATGAGACAAAGAAGTTCCCTTTTTCATGAAACTCCCATTATATTGACAGAGGTAGACAGTAAACAAACAAATAGGAGGAAAATATCGGGGAGTAATAACCTCTGTGCAGAATATGAAAATAAGATGATGAAAAAAATGATGGGGTGAATATTTTGGTGTATGTCAAATTTAAGTTGAGAGGGAAGAGGAGTGAAGCTCCTGAATACTGAAAACAGCTAGTACCCTACTTACTAAGAGGTGGTAGGGGCAAACTTGGCAAGAAACAGAATAAGGGGAAATAGGGTGAAGTTTCGTGGGCAGGTGGGCGAAGAGGAGCTGGGGAGGGGTCTCAGCGGGCAGAGCTCTGTAAGCCACTGTGAGGAGTCTGGGGTCTAGCTCAAGGACACTGGGAAGGGTTTGAAGCCAGGTCACACAATCTCGCTTTGGAAAGATTATCCTTTGGCTTGTTGCATGTGATCTAAACTGTAGGGAGGTGGGGTACAGGATGGGATAGGAGAGGAGGCAGGAATTGGATGTGCTTGTTCAGTCTGGAGATGATGAGGGTTTAAATTCAGGGGGTAGCAGTAGAATCAGAGAGCAGAGGTTGGAGGGACGTCAGCTGTCATGGACAATTGAGTATTTGCTGGGGTACCGAAGGGGGAATGGAGATGGTGAGAAGGGATGAGTCCTACGCTGTGACCTTAAGAAACTAAATACATGGTGGTATCATTTATTAAGTTGAGAAAGATAGACATATGAGTGGATTTGAGTGGTTGGCGGAGGAGGGTACAAATATGTAACTTTAAAACTCTCAGCAGTGCTTTGGGTAGGTAAATACCACATGCATTATAAGTGAAATGTAGCTTAGAAAATAAGGATGCCCACAAGCCAACAAGAGGCAAATCCCCCAACTGAACTCTTTCACCAGACATATCGTGGGATTCTGAGACCTTCTCCTGGTAGCCAGGGGAGCTATATTCCCCTTGCTCTTTGGAAAATGGGATAAAACACTTGCTAACACAAGAGCAGTATCCTGAATGTCTATGCAAGTTCCAGCATCTACTCATTACAATTTACAGATAAGGAAACTGAGGCTTAGAAAGCCCATGTAACTTGTTCAAGGTCTCCCAGCTAATAAGTAGAAATGGTGAAATTGAAGATCAGGTTTTATGATTCCAAAATGTATGTTCTTTTTGTGTTGCTGCCACTGAACTACATCTTCAGATTAGAAAATAGGATCCTTCTTCCTGTCAACACATTTACGGTAAAATAGGTGAACGTGGTCTTTCAGAAAGTGGTGAGAAAAATAAAAACTTTACCTTTTACCGAGTCTGAATGTTGATGCTTGGGTCATCCACATAGATTATTTAAGCAATTAATGGTCTGAACAGAAATTCATTTGCAGCCAGGCACAGATCATGTCTTGAATTTATGTGGGATAGTTTTTATTTTCCTTAGATACACTTCCTAGTTCCATTAAGGTGTATGTCTTCTTTGTAAAATCCACTCATCTCTAATTTTGACTTTATGTCCCCAGTGAAATACCAAGAGTGAGTTATTAGAACATTAGGAAAGGTGGCTTTCAAGCACAGTATAATGCACTGACTTGATTCATGTGATGGTCTTTTTATATTTTTTAAGACTGGTGTCAAACTCTTATAAACCCATCTTAGCTGTATGACTTTAGGGGAGACAAAAGTTCCAAAGAGAGAAAAATGGAGAGTCACACACATTTCCAGGCTGAACTGGAATTGACTATTCAGTGGCTGGCAGGACATCAGAGTGAAAGAACCTACACTAGGTTGGAAAGACTTGGGTTTGACTCCTGATTCTGCCATGCATTTGCTGTGTTTCCTTAAGCGAGTTGACTGTTCATCCAAAAATCTGAAGAAGATATAGTAATTTTAGACACATCTGTACACTTACCCCCTTAAAAGAGGGAATCAAATTTACCTCCCTTTGAACGAGGACTAGCCTGAGTGACTGTCTTCTAATATTTAGAAAGCTGCAAAAGTAATACTGCTTGACTTCCAATGCTAGGGAATAAAATGCAATATAGCTTTTGCCTGGCTTATTCTGTTTCTTGGGATGTTGGTCCCTGAAACCTACCCACCATATTATAAGAAAGTCACGTTGCCACATGGAAAGACCACATATCCAACTGAGGTCCCAGCCCACAGTCAGCACTGACTGAGCCCCAGACCCAGGTGATGTGGAGCGGGGCAGAGAAGCTCACATCCTGCTGGACCCTGCCCCAGCTGCAGACTTATGGGCAAAATGAATGGGAGAAAATATTTGCAAATGATGGGACCGACAAGAAATTAATTTCCAAAATATACAAAAGCTCATAGAACTCAATATCAAACAAAAAAACAACACAATCAATAAAATAGGCAGGGCTTCCCTGGTGGCGCAGTGGTTGAGAGTCTGCCCGCCGTTGCAGGGGACATGGGTTCGTGCCCCAGTCCGGGAAGATCCCACATGCTGCGGAGCGGCTGGACCCGTAAGCCATGGCCGCTGGGCCTGTGCGTCCGGAGCCTGTGCTCCGCAACGGGAGAGGCCACAACAGTGAGAGGCCTGCGTATCACAAAAAAATAAATAAATAATAGGCAGAGGGTCTAAATAGACATTTCTGCAAAGAAGACATACAGATGGCCAACATGCACATGAAAAAATGCTCGATATCACTAATGATTAGAAAAAATGCAAATCAGAACTACAATGAGCTATCACCTCAAATCAGTCAGAATGGCCATCATCAAAAAGTATACAAATAATAAATGCTGGAGAGGGTGTGGAGAGAAGGGAACCCTCTTGCACTGTTGGTGGGAATGTAAATTGGTGCAGCCACTGTGGAGAACAGTATGGAGGTTCCTTAAAAAACTAAAAGTAGGGCTTCCCTGGTGGCACAGTGGTTGGGAGTCTGCCTGCCGATGCAGGGGACACAGGTTCGTGCCCCGGTCCGGGAGGATCCCACGTGCCATGGAGGGGCTGGGCCCGTGGGCCATGGCCGCTGGGCCTGCGCGTCCGGAGCCTGTGCTCCGCGACGGGAGAGGCCACGGCAGTGAGAGGCCCGTGTACCGCAAAAAAAAAAAAAAAAAAAAAAAAACTAAAAATAGAGTTACTATATGATCCAGCAATCCCACTCCTGTGCATATATCCAGAGAAAACTATAATTCGAAAAGATACATGCACCCCAGTGTTCATGGCAGCCCTATTTACAATAGCCTAAACATGGAAGCAACCTAAATGCCCATCGACAGAGGAAGGAATAAATAAGATGTGGTACATATATACAATAGAATACTACTCAGCCATAAAAAAGAATGAAATATTGCCATTTGCAGCAACGTGGATGGACATAGAGATTATCATACTAAGTGAAGTAAGCCAGACAAAGACAAATATTATATGATATTGCTTATATGTGGAATCTCAAAAAAAAAGATACAAATGAACTTATAAAACAGATATAGACCCACAGACATAGAATACAAACTTATGGTTACAAAAGGGGAAGGGAGAAAGGGATAAATTAGAAGTTTGGGATTAACATATACACATGACTATATATGAAATAGATAACCAACAAGGACCTACTGTATGGCACAGAGAACTATACTCAATACTCTGTAATAACCTATATGGGAAAGAATAATAGATACATGTATATACATAACTGAATCAATTTGCTATACAATTTTTTAAAAATTACTACTGTTTTAAACCACGAAGTTTTATGCTGCCTTGTTACATAACTGTTGATAACCAGAACAGAAGATGAACCTTTTCTTTGGATACCTGAATCCTTTTTTTAAAATTATTATCCTTTCCTCTTTGAGACCTATCTATGTTTTCTGTGAAGCTTTTTTTTTTTTTTCAGAATGCAGATAGAAGTGAAAGCCAGATAGACATGTATTTGAAACCGGTCTCTAGCACTTAGTAGCCATAGGACCTTGCATGAACCACCTAACTTATTAGAGCTTCCCCTTCCATCATTAAAAATGAAAATAATACAAACTTCATAAGGCCTTTGAGAGGATTAAGTGAAATAATGTTCGAAATGCCTGACACACAGAAGGAGCTCAGTAGCCAAGAGCCAATATCACTGGCAGGAGTAGTGATACCAAGAGTATGCATTATAGGAACCTCGAGTTTCTTTATAGATTCCTGCTGTACATAAAGTAGAAATAGCTTTTTATTAAGGAGATTTCAAATACTTCCCTGGTATTTTGTCTTCCAGTTGTCACAGCATAGTTTTGTGGTTTTGATTCTATTGCTCCTGTGACAACCTGGTGTAGTGAAAAGACCGTGGACTTTCGGATCAGTTCCACCCACATATTTTGTGCACACACGCGTGCATGTTGTGTGTGCACATGCACACATGTGTGTTTGGTTTGTTTCTGTCATCCCTATTACAATCACATGGGCAGAAACACCGTTTTTTTTCACTGTTTAATTCCCACTGGCCAGAAAAGTATGTGGCACATAATGGATAATCAATAAATATTTCTTGAAAGAAAGAAAATTTAATCAACTGTTAAATGATCTGGTTTGGTAAAAATATTGAGGACAAAGAATTTTACGTTTAGTAAACTCCAGAGCACCTTGAGGTGCTATTTCTTTTCTCTCAGTAATTTGCCTTTTCTGCATCACAATTCCTTACATCGATTTCTAAACCTAAGTGTTAGTTTTGTACACATTGGAAGTTGAATACTACAGATGGACATGAGGGTTTATACACCCAAATGCATTTACAGATCTATTTGGACATACAAAGATTATATAATGAGTATATATACCATTACATAATATATATTATATAGCACACACTAAATAGTGTATAAATAATGCATGTATATTTTCATACATACTATAGTGTGTGTGTGTGTATATATATATATATGGTCTAAACTATATACCACATATTATATATATGGCCGGTTAGCTGTATGCTCACTAAAATATCATTAGTTAAGGGATAAAAGGAAATTTGAGAATTTTAGAATACTTTAAGACAAGTAGGACTTTATTATGTTCAAAATCATTGGAACATAACTAGGTATAGAAATTGATTCCAGGTGGAAACCACTCACATCTTTGCATGAATAAATGCATAGGAGCCCGTTCCTGGCAGGGAAGTGGGGACTCTGATGTGCTATCAGGCACTCCATCATCAGGTCTGCTGAGGAACTTAAACAATCCTCACAACTTGTTTGCACAACTCATTTGCTTGGCAAATCCTTCCTGTTCAGAACCAAAGTAAATTTGAGCTCAGCCTGTCCATGGCTATTAGATTTCAAAGTAACGGGGTCTGAACTTCCAATGATTTCATGTGTATCAAGACGGACTTCTTACCTCTGCCTTAGTGAGCTCACAGATTTATTGGGAAGGGCATTCCCAAATACACCTTCACTACACAGAGTGGTAACTGTGAAAAGATACATACACTAGATACTTACATCCCCAATGAGCAAATCCAGTGAGGGATTCTAATCATGGAGATGATTAGAAGAGAAGGTGGGGGAAGGTAGGGCTCTCAATCTCCATTGTCCCCAGGACTTGGGCACTCAGCTTCCCCAGGTGGTCTCCTTCCTCTGCCCCTCTCAATATCTTCCTCCTTCCGGGGGAAGTTGTGGGTTACAGAGCAAATTGGCCATGTGATTAAAGCATCTTCTAGGCCCTGGCCTCAAGATTTTTTTTTTCTGTCCTCTGTTTCTGGAACTGGATTCTATTTCATTTTTTTTTTTAACTTTTTATTTTATATTGGAGGATAGTTGATTAGCGATGTTGTGTTAGTTTCAGGTGTGCAGCAAAGTGATTCAGTTATACATATGTATATATCTATTCCCTTTCAAACTCCTCTCCCATTTAGGCTGTTACACTACATTGAGCAGAGCTCCCTGTGCCACACAGTAGGCCCCCTTTGATGTGACTGACAAGAGATTAGTCTCCAAAATTTACAAACAACTCATGAAGCTTAATATCATCAACACAAACAACCCAGTCAAAAAATGAGCAGAAGACCTAAATAGATATCTCTCCAAAGAAGACATACAGATGGCCAAGAGGCACATGAAAAGGTGCTCAACATCGCTAATTATTAGAGAAATGCAAATCAAAACTACATTGAGATATCACCTCATACCAGCCAGAATGGCTATCATCAAAAAAATCTATTTTATTTTATACTCTTATCACATGATATCTTCTGGGTCTGGCCTCAGGCAAAATTCCTATGGAGGTGCTGACCAGGAGAAAAGTCTTGGGAATAACCGGGGCAGCCTTTGCTCCTGGGAACAAGTGGCCACCTCCTCGCCCTGTGACAGGATACTTCTGAGCACTGGCAGGGTGAGAAATCCTGTCTCGGAAGCTGCTCTTGAGCACAGGGTCTCAGCCCTGCATCAAGCTCAGGGTAAGAAGCAGCAAGCAAATACAGCTACAAAGATTTATGGGAATAAAGAAGACACTTTTCCCCTGGACCCCAAGGGCTTGGAATTGGGGTCCTTTGCAGAGTTTCTAGTATAAACCTTCAGTTAAAGAGAGAGATGACACATTTCATTGGCTGGCACTTATCAGCAGCTCTGGGGAAGAATATCTGAGGAAACTGTCAGAAAATGACAGTGTCATGGTTCAGTCACTAACTAAATGAAAAAGACACAGTGGTGAACCAGACCTGACCTAATCCTGCCCGTCTTCCCTCTCTTTCTGCTTCCGTTGCTGCTAGAAGAATGGAACCAGAGCCAGAGGCAAGAACAGACTGAAGGAGGCAGAAGGAGACTTTGGTGATGCTGTTTGGGATCCACAGGGCCACGTGGGCCACAGAAGCTGCAGCGTGTGAGCGAGGACGCTGCCAACCTGTGAGGCTGCCGAGGAATTGTCCCCTTCAAGACACCCTGACAATCACACAGCTTAGCAGAGGTGGCTCTGGTGACTTGTCTCTCTCTCCGTCTGCATTTTCTTACAAAACAAGGAAAATCATACAAACTGATGTGTTCCCTGACGACCCCATTTCCTTTTAACTTTTGTTTTTTGCATGATGTATCGGAAATCATATCCTTGCTTTTTTTTCTTAATTTTTATTAGAGTATAATTGATTTACAACATTGTTAGTTTCGGGTATGCAGCAACATGACTCAGTTATACATATACATATATTCCCTCTTTTTTAGATTCTTTCCCCATAGAGGCCAGAGTATTGAGTAGAGTTCCCTGTGCTGCACAGGAGGTCCTTATTTTCCTTGCTTTGACCTCAGGCGGATCTGGGTATAAGAACCAGGTCTGCCCCTCCCCAGCCGTGTGGCACTGATCAAGCATCTTACCCTCTCTGAGGTTCTGTTTCCTGAAATGCCAGATCGGATAACAACCCTTACTATGCAGAACTGCTGTTTGGATTAGAGATCATGCTTATACAGTTCCCCACAGACATCCTTAAATATTAGAAATGCTTAGTCATTGGTGGCCATTTGAACAAGTATTTATATTTCTTTCATTTTGCCTTCTTTTATTTCCTCCCTTTATAATCTATTGTGTATGGTACGGGGGAAAACCTATAGCAAGAAGGCAGCCTTCACATACTCCTCTTATTGGTTTGAGTCCACATTGGCCACAATTCGTAATATTTTATTGCTTCTACTAATCCTGGCTACCAGTAGTTTCCAATAAGCTATGGGATATTTTAATTAATAAAAAAATATTTATAATTGTCTTTGATCCTCCTCTGCATTTATCAGATTGTCAAAGTTGAAATAAGGTGATAATACCTATTGCTGGGAGATGGGCACTCAAATCCCACAGTGATGTTTAGAGTAATAATTGGTATAACCTTGATACACTGCAGATGTCAATATGGCAAAAGTCTTAAAAATATGCACACGCTTTGCCCTGGTAATGGCACCCCAAGGAATTTATCCTAAGGATATAATTGGTTTTATACATAAAGATCTATGTGCAAAAATGTTCTTGCATCATGTGTAATAGTGAGAAAATGGATACAATCTAAATGTCCAAAATAGATTTGTTAATCTTGTGTATCCATTTGGTACATCCATATAACGGAAGACTCTGTTCTTAAAAACATTATGGTATAAAGTCATATTTACTGACGTGGAAAGATATTTGTATACTGTGTGTGTGACAAATACAGTTAGTAAAACAGTTTCACAGGGAGAGCCTTGGCTTCAGCAGGTAAGGGAGACCCTTACCCAACTCTTCCAGAGGGAAGGCAGGAAAGGAGAAGATGGTCTCTAGCCTCTCCTTTCTCTCTCTGGCCTTCCCCGGGGGGATGGGATTGCCTTAATAATTAGGGAAATTAGGAAAACATCCCTGCAAGTGTGTGCCTGTTATGGACAGAATGTTTGTTCCTCAAAAATTCATGTGTTGGAATTCTAACCCCCCAGTGTGATAGTATCAAGAGGTGGGGACTTTGGAAGGTGATTAGGTCATGCCCTCCCACCCAAATGTACTCAGGGAATTTATGACAGCTGAGTTAGAAAAAACAGCATGTACTATTCACAATAGCTAACATATGGAAACAACCTAAATGTCCATCGACTGATGAATGGGTAAAGAAGATGTGGTACAAATATACAATGGAATACATATATATATATATGTATATCTGAATCACTTTGCTGTACACCTAAAATTAATATAACATTGTAAATCAACTATATTTTGCTGTACACCTAAAATTAATATAACATTGTAAATCAACTATATTTCAATTTAAAAAAAAGAACAATAGTGGTGAGATTGGGCAACCTTGTCTTATTCCTGATCTTAGAGGAAATGGTTTTATTTTTTCACCACTGAGAAAGATGTTGGCTGTGGGTTTGTCATATATGGCCTTTATTATGGTGAGGTAGGTTCTCTCTATGCCTACCTTCTGGAGAGTTTTTATCATAAATGGGTGTTGAATTTTGTCAAAAGAATTTTCTGCATCTATTGAGATTATCATATGGTTTTTAGCCTTCAATTTGTTAATATGGTGTATTACATTGATTGATTTGTGTATATTGAAGAATCCTTGCATTCCTGAGATAAACCCCACTTGATCATGGCGTATGATCCTTTTAATGGGCTGTTGGATTCTGTTTGCTACTATTTTGTTGAGGAATTTTGCATCTATGTTCATCAGTGATATTGGCCTGTAGTTTTCTTTCTTTGTGACATCTTTGTCTGGTTTTGGTACCAGGGTGATGGTGGCCTCGTAGAATGAGTTTGTGAGTGTTCCTCCCTCCTCTATATTTTGGAAGAGTTTGAAAAGGATAGGTGTTAGCTCTTCTCTAAATGTTTGATAGAATTCACCTGTGAAGCCAACTGGTCCTGGGCTTTTGTTTGTCAGAAGGTTTTTAATCAGAGTTTTAATTTCAGTGCTTGTGATTGGTCTGTTTATATTTTCTAATTCTTCCTGGTTCAGTCTCAGAAGGTTGTGCTTTGCTAAGAATTTGTCCATTTCTTCCAGATTGTCCATTTTATTGGCATATAGTTGCTTGTAGTAATCTCTCATGATCCTTTGTATTTCTGTAGTGTCAGCTGTTACCTCTTTTCCTTTTCTAATTCCTTTGATTTGAGTATTCTCCCTTTTTTTCTTGATGAGTTTGGCTAATGGTTTATTCAACATAGTTTTGGAAGTTTTAGCCACAGCAATCAGAGAAGAAAAAGAAATAAAAGGAATCCAAATTGGAAAGAAGAAGTAACACTGTCACTGTTTGCAGATGACATGATACTATACATAGAGAATCCTAAAGATGCTACCAGAAAACTACTAGAACTAATCAATGAATTTGGTTAAGTAGCAGGATACAAAATTAATGCACAGAAATCTCTTGCATTCCTATACACTAATGATGAAAAATCTGAGAGAGAAATTAAGGAAACACTCCCATTTACCACTGCAACAAAAATAATAAAATATCTAGGAATAAACCTACCTCAGGAGACAAAAGACATGTATGCAGAAAACTATAAGACACTGATGAAAGAAATTAAAGACGACACAACAGATGGAGAGATATACCATGTTCTTGGATTGGAAGAATCAACATTGTGAAAATGACTATACTACCCAAAGCAATCTACAGATTCAGTGCAATCCCTATCATACTACCAATGGCATTTTTCACAGAAGTAGAACAAAAAATTTCACAATTTGCATGGAAACACAAAAGACCCCGAATAGCCAAAACAATCTTGAGAAAGAAAAATGGAGCTGGAGGAAACAGGCTCCCTCACTTCAGGCTATACTACAAAGCTACAGCAATCAAGACAGTATGGTACTGGCACAAAAACAGAAATATAGATCAATGGAACAGAATAGAAAGCCCAGAGATAAACCCATGCACATATGGCCACTTTATCTTCGATAAAGGGGGCAAGAATATACAATGGAGAAAAGACAGCCTCTTCAATAAGTGGTGCTGGGAAAACTGGACAGCTACATGTAAAAGAATGAAATTAGAACACTCCCTAACACCATACACAAAAATAACTCAAAATGGATTAAAGACCTAAATGTAAGGCAAGACACTATCAAACTCTTAGAAGAAAACATAGGCAAAACACTCTATGACATAAATCACAGCAAGATCCTTTTTGACCCACCTCCTAGAGAAATGGAAATAAAAACAAAAATAAACAAATGGGACCTAATGAAACTTAAAAGTTTTTGCACGGCAAAGGAAACTATAAACAAGGCGAAAAGACAACCCTCAGAATGGGAGAAAATATTTGTAAATGAAGCAACTGACAATGGATTAATCTCCAAAATATACAAGCAGCTCATGCAGCTAAATATCAAAAAGACAAACAACCCAATCCAAAAATGGGCAGAAGACCTAAACAGACGTTTCTCCAAAGAAGACATACATATTGCCAACAAACACATGAAAGGATGCTTAACATCACTAATCATTAGAGAAATGCAAATCAACACTACAATGAGTTATCACCTCACACCAGTCAGAATGACCATCATCAAAAAATCTACAAACGATAAATGCTGGAGAGGGTGTGGAGAAAAGGGAACCCTCTTGCACTGTTGGCGGGAATGTAAATTGATACAGCCACTATGGGGAACAGTATGGAGGTTCCCTCAAAAAACTAAAAATAGAACTACCATATGACCCAGCAATCCCACTACTGGGCATATACCCTGAGAAAACCATAATTCAAAAAGAGTCATGTACCACAATGTTCATTGCAGCACTATTTACAATGGCCAGGACATGGAAGCAACCTAAGTGTCCATCAACAGATGAATGGATAAAGAAGGTGTGGCACATATATACAATGGAATATTACTCAGCCATAAAAAGAAACGAAATTGAGTTATTTGTAGTGAGGTGGATGGACCTAGAGTCTATTATACAGACTGAGGTCAGAAAGAGGAAAAGAAATACTGTATGCTAACACATATATATGGAATCTAAAAAATAAAAAGGTTCTAATGAACCTAGGGGTAGGACAGGAATAAAGATGCAGTTGTAGTGAATGGACTTGAGGACATGGGGAGGGGGAAGGGTAAGCTGGGACGAAGTGAGAGAGTGGCATGGACATATATACACTACCAAATATAAAATAGACAGCTAGTGGGGAGCAGCTGCATCGCACAGGGAGATCAGCTCGGTGCTTTGTGACCACCTAGAGGGGTGGGATAGGGAGGGTGGGAAGGAGACTCAAGAGGGAGGGGACATGGGGTTACATGTATACATATAGCTGATTCACTTTGTTATGCAGCAGAAACTAACACAACACTGTAAAGCTATTATCCTCCAATAAAGATAAAAAAAAAATCATACAAAGGCAACAGTAAAGCCAAACTGATATCACAGGATGTATATACTAAAGGAAATCCCATGGTCAGAATGAACATAATCCCATTTTTCCCAAAGTTCCACCAAGTCAAACGTTAGGAA
The DNA here is from genome assembly GCF_949987515.2 of Delphinus delphis. Lineage (NCBI taxonomy): Eukaryota > Metazoa > Chordata > Mammalia > Artiodactyla > Delphinidae > Delphinus > Delphinus delphis. The sequence goes on along the minus strand of NC_082689.1, from coordinate 106,805,313 downwards.
ACTAGAAGCAACACAATCATAAGAGGTTAGGATGGTTTTGTGGACACAGACTCTCTGCAAAGAGTGCTGAGTCACACGTGCAGGCTTGACAGCCAGGAGAGAGCGAAATCTGAACACACACAAACATTGACTCTCTGAGGATACTGGTAAAAGGGACCCCAAGCAGGGCCTCTGAATCAGCCCTGCAAGCATTGCTGAGTCCAAGGACAGTACAGTCACTGATTTTCACAATGATGATCCTGAGTCATCAAGAAAAGGTGACATTTCATGTTCAGAATTCTCTGTTTAAGAAGGCAAGGAAGCATGTGATCCAGTTGAGAAAGATTTTCATTTCAAATAGTTAAAAATTCTTTAAAAACATTTTCGGTGCTTAAAGGGGTAAGTGACAGTTATCTGGAAAATTCACTTATGTGGGACAATTCTTCCCTAAGGATTCTAGATCAGTGAGGCAGTGGGTGGGTTGTATTTAGTTAGGTTTCTAGCACTTCTGCTTGTTTGACATTTCATTGTCTAATTTCCTCAATCCTTTCAAAATTCCTCACTTTCAAGGATCATAAGTTCCTTGAGGCTAAAGATTCTGACACCCTTTCTTGGATATTCCACATCCTTGTGCTACTCGGCCATTTTTTCTCCCCTTTTTTCTGCCATGAATGATGAACTGATATGCACAGAAATGACTGACTCCCAGGGCACGCATTAACTTTGACAAAGCCCTCCTGACGTTGTGCAAACCCTTTCGGGTTTTGGCAAGCAATCCTACAAGGTTTTTTTGCAACCCTTTATCAGCCATTCACGCTAAAAACTAACCGTAAGAGAACAAAAAAATATATAAATACAGTTAATATAATTTTTCCTAAAAGTAAACTTTATTTTAAAAGAAGAGTCATTTCCATTAAGGCCTGCACTTTTCAGGTAACGTGAGTACTGCAAACACACAGGATGTGGCCGCTTTCCCTGTTGACCTCCTTGCCTAATACTGCTCCACTATGTTTCCTTTGCCCCAGACACAACTCATTGCTCTTTGGTGAGTGTGCTGAGATCTTTGGTGCTTTCTCGTCTGCCAGAAATACCATTTCCGCTTTCACACTTCCTACGTCTAACTCAAATGCTCTCTTCGAGTGCCACTGATCTCAAGAAACTTTCCATTCTCACCACAATTGCAAGATGGGTGTTGTCACTGCCCCTTTTTTGAAGATGGAGAGAAAATCTTGAGAGGTTACAGAACGCCCTCGAGGTCACACCCTGGGTATCAGAGCAAGGACGAGTCCATCAGGAGTCTCTCCTGGTGGCATTTCTCTCATTGTATAGGGAACCGTTGTAGTTGCAGCCCCATTTTTGGCAAACCCCCCCTCTCCTACGTATTCCAGGGTTTCAGGGCCCAACTGCCACAATGCAGTCATCCTGCATGGCCTTCGCAAAGGGGCCTGGGCAGGAGTAGTTCTTACCTGGCGTGTTGAGCAGGCGGGACCTCTTGCAGTGGTAGGCCACCTCTTGTTCACAGTGCTCCGAGCCGTCAATCACGGCCTCCAGCTGCTCCAAGCTGCCTCCGTAGTCCAAGGTCATGGAGTAGGGCTTCTCAGCGTTGGCACCTCGCACATGGGTCAGCTCCGTGTTGTTGTGCTGCACCAATGTCCAGATCTTGTCCTCTGCCCAGAAAACACAACCAAGGAAGGTCAAAAGAGGATCATGCTTATAGACCTCCAAAAGGCTGGAAAGAAAAAAGACAATCATGCTTGCAGTGTGATGGATGGTGGCTGGACGTGCATCAACTAACGGCCACTCAAGCACTCTACTCATGCAAAGAATTTGGCCGGAGAATTTTTGTTTCTCCCAGAGTTCTACCCAGAGTTAGTGTGAGGGTTAATTATTTTAAGAGCTAAATTTGTGAAGTCTGTACTCCACAGTCTCTAGGCTAAGCATTTAATGTTCATTATCTCATTTAAAATGGACACGATCTATGCAAAGCCATGGAACTAGAACAGAAAGAAACACAAATAGGTAGACAACAGGTAGAACAAGAATAAAAGGAAATGAATTCATCTGTTGTGGGAAAGGACAATTTGGATGGGGAAGAACTTAGAAGTTGAGAAACTAGATACTCTGTGACCAGAAGTAGAATATAACTAAATATCCTTGAAGGTAATTATCCTGGCGATCACCTACACACAAAAACATAGATCACTGACAAGCTGTCGAATGCGCAAAATGTTGGTAATTAAATGAACAAAAATTAAATGTTAAATGTTCATAATATTAACTACATAAATAAATAAAATAAAATTGACATTGTCTAAATCAGAAGGGAGTCGATCCTGCCACATCAAAACTGAGGGAAAAGTGAATAAGGAAAATTAAGCAGTTTTCCTAAGATTACATAGTTAATGTCTAAGCAAGAATTGGAACCCAGGATGTCTGACTCCAACGCCCCTACATCCAGATATTGACACACACACTTCCTCACAAGAGAAAAACTAGCATAGATCATTGTCTCAGAGAATCATAAGTACCACGTTGAAAATAAGACCTATACACAGAAAGTATCTGTGAAATACACGTCATAACAAGGATGAGATTGTGTAATAGACACTGAACATGCAAGGCACTTAACTGCAGTTCGTTAATATTTATTCGCCATGCTACTTCTACTTGCCAAAAATATTTTAACAGGTTTACATTAAAACAACATGCAGAGATGAGGCCCTGTGGGTCAGGGATGGAGAACATATTTTACCTATTACAGGTAAGAATGGAAGGCAAAGAAAGGAGATGAATTTCAGTTTTAGAGCCTGAGAGATCTGACTTGAAACCTATTCTACTAACAGCAAGCTTGGACAAGTCACTTCACTTTTCTGGGGCTCAGTTTAATCATCAGTTTAAAAAAAAGAAGTCACAAGGCACGATCAGACATTCTGGAATAATAGACTGAAACATTTACGGCAATTGGACATAGAATTGAATTCTGAACATGCTTACGGATAAAGAGAAAGAGGAAATAGGAAGACTTGAGAAGCTTCTGTCATCTGAGAATCTTGCCCACATAATAACGTCATCACTCTTCATAGATGTGCAGAGCTGAAAAAGAACCTTGCCCAGAAGTCACATGGTTTCCTTCCTCTCTCACCCACTTAGTTTTACAAATGAGGAAACCAAGGTCTAGGAAGTAGAGGAAGGACCCAAGGCATATCTGTTAGACAAGAATGGTGAGCACATATACTGCCCGTAACCACTATTTCTAACTAGTACTACTTAGAAGCAGGATCGTGGCTGTTGGCCATGAGAAGGAGAAGAAGGAGAAGGAGAAGAAGAAGCAGAAAAAAACTGGCAACCAGGATCCCCAGTATTAATATGTTCTCTACCCTAACTCTGTATATGACTTGGGATAAATAATTTCATCGCCCTGTACTTCAGTTTTAATATGTTAGAAAGAGGAGGAAGAGAAAGTTTGCTCTCAATTCTCTCTAAAGTATTTTCCCAATTCCTAAAAATGGAAATGTTTCTTGCAGCATAAAATTGAACTCTGCTCAAACATTCTGATTCATCTTAACACTATTTCCTAAAACCAGCCCCCTGATAACCCACATGTCTCCAATGTTTAATCGAGACAAAATTACATTTTCCATAAAGTCTATAAAAAAATCAGAATGAAGGTTTTTGGATTTTGACTTTGAAAGCAAAAATAAAACATGATTCATATTGGTAAAAATAATAATGTTACATAAATAATTAACTGGAAACTCCAAAAATGTCGGTGCCAATATAGACAAATGTCAATAAAATAACCAAAGAAAGTAATTGCTCAATCATGCAATACTGTAGAGGGAGAAATAAAAACTGCTGATTTTGAAATGTCCACGGTGCTCAGAAGAAATGGAAATCTAATTTCTAATAATAGATGGTATACTACTGTTTCATACTAGGAAATTTTATGTACATCGTCTCCAGTACTGATAATAATCATAGATAACAGTATAAATATAGATACTGGATATAAATATAGATATAAATGTAAGAAGGGGAGATAAAGTAAACTTGTCCCCAGTCTCAATTCATCCAATCTTTCTGATTCCCAAAGTGGTCCACATAGCATCATTAAATCATATAAATGTGGATTTCCTTCCAAATGTACACTGATTTTTCATATCTATATACATCCATTGATCATACATTCATTATCAATTTTCTTATTCGTTCACTCTTTAGCTCATTTTTCCAAAACCATATTCTATCTTTGGCAAGATGGAAAATGAAGCCACGTCAGAGAGACAGTATTTTATCTTAAAGCCACAAATATTGCAAACCCCACGTTCTGGCCCTGACAGTGAACTGGTTTTAATAGTTCAACTCTTGGTCCTTTTTGATACATGCAATATACAGAAGATGCAAAGGAACTACTAAGATCTCCAAAGGGTCCCCACAGTTCACTTAACAGACATCACAAGCACAGTCTGAGCGACAGGAAGAGAGACGATTACTCGAAACCTAGGGTCCGTTAGCTGTCTTTCATTTCAAAGATGCCCTTTGTCCTCTCAGTATTTTCCTCCTGGGAGAGAGTAACATAAAGGCTAAAAACAAGGAGACAATTGGATATTATTTTTTCTCACGTTCTATTTTTTCCCCCACTTCCTGGGTAGCAATGCAGATTAAGCCCTGAACCCTGACAAAACATGAAAGGCCAGGGGTCAGTGCCACTCAGGAGAGGCAGCTTTGATGGTTGATGTTCCTGACGCTTGGAATTGGATGGGGACAGGTGAGGTGGTCTTAGCTAGGGAAGGTCTAGGTGAAGGATTTTCAAACAAGTAAGATTCATTTTGGATAGTCTTTTAGGTGCATGGAGGGCGATCCATTCATGGACCTATATATACTTTAAATAAAATTGGACCCATGAGCTAAATGTTCAAGATGGTACATTTGGTCAGTGCACAGTGGAGATTAGTGGACACAGCTTGGATTCTGGAGCCAGAAGATCTGGATTTGTGTGCCAGCTCTACACTTCCTGGTTAAGCATCCTTGGTCAAATGATTACTTCTCTAAAGTTCAGTTTCCTCATCAGTAATACTTAAAAAAAAACAGCAATGATGCCAACTGTAGAAGGTGGTTGTAAAGATTTAAGTGAGGGGATTAGTGTGAGAAGCTCCTTTATTAACTAAATAATGACATTCAACAGAAGTCTGTGTGTACCTCTTAGATAAAGGTATATAACATCTCCAACTCAAGGAGCTCACAGATATCAGATGCTGATATTAACAACAGCATCAAAAAGAAGAAGTCTTGACTGGTCTCTTAGAGCTCTCATGGTCGCTTGTATTAACACGGTTCTTTCCCTGACCAGAGAGTAAGACCCACAAACACCTAAAGGGGGCAAAGGGGAGGCACTGTGAGCCTTGCCTTCTCTCTGCAGACCCATGGGGAAAACACATTCAAAAGACCCAGAACAGGAAATGCTTCCCTCTGGCAGTTCTGTGAACTTGGAGTCCCACACAAGGAAACCAGCAGAGGTTTCCCTGTAACTCAAGTCGGTCCATTTTCATGCAGAGACTGCGGAGTAAATCGTCTAAATGCTATGATTGGCAGAGCATCATAAAGTCCTCCAGGCTCCATACACCCACCTTGGCTGACCTGCCTCCAGTACCTGCCCTCCACCACAGGACATCCACCCTAAGTTCTAGTCTCTAGAGATGCATCTAGGGCTCAAGGTACCATGAGACTTCTGGATTTAGAAACTAGCCCATATGATGGGCATCTATGTTCTGCTCCAGCAGTAAGACTTTGGACAAGTTATATACATCTCTGAAGTTTCCTCATTGGTAAATGGGATATTTATATTAATCTTTCCATCAGTGATGATATTATACTGATTCGGAATCTTGCTTTACATGGACCCATAACTTGTTGTCTGGCATGCAAAAGAGTAAAGAATCTTTATGTTCGAATTTTTCAATGACATTAAAATGAGGAAGGGGACTTCATTCCTTAGAGGGTTGGGGGTGGGAGACTCATCTGGCAAATGAGGTTAGCTAGAGGTCTGGACTGCAGTTTCTTGTAATATAGCCGCCGCTGTATATGATAAATGATTATCATCTTGTCCAATTATCTTTTCACTCTGAAATAGCCTCATGTGTCTCTATATTTATTTTCATCCCTTGCATTTCTGCAGATGTCTAAAACAGAATTTGTCGTTTAGTCCTCATAGACCCAGAAACCTAGAAAATCATTGCCCTTGATACCACGGTTTGCTACCCAGTTCATTTGCTATTCTTTCTTCTACTGTATTCAGTCCCATGATGAAAAACAGAGCCCCATCTTTCTAACTTGCTTAAAGGAATACATGTACCGAGTTACCCAAGACAAATTCTCTGCTTAAGAGAGGACTGCATTTGAAGAGTTTTTGAACTGGCAGAAACCTATTCAATTCACTAAGGATCTTAGTTATTCTAAAATTAGTTACTATGTATTTAAAATATTTGTTTTTTTTTTAATCAAATAGATGGTTTGCAAATAGTTTCTCTCATTCCCTAGATTGCTTTTTAATTTTGTTGACTATTTCTTTTCCTGTGCAGAAGCTTTTTAGTCTGATGTAGTCTCACTTGCTGATTTTTTTCTTTTGTTGCTTGGGCTTTTGCTGTCATAGTCAAAAAATCTTTGCCAAGACCAGTGTCAAAGGGACTTCTTCCTTATGTTTTCTTCTAGGTGTTTATGCTATTAGGTCTTCTGTTGAAGCCTTTAATCCTTTTCAAGTTAATTTTTGAGTGGTATAAGATAGGGGTCCAATTTCATTCTGCATGGGCTTTTTCATTTTCCCAACACTACTTATTGAAGAGACTGTCCTTTACCCATTGAGTATATTTGGCTCCCTTGTCAAATATCAATTGATCGTTTATATGAGGGTTTATTTCTGGGCTCTCTGTTCCGTTCTACTGGTATATGTGGCTATTTTTGTGCCAATACCATACTGTTTTACTTACTATAGCTTTGGAAAAATGGAGAGATGTTAATTAAGGGTACAAACTTGTGATTAGCAAATAAATAAGTTCTAGATATCGAATGCACAGCATAATGATTATAGTCAACAGCACTGTATTATAAACTTCAAAGTTGCTAAGAGACTAGATCTTAATGGTTCCCACCAGAAAAAAATAAAAGATAATTATGTGACATATAGAGGTGTTAGCTAATGCTACCACGATAATCATATTGTAATATATAAATGTATCAAATCAACACATTGTACATCTTAAACTTACAGAAAGTTGTATGCCAATTATATCTCATTAAAAAATAAAATATTTGCTTTTTAAAAGCAGCATTCAGCCCAATGCACTTGCCTGAGCATAAATGATGCCATAACCCAAATCCACACAAGGCATCATGCGACCTTTAAGCATAAAGGAATTACAGGCCATAGGCCATCAAATAGCATGTGTTATAAAGGTCCAAGGCTTCATTTCAAAGATATGACAATGGGTTGTTATGAAGACTAGTAAAGCATTTCCCGTGTTGCTTTGTGAATTTAGCTTTCAAGTCTATCTCCTTACAAAGCTGAGATCTCCCAGGATGTGAAATGTATCACTCATTCTATGTATACTGTGTGATAGCCCCCAGGGTACATACACAGGAGGATAGTGCACTGCCTAACTTCTTCAAAAGTTTACCATCATTTGGGGGAAAACGTGGTATGCATGAGAATGACAGATGTCTCATGCTGTTGTAAGTACTCTTGAGGTTACAAGTAAGTGGGGATGCCCAGAGTTCTGTTGGTGGCAGGGTTGGGGCTGGCGATAGACTATACACTGTTTTCCTTGAGAATGGACTGGTCAACAGACGTCATTCATCCTTAGACCATCAGCACCTTGGCTAGCATTGAACGCCATGTAAGACTTCAGGAGATCTTCATCAAGAGGAGGCTAATCACCAGCATGTATTATGTAACGGTTCACATGTAAAAGAACTTTCAAGTGATATGATCAAAATACACGCAGTCAACAACATCATCAAGAGAAAAGCAAAAGAGGTTTCACAAAGAGTCATCAGAGTAGTAATGGCAGGATATTCCAGAATATTCTATTTCCTTATCCCTGCTGTGAAATCTTTCCCCGTTGTCACTCCAGGAAAGCCCTCTAGGAACCTTCGTCCTGGAGCTCTAGTTGATCCGCCTGGTCCCTCTCGCTCTCATTTCAGAAACTGTAAATTGTTTACATACAGAGACACCATTTAACTCTCTTATTTTGGCTCTCGTTCTATCCGATCGGTATTATCATTGTGATGATCATTATTATTATTAATAAGAGTCATTACAGATGCTATAAGCTGTTCTATCTGTTACCATGGAGATCACCACTCAGAAGAAAGAACAAACAGGAGGAGAGTGGAAAAAGAGAGAGAGAGAGACAAGAGATAACTGATTAATAAAACCTCATTCTATACACATATCTGTCACTTTGCAGAGGCAGAAAAGAAACCTTCAATTTTTCTCTCACAATGCTTGGAAGGAAGTCTACAGATTGTCAATACACAGTTTAATTGAACTTAAATCACTGTGGGGAGCTGCTTACACTCCTTTGAAAAGTGTGCCAACTCACTTATACTCCTATTGTAATAAAGCAAGTCTACAGAAAGGTCCCTGGGGTCACTTCTTGTATAGTTATCTATGTTGACAAAGTGAATTTTCTATGCCAAGGGTAAAGACAGCTTAAATAATCCTCAAAGCACTGTCTCTGCCACTCATTTACCATCCATGCCATCTCTTGTCATTTTGCATTGAGAGTTATTTAACTATTCATATGTTTGTCCCTCATCTCCCCATTTAAATCTTCGGCAATGGCCGCTGAGTAAATATCGGCTTAGAAAGGGCTTCCATAGCCAGTAGAGGCAGATGCGATGGAAGGAAGCAAGGGCTTTGGGATCAATGGATCTGGGCTGCCAGCTCTGCCACTGACCACATTCCTGACCCCAGCAGAGACCAGGAACCTCTCTGAGCCTCAGTCTCCGCTTCTGTAAACTGGAGATACTCCACTGAGCAGTGATGCTGTGAGTGCTTAATCAAACGCACAGCGCTGAGCTGAACTCAGAGGCTGGCTCAGGGTACCCGACTAGAAATCAGAGTTGAACTGCTGCAAGCCTTTTTTTTTTTTTTTTTTTTTTTTTTTTTTGTGGTATGTGGACCTCTCACTGTTGTGGCCTCTCCCGTTGTGGAGCACAGGCTCCGGATGCACAGGCTCAGCGGCCGTGGCTCACGGGCCCAGCCGCTCCAGGGCACGTGGGATCTTCCCGGACCGGGGCACGAACCCGTCTCCCCTGCATCGGCAGGCGGACTCTCAACCACTGCGCCACCAGGGAAGCCCCGCAAGCCCTTTTGAGGAAGTGATTCGGAAGGAGCAGACGCATCACTTCATTGCGGGGAAACAGATCTGGGAACCTCTGCTGAGGGGATCCGTGTCCCCTTCTCCTCAACCTTTAAAGGGAAAGAAGACAAGAGGTGGAAAGCAGTTTTCAACTTCTTTAAAAGCCTTCAGAATTCCCGCAGGAGCTGTTTCCCCTCCCTTGTGGATCAGCCCAGCTGCCTAGGCGAGCATCCTCCTTGCCTGCTAAAACCACTTGCAGACGTGGCTGCTTTTAGTGTCTGGGCTTCTGCGGCTGTTAGGGGAAGGTAGCATTACCGGTTTAAGACTCCTGGTAGGGCCACTGTGCACGTTGCATTAGCTGGAAGCAGGAACCGCAGCCCCCGGGGCGCTGGAGGGGTAGGGGGTTGCGGGGAGCCCCTTTCAGCCCCTGCTGCTCCTTCACCAGCCCGCCTGGACCACACACCTGACGACTTCCAGACAAAATACTTGACCGTGATTTATTCTACTACTTCGCTCGAGCCTTTACTTTTTATGTACCTTTTTGGGGGGTTTTCTTTTCCCTTGCTTTACAATTAGTGGCATGATCAAAGAGACCTGGGAAATCTGTTTTATGATCTTGGTGGGGGTGATGTGTGGTCTTGAACAGATTTCATGTGCATTGCATGGTGCTTTGCTTCTGATTCGCTGGTTTATTCAAGGAAAACTTAACGGAAAGTCTAGTGTGTGCAGAGCACGATGTTAGGAACTGAGTAGGTTGTGGGATGAGGGGGTACCAGGCTGAATGCCACCCCGGCCCTTGAGCGTAAGGTGTTCACAGCTGGTTCTGGGAAAGAAGCTCCATGGAAGCTGAAAGCTTGCAGCGGCAAATATGTGGCCAAGGGGAGCCTGTGCCCGCCTCCCAGGCAGGGGAAGGGCGGGGCGGGGTGGGGTGGGGGGTGGAAGGGGGGCTGCACATCCAAGTCACCTGATGGGAAGAGGGAGGGGCTTTTGTTGCTATGAGACATTTTTAGAGGCTTTTAGGAGCATCTTTGTGGCAGGCACTGTTTTGGTGCATTCTGAGGAAAACTCTGGGCACTGACACAGACATGAATTCACTCCCTCCATCTGTCAGTTACTAGCAGAGTGATGCTGGAATTCTCTCCAACCTCTCTGAACCTCTGTTTTCTCAAAATGAGAATGAGAAATAATCTCTACCTCACACTTTATCATGAGGATTAGATGAGATTGACTCTAAGACAATATATATAACCCAGTACCTGGACCAGTACACAGTAAAGAGTAGTCCCCATCCTTCCTTTAGTAAGAGCTAAGGTAGCCAAGACGGAACTCATAGAGTAGTGAGCTGACTGCAAAGTGCTTGCCTTGGTCCTAAGAAGGGTCACCCAGCACTTATGTCACCTCTCACCAGGTCACAGAAGAAGACAAGCCTTCTGAAATGGAAGAGTCTACTTACTCTGCTTCCACAGATCTTAGATTCTGGCTCTGGAGGTGACTGACAAAAAGAAAGCTCAAAGAGGAACATGGAATTATTTATCTTTCTTTCAGCTGATGTCCCTGCTCTGGACTTCATCACACTATCAATTTTATTGTCAGAGTGCCAGCATCATCTCCGGTGGGAAGTCTTTTCTAACTCCTCCAGCATCCTGTGTTTGGCTCACTCAAGCGCTATTACTCCAACTTGTTTACTCAGACCCCCAGCTAAACTCTAAGCTATACAAGGGAAGAGAATGTCTCGTGAAGTCTTTGTATGCCTAGCACCTGGCCCACAGTAGCCATTCACTTACCACTGAACTAAACCTTCAACAGACTACCAAGATTTTTACTGGCTTCAGTGACAGCTCTTAAAATCAACAGGAAAGTGATACATGATAGGAAACGATGTTTCAATGCATACTTGAAATTCTGCTGTGCAGCCCAGAATATCTATTACAAGTAGCAGAATTTTGGAAAAAAGGTAAAGTATCTATCAATAGATGTTCGATTGGACACAGTATAGTTAACTGACACAGTGAAATACTATGTAGTCATAATAAAGACCACATAAGATTTCTCTAAACCAATCTAGAATGATTTCCAGGATAGATGGAATGATTTCCAGGAATTAAGGTGCAAAAGACTACGCTACATGTTGTGCAAGAACAAAGGAGAAAAAGGGGTACACAGAGGAAGGATACACTAAATGATTATCGAGAGGAGATGGGTAAGAACAGAGTGAAAGCAATATAAGTGAGAACAAGACATCCCTGGTCAACCATTGTAAATATATTTGACTTCTGTAACATTAAAATGTTTTATATATTTAAAACATAAAATTAAATCAAAAGGATGAAAAAAGGCAAACCCTAAAACTGAATATTAAGCAGATACAAAAATCCCTGTCTATATATTAGATAAAATAAACACAAGGGAGAAAAAAAATCATTCAAGTAACTTTTTTAATACTCTATTCTGTCTAGCTATACATCCAAAATTTTAAATTCAAGTAAACCTTAAACTTTACCTTGTTATTAGTAGTGCTATTGCTGATGTGATTCTGAAACTATTGGTGTATATTACAGGATAGAATAAATTAGAAAATATATTGATGCTGGGGTAATTTCTCAGTGTGAGAGAAGAGAAATATATATGGAAGATAGAATGATGAGAAAAGATCTAATGGTGCTGGATTTGCCTTAAAGATAAATGTATCAACTCATAATTTAAACATACACACACACATTTTTTAACTCTGTCCACAAAAAAGGCTGAGAAGCAATAAACAAACCTAACACCTAGATCTTAACTTTCAAATACCATTTGCTACAAAAAGGAACTAGGCTTCTTTGGGGAAATAGCTGAGTCTGGGTCTAGGCAGGGAAAGTTCAAGGTAACGTCTTGGAGCATCTTGTGCTAGAAAGCGTGGAAGTGCTCCAAGATTAATGGGGTCATGCAAGAAAGACATAGGAACAGAATTAAAGGAACCATTACTAGCTAATTTGGGGACAATTTGAACATCTAATAAATATAATGTAATAGTAACAATGTTTTAAAGCGAAATAATTTATGAGCCTCTACTGATACAAGGGTAAATGGAGGCAAGGTGAGAAATAAAAAGCTCTGTAGACAAAAACAGCTATAAATGCAGAAGGGATAATATAATTAGAAAAACAACATATTACAAACTCCAGTGTCATGACTTACACAGGTCAGGACCATTAACACATGGAGGGAGAACAGGATACTCACATAATGTCTGCATAGAGCTCCACAGATAACTGATTGTAAATCACCTTCACAATGCAGAGATCTGGTGGAGCTGCTTTAGTCAAATGATGGAGCAGAGCAAGCCAGTCATGGCACAAACTGACATCATGTGCCTTCTGATGGGAGACACCCCCCATGAGGCTTTCTGCCAAAGTATTCTAACAATGAAGAAATAACCAGGAAAAAAACAAAATGTGGAACATTTTACTTCTTAAATTTATTTTTTATTGACCTATACTTGATTTACAATGACGTGTTAGTTTCTGCTATACAGCAAAGTGATCATATACATATTTATATTATTTTTCATATTCTTTTCCATTATGGTTTATCACAGGATATTGAATATAGCTCCCTGTGCTATTCAGTAGGTCCTTGTTGTTTAGCCAGTCTATATATACTAGTTTGCATCTGCTAATCCCAAACTCCCAATCCACCCCTCCCTCACCCTGCTCCCCCTGGGAACATTTTACTTAACAACTGGCTTGTACTCTTCAAAAACTTAATGTCTGTTATGAAAAGCAAACAAAACAAGATAGGTTAGGGGTGGGCCCTTCTAGTTAAAAGAGACTAAAGGGACAGGACGATTAAATCCCACCTATGGACATTGCTTGAGATCCAAATAAAAATAGAAAAACAGACACTGCTATACAAGACACTGTAGGGACAAGATGGATTATATACCAGATAACATTCATTGAAGTGATGTTTATTTTCTTCTTATGGTTTTATTTTTGTGCTTATATAGCATAGTGTCTATTGTCGGGAGATGCAAGTGAAGTCTTCATGTTTAAATTATCACTATGTCCACAACTTGCTTTCAAATAGTTCAGAAAAAGAAAAAAAAAACATTTTATATGAGGATGAAGGAAGGACAGGAAGGGGGCAGATGAGAGTAGCACAAATGTGTGCAAATGGGGCAAAATTTTAATATTCGGAGAGTTTAGGTGAAAAGCCTATGGATGCTCATTTTACTATTCTTTCAACTTTTCTGTAGGTTTGGATATTTCAAAATAAAATCTTTGGGGAAATAAGATAGTGCTTGACACAGTGCTTCACATGTAGAAAAGGCTCAAAACTATCCTACTCTGCCCCAGCAAACTCGTGTGCATGCGCCCTTATAAACACACACACACACACACACACACACACACACACACACACACACACAGAGCTAAGGACCAATGGACCAAATAATTATCCAAAAGCAAAAACTATTATCAAATTCAACCATTCACACCATGGTAGCCCATCTATATTCAAATGTAAGTATCGGTTATTGCTGTTGAATTAATTTGCAAGGGTGCTTTGAAGGCACCCGGTGTTATATATATATTCCTACAATTTATTAGTTATTATTTTCATCACTGTATCCCCAGAAACACCAAGAAAACAGTGTCAAGGCTTCTGGTAATAGAGTGATGAAAATAATTATGGCTAACACATATTGAGTATATAATGCCAGGAATTTTTTCTTATAGTTTACAAAGATTAGCTCATGTAAACCACACAACAACCTCATACATAGGTTCTGTTATTAATGGCAAAGGAGGAAGCTAAGGAACAAGGAGCCCAAGTAACTCCCTAGATCACGTAACTTGACAAAACTAGGAAGTGTCAGCGCTGGGATGCAAACCAAGCACAAGTTCTTACCACCAATGCTAGATTGGATAGATGTTTGTTGATTATGTGGATTCAAGGGGGAGCCTTGAGAATGGTGATGGGCAAAGGACAGTCATAGGAGAAAAGAATGAAGGCTCGGTCTAAAGAAGGAGGTGAGGAAATGACATTCCAGAAGAATAAAACTGGATAAAAAAGGCATGAGAGTTGGACAGAATACTCATAGGTGGCACGGAAAAAGCCGTGTGGAACCGTCCCCACAGACAGTCTAACCAGCAAATGTCTCTTACCAGCTTCCCTTTACAAGCAGATACAAATAGAACAAACTCTTGTGCCCGGAGCAGGAAAGGCTGATTGTTGCTCCTGAGACCTGAGTTCACCTGCTGTGAATAGTTATAAAAAAAGACTCCCAGACAAAGGGTCCCTCTGCTTCCCTTACTTCACAGAATGTGGAATCATAAGCTGCTAGTACATCTTGGGCTTTTTAAATTCTTTGGAAGGTCTAGACTGACTTTTAGTCATTATCTCTCCCCGGAATCCTGGGCTCAGAGCAAAAGTGAGCGAAAACAAGCAAGCTTTCTGGCAGACACATTTGACTCCCACTTGTTATTTCATTCTTCTGATCAAGAAAAGTTCTTGCCCGATGGTAATCTTGTATTAGAACACACAGGGGAGCCAGGAGCCCTCAAAGGAGGCAAACAGCCCTTGGTTACAAGCTCACTGCATCGCCACACCCATACCACCGCTGAGCTCGTCAAGATTGATTTTTCCTCTTTTCTCTTCTCTGCCTAGCCTGGGACACCTATCTTTCAACTTCATACCTAAGCCCTATGTCTCCAGCAAAGCCTTACTTGATCACTCCTGCCTCTGTATTCCTTCAGCATTTAGATCTTCCTATGATGATGGAGCTGGGTGATCGTGATTTCTATTTCCGGAGCTCTTAGATAATGCCAGATATTGTACTGAGCATATGAGGTATGTTGCTCATTTAATTTTATTTTAATATTTTTAATATTCATTTTAATTTTCATTTAATTGCTCATTTAATTTTATTTAATCTGCACATCAACCCACTGAGGTAAGAGTGACTGATCGTCCCCATTATGCAGATGAATAAACTGAGCCTCACAGAAATGAACATGCCCAGGATCCCATGGCTGTTGAGTATCTACAGGATAATTGGATGAATTAAATACGGAATAGGATGGCCTAAATGGAAGGGCTTGAAGAGCTGGAAGTTAAGTATGAGGTCCTAGGGCACAAGGGTCGGTGGTTTATAGTGGCTTATACAGCACAGAATACAGGGGAGCCTCAATATATACTGGTTGTTTGGACTGTGTCCTGATCCCCACACACCAAGAGGAAGGGCTCGCCAGGTATCTGCAATAAAAATGTGCTGTGAAAAGTCCATCAAGAAGGGGTCAGGATAAGCCTTGTGTTTAGGTCTTAAGAAGAACAGCTCTTTTAGTCACTGACCAGTCCCCCCACCACCTTAGAAGTGGAGAGACGAATACGGAAGGAGACATTAAATGCTATACACTGTGCTAATCACCTTATATAGATACTTCCCAAGGTCCAGAGTCTTCAGGTGCTTGCTAAAAATGTTACTTTTGATCGCTGCCCTAAACCTACTGAATAAACATTGCTGGGAATAGGCCTCGGAAAAGGCATTTTAAACATTCATGTCAGTTCATTTTGCAGAGAAATAAAATTTAAGAACTTTTGTTTCATATAATTCTCATCGAATGCTCAGAAAATCATAAAAGATGGATATGATTATCCCAATGGATAAATGAGTAAAGTGATGCTCCAGGAAAGTATGATACAGACCTCCTTCCTTCAGGGTCACTTCCTTGAAGAGCTTTCCACTGTGGCACTGACCGATGGATGGAGGCAGCACAGGCCAGAGGAAGGGTGGACACATGGGTCTTTTTTTGTTTGTCTTTTTTTGTTAGAGCATCTGTGTCACCTGGGCTAGGAACCCAGGCACGGGAATCACAGATGTAGACCCAGCTGCTGGCTTCACTATTCGCTCCTTGCAAGAACTTGGACGAGCTATTTAGCCTCTCAAGATTTCAGTGCCCTTCCCTATAAAATGGAAAGAATGGCACCTTCTTCACATGATTGCTAGAAAACCTGAACGACCTCATGGATGTAAAATGCCTAGCATGGCACCTCCAACAAATAGATGCTCAATTAAATGTTAGCTGTTTCTAGGACAAGATTCAGCTCAGAGGGCATCTCTTCAAGCACATCTTCTCTGAGCACTGTCCCCAGTCTCCTCATATCTCTTGATTTAACAACCGTGTCCTTTGTACTCTTTCTGCACCATCTATTGGCTTCTATTCTATCTTCCACACCAGGCGGAAAATATCTGTTTACAAATTCTGACTCCTTTTCTGAACTGTGAGCTCCTTGAGGACAAGACAAGCATCCATTCTGAAACCTTAGGGCTTATCTCCATCAGTGCTGAAAAATTTATTTAAGTGGCTTATCCTGGATGGTCAGCTGAATAACTGACTGGCTGAATGAATGAATGAATAATGTAACTGAACCCATGAACAAATAATTGTGGAAATGAATAAATGAGAGAATTAAAGAATGAGTAAATAAATGAGAGTTTAATAAAGGAATTCAAGAAATGTTAGTTAAGGGGGGGTGAATTTATGAATGAGCAAATAAGTCAATGGAAATCACATTGCAATCATTCTCCCCACCCTTGTGCTGAGACTCCTGTCCTTACCCCCTGTGGTTGAAGCCAACTGGCGTGCTAAGCTGGTGTGAAAGGCGTTTCTCTAAGTGCCTGTGAAAACGCATGGCAATTCAAAGGTGACAGTGCTTTACTTTCTGGGTAATGCTACAGCTTTATGACTTAGTAGTTTTCTTTAATGGCCCAGTTTAGCAAGAGATTATGCCACCTGCTGCCAGTCCAGAGAGACCCCTTTAAAACTTGGGCCTTCCACACAAGCAGATCCACTCCCCAGCTTCACCTAAGAGACCAGCCTTCTGGAAGCTCTATGTGGTCCCCACGCCTTGGCTGACAGCATGATGTATTAAACAGGGAGACAGACATTTAAAAAAAGCTTCCCTCTTCTAAGCTGGTGAACGACCATTCTTCAGCCCCAAAGAGTCCTCTGGAAAACACTTGATTTACAGAAAGTAAATTGTCCCTCTGGAATAGAAGCAACGACACAAGGATTATTCCAACTGGTTAAACTGCTAGCGAGCCACCATGCATATGTCACCCATGAGCGAGTCTCAACCGAGAAAGGATGCTTGGGCTACCAGGGACACAGCCTGTGGTCTCCTGTCCGGATCGATCTGAACCTGCTGCCCACAGAGAAGCGACATGTTTCCAAAGGAAGGGGGAAGAAGAGAAGGAGAAACACCTACATTTTCTCCACCACTTGCTCTGTGTCAGTCACTCTCCAACATTGTTTAAATGTTAACTCATTTAACTTGACTAGATACCAATCATAAAAAGCTATTGTCATCACCCGTCATGTACAGAGCAAGAGACTGAAATACAAAGACCAGGGGCCTTGTTTGTGGCCCCTAAATAATTATAATAGATAATAACGATCATAATTTGGAGGATGTAATAAATACCAGGCATTGTCCTAAGACTTTTAATTAATGCATATGAACACATTATACAACAATGTCCTTCAAAAATTGTAAGCCATGAGTAAGGAGCTTGGAGTTTGCACAGGTAGAAGGGGAAGGGGATGAGGAAGCATGGTCAGATCCGTTTTTAAAGCATCACTCTTGCTGTTGTGTGAATTATGAATCAGAGTGGGAAAGATCCGGGTGTTTTCTTACCACAAGGACATGAGATGATAAATTCTGTGGACTTGGGGGACCGTGTCTTAATCACTTCTATATCCTCAGTGCCTTGTCAGTGCCTGGCCAGAGCAGACAACCAATGCATAATGATTCAAAGAGAAGAAGGTTGTCTCCCATGCTTTAGACCCCTTTTATAAGAAGTACTGCATACCAGACATAGCAAAAAACTTAGATCTGATGGCTCTAATTGGAATCCTCTTCATATAACTTACTAACCTCATTAGCACATTTGTAAAAAGAGAACAATATTCCAGCTACTTCACAGTGATGCATCTTGAACTAGTCCTGTGCCCAGTAGATATTTGGCACAGTTTTACAGCCTGTAATCAAGTCACAATTTTTTGGCAACAGTACTTCTGCAATGATGGCTATCCAAAATATGATTAAGAAAACAAACTTGAGAACTTGAGCCCAGCTTGTCCTTGTAGAAGAATTTGGCAGGGCAATGGAAGCTAATACTTCCTTTTTGGTGTGTGTGTGTGTGTGTGTGTGTGTGTGTGTGTGTGTGCATGTGTGTGTGTGTGTGTGTGTGTGTGTGTGTGTGTGCTAGCAGTAGAGTGTTCGGGGGTAGAAATCAGCCAGTAGGAGATACCAAGACAAAACTTAATTACAAATGTACATGGGACCAACAATTGAATTCTACTTCTCTTTGGTGTAAAAAAAGCTGCAGAAAATTAACAATGCACTAAGAAGTTCAGGGAGAAATAAATGTGCCATAAGTAAGTGGTCTCATCCTATGTCATGGGTAACTCTTGTTTCCTGTACACTTTCATACCCTTGTGCAGGCCATACATAAAACTGTAAACTCAGTGATGTTGCTCTTACTTTGGGAAGCAAGGCCAACAACTGTCAGACCAAACCGAATGGACACATTCCTTTCTTTCTGTCAGTGACTTGGATGATAATCTATTACCTGCAATCCCATTGCATACTTATGTACAGGAATATTGGAGAGACTTTAATTGCAGCTTCTCTGCCTACTCCATTATGCATGCTTTGATGAGTTTTAATGAAGCCAGAGCCTGCTGCCAAAGGAGTGAGAAACAGAGCCTCATAATAGCAAGAATGTTAAGATATGGAAACTTGCAAGGTGGTTTGAAAATGCATTAGGAGCTCTTTGAGAAGGAAAACAAGTTTTGCTTTCAAGATTTGACTAAACCTTCCTTGCAAACTTCTTGCAATGCCTGATGATAGCTGTACAGGTCTAGATACACGAAACGGCATTGTATCCATCAAGACGGGAAATAACTGTGTTTTTGTTAGTGGTTCTGGACAATTTTGCATCTCAACATGCAATTGTACTGCACAGAGGAAGAACAGTGTGTGGCTGGGAAACATCTTTTAACATGTTGACAAGGTGTCCTGTTAACATTCAAAATGGCAAAATGTAAACAGTTGAATGAGTTGAAACGTCAAGTTCTAAGGAAAATCTTCTCAGAGTGCCTCACCCTTCTAATTCTGCTTTATTGATACGGGAAGCTTCCCCTCAGAAATGCTCCCTCCAGGCTCCTAGAAATCCCTCCAGTCTCTGAAATCTCATGGCAATGCAGAAGGAATAAAGACAATATTTCTGGCAAGAGGAAATAGCTATCTTTTGCAACTCGGATGGCCTTATAGATGTTATCTATACCACTAGAACAGCAGTGAGAGTGAAAGAGGTCATGGTTAATATTACATCATGATATTTGGCTACTCTGTTTCCTGATCATCTACATTTGGGGGCTAGGAACTTTGCAGATATATTCTATTCCTCAGATTAATCTCGAAATGAAGACATGTTTATTCTCCATCTTCCTGATAAGGAAACCAAGATCCAGAAATGTTAAATGACTTGTCCAAGGTCACATGGCTAGAATGTACCAGCACTAAAATAGGAACTCCAATGTGACTCCAAAACGTGTTCCTCCCACTACTCATTCTTACGTTTGGAGAAAAGAAAGGGTTTGTGGAGGCTGCATAGCAGTGAGAGGTCTTGGGGGCAATGAGTAGCAGGACACTTTTCACTCTTGGACTTGCAGAAGAGGTTGCAAATAGTAGGAATGACTCAAGCCCAGTTAAGAGTAGACATTAAGGCAATATCCATGGTTCCAAACTGTCATTGATGTAATGGGTCAGGGCCTCAGTCTAAGATAAATTATGGGAAGTGGAAAGAAAAAATAGAGAAAGGCAGAAATTAATCTTCAGTTTGGCTATGATTTCTCAGCAGTCCATTTACACTGGCCTCCTTAGAGTACGTGTAAAAGTAGATCTAGGAATTCCTGACACTCTGTCTCTCATTTTCCATCCAGGACCTCACAGTCCCATGGAACACAGAAGTAAACATCAGTGGTTATAATGCAGTGTGATCAGTGTCATGGTAGAAGTATTCAGAAAATGAGAGGAGAGCACACCCAACCTGTAGGTACCAAGTGCATGAGTCAAGGTTCTCCAGAGAAACATAACCAACAGGATATAAAAACCATATATATTTTTTTTCCAGTGTATAATTGGCTCACAAGACTGTAGAGGCTTGGTAAGTCCAAAATCTGCAGGGTAGACCAGGAGGCTGGAGACCTAGCAAACAGCTGCAGTTCAATCCCAAAGACAGAAGACAGTCTGCTGGCTGACTTTCTTCTTGCTTGGGGGAGGTCAGTTTTTGTTCTGTTAAGACCTTCAACTGATTGAACGAGGCCCACCTACATTTTGGAGGGTATTCTGCTTTACTCAAAGTCCACTGATTTAAGTGTTCATCTCATCTAAAAAAACCCTTCACAGAAGCATTAATGATAATGTCTGACCAAATATCTGGACATCATAACTCAGCCAAGTTGAGGATATACCTACCACATTCTCGTTTATCATCAACACCCACTTCCTGTACAGGTACCTCAGATGTTCGCTAATTCCAGCTCCTTCCTGCACCCTGCTCTTTCTCCACTCCTCTCTTTCCCTTTGCATTGATCCCCGTGACCAGCACTTCCTCACTTCCAGATGGCATCTAACCTATCCTGTGAGTCTACCTTACATTCATTTTCATCCAGCAATACAATTCTGAGTCCTACTAGATTCCTTGTTGTCTCAAATGCATCCCTCCTTACTTGCCCAACTAGACCGGTGTAGCCAAGGATGATCACAATCTTTACGTCATTGGCTGAAACTGTCCACATTCAGGTTAAGGGGACTTTTACCACCAGGTAGTGGCATGGAACCCAGATGCCGTTTGAACAAAACATTACATTCTGGCATATGTCACGGTTTCCCTTAGTTGTCCACTTGCCCCTTAATTATTTTTATTTATTTATTTTTTTCGATATGCTGGCCTCTCACTGTTGTGGCCTCTCCTGTTGCAGAGCACAGGCTCTGGATGCACAGGCTCAGCAGCCATGGCTCACAGACCCAGCCGCTCCGTGGCATGTGGGATCTTCCCGGACTGGGGCACAAACCTGCGTCCCCTGCATCGGCAGGTGGACTCTCAACCACTGTGCCACCAGGGAAGTCCTCCCCTTAATTATTCATCACTTGAGTGGCTTATCAACTTTTAGAGTAAGTTAGCTCTCAAAGTCTCTCCTTCATGTATGTTTTTTGCATTCATCTTAACCTCGCTTCGACTGAACCTGCAAACGGCGGTCCTTTCTGCTTCAGGTGGGAATCTAATGGACAAGTCCATGCTTCATATATTTGCATGGTTTGTGGATTTCACTCACCACGCCCACCTCACCACCATCCTTGATCCTTGATGAATTCAAATCATTTTTCCCCCAGGTTTCTTTGGACAGTTCTTTATAGACAATATATTTTCCATTTGCCCCACTAGATGTACTTTCCATCCTTCTAAAGCCTTCTCTGTGCCCAGGAAGGCTGACTAAAGGCATTACACCAATAAGTGCCCTTGCCTTCTGAATTCTAGTGGAATTCGCTCGATGGAAACCTAGGAAGGAGACTGGAAGGGGTGAGGAGAGACTGAGGTTACTCCCCAAGCTCCTTGATGGCTGTTCCCAAACACATCACAGCTGCCTCAAGGCACGGCTTCTTCACATCCTGCCCTCCTTCTTGCTCTGGCGAAATGCCCTCCCCTCACCTCCATGGACCTGATGGTGGGAACATCTCCTTTGTTACTAGCTCTATAGTACAGTATATTCCCATCATTTCTTCTTGTACATTCATCTCTTTGTAAACAGTCCCTAATGTAAGCCAGATCCGGTCCTCCAGGGAGCGGAACAGTGCTAAAGACCGTGTATAACCTGAGGATGGTGGCTTGTTGTTGGTACTCAGAAGGTTGCTCATCTTTCCTTCAGGGTCAGCTAAATAGTCTGGCATGCTCAAGAATGATCTGATAAAAACTGGAGTTTGGGATTAACGTATACACACTACTATATATAAAATAGAGAACCAACGAGGTCCTACTGTATAGCACAGGGAACTCTACTCATTCTGTAATAACCTGTATGGGAAAAGAATCTGAAAAAGAATGGATATATGTATATTTATCACTTTGTTGTATACCTGAAATTAACACAACATTGTAAATCAATTGCACTCCAATATAAAGTAAAAATTAAATTAAATTGAAAAAAAAAATCTTCTTTTCCCTGGAATTAAGATAGCCGATTTCCTTGCTGGGAAACTATAGTTCAGATTATGGATCTTCAGAAACTTCTGCTTGTCCCTAATCAAGTCACTGTGATCCTTTTATTTTCTAGTCATTCAGGTACATGCATTTTTCAGCGTTCTAAACTAGCAACTCATCCTGGTGAGTTGGGTGGTCCCCACAAACGTGCAGGATCAAGGGAGCCTGGAACCTTGTTCCTGACATTCATTTGCTCTTCCTGGGAATGCCTTCCTTTGTGTCTTCTTCTGGCCAGTTCCTACCCTCCATCCAGCTCTTAGCGACGTTTCCTGCCTGCCTGATAGCTCTTCCACGAGTGGCTGGTTCAGGTGCCCCTCTTGTGGGCTCTCAACACACACTACACATGCGCTATCCTTGTCAAGATAATTTAATTGTTGCTGTGTCTTTTCCATGATTAGCCTGTGGAGGAGACTGAAATAATACTGTTATGTGTTGAACTGTGTCCCCCAAAATGATCGCTTAAAGACCTAACACTCTGTACCTGTGAATGTGCAAGGCCTTAATGGGAAATAGATTCTTCACACATGTAATCAAATTAAGATAATGTCATACTCCATTAGGTTGGGCCCTAAGCCGACATGACTGGTGTCCTTATAAGAAAAGAGGAAACAGACACACAGACATGTGAGGGGAAAATGTCACTATGATGTAATCACACAGAAGCAGGGAGACAGTCCCAGGGATGCAGAGATCGAGGGGCTGCTTCTAGGAGCCCAGGAGCACCCATGGGTCAAGCAAACTGCCAGACACTAGGGAGAGGCCAGGAAGGAGACTCCCCTACAGGTTTCAGAGGGGTTGTGGCCCTGCTGGCACCTTGATTTTGGTCTTCTGCTCTCGAGAACTGTGAGACAATATACTCCTGGGGTTTTGGAAGGCACTCAATTTGTGGAACGTTGCTAGACCAGCCCAAAGAGACTAAGACAGACACGATTGTGTACCCTTTGCAGTTTGTGCAGTGCCTGAAATGTGCAAATTTACATTGAGCTGAAATGAACTGTACATCATTTAGAGATAGGTTAAAAGTAGGCCAAGTGTGTATTCCTGAAGAAACTTAACTCTATCTTTCTCATCCTTCTCTCCTACCCCCTAGTGTCAGAATGCAGCCCGGGTTATGGCACCCTGTCGAAATCTGTAGAAGCCTAGATTCAGTCCACTTTACCGATAAGCCTAATCACCCCCTAAGTTACTCCTATAATTTGTCCTACTGTCCCCATGCAGATATCACACTGCCTTACACCAAAGAGGGCAGCTGTTCGCTGAGCACTCGCGGCCCTCATCTCCCCAGGATCACCCCGTGGCAGGTAAGATGCACAGACTTAAATCTCCCGGGAGGGGCAAGGTGCCACCTCACCTATAGAAATGAGGAACTACCCCCAGGGTACACTGTAAAGAGAGATGCGAGGCAGCTGGGATTCAGATTTACAGTTTTCCACAACTAAAACCCGCCCTTTACCCTGATGACATCCATTTGCAAGTATCTGCAGACTTAGGGGAAACTTCTCCTTTTCTTTGGAACCTCAAATGATCTCGCAGGGAGTTCTAAATGAGGGAGGCCTGAGGGCCCCCTTAGCTCCAGATCCTTATTTTTGAGATGCACAGCCAGGCTGGGAGCACCCAGCCGACTGGCACAAAGAGCAGTAAGAGAGAGAGCCCAGGTTCCCTGCGTCCCAGCTTGGTTTACACTCTCTGTGTTATGCCCCAGGAATACCTCTGTAAAGTGCAGAGACCAGTGGCTTTGTGCTCTTAGAAACCGGAGTTAAACACACAGCAAGTCTTCTCTGGCCATTTCCTCCCTCCTTCTGTTCCCCCTTCTCCTCCCTCCCTCCTCCTCTCCCTCCCCCTTCCTCTCTTCCCTGGACCACTTTGTCACACTTTTCCTAGTGTCGTAAGTCACTCAATTTAAGAACAGTTAATACTGACAAATAAAAAATTATGTATTTCATTATCGTTATATTTAGGCATTAAAAATGTTTGTCAGTTAAATATGGATGTAATTCGCCTACAAGGAAGTTGGCTTTTACTTGTACAGGTATTTTAAGAAAACAAAAACAAAACCAAACACCTATATAGTTTGCAATTGCATGTGACCAGAAAAGCATATTTCAAAGAAATCCCCAATCGTGCACAACGCACCCTATCAATTTTGGGACATAACTCAGAGGTCCTGATGCCTTCAGCATCACATCAGCAAAACGACAACATTTAATATACATAAACATTCATCTTTAGCCATTCCTGGACAAAATATCAAACATAAATCCCGAGAGAAGTCTTTCCAAAGAGAGGCAGAGCATTTCATGTAAATGACATCTCTGAATCAGTGTCATTCTACTTACATTATTTTGGAGAGTTAAATTTGTCAAGCTATACTTAATGTATGTATTTTAATTTCAAACTATATATTTTAATGAAAATAGGATGTCTATGCTTGTGTCTTAAATGCATGGTGTAAAAATATACATTTAAGAACCTATACATTCATAGAAAAACACACATATGCATTCATAGCAAAAAGTCCCAAGGAAATTCTAACAATCAAATATCAATAGCAATCCCTGGATTGCGGTTTGTAGGTGACTTTAACATTTCTTCAGACTTTTCTTCTTTTCCTTAAAGTTTCCATAATTAGCATTGATTATTTTTATAACAAAAATAAAAGCATGGCTTCAAGCAAAACATAAGCAATACAAAGTATCCAATTAATGTTTTAGTGATATAGATTATTGCTGCACCAGAAGGTCTTGTTTGCTTCCTGAGTCTTGACTATTAGTCCCAGGATTTATTATCTCAAGCAAGTCATGAAATTCTCATGTGCTCTTTCCTTCTATGTAAGATAGAGTTAAAAATATCCGCCTCATATTTTTGTTGCCAAGAATTAAAGAGATGATATTTGTAAACTCTCAGTTCAGTTCCCAAAGACGGTAGGAGCTGAGTCATTGATGCCATTACCACAAATCCTCTTATTATTTGTCACACCCATCACTCAGCAGGCACTGATCTCCTTTGCCTTGTTCTGCAAGCAAAACACTTCCTCCTTCTTTTGTAAATTGTGGACTGGGGACAAACTGCATCAGTATCATTTGGAAAGCTCAATAGAAGTACATTCACTGAATTTAGAATTTCTGGGTCTGCAAAGTCTATTTTTAGCATGATTCCCCAGAGAGCCATATGTTAATTAATTTTGAAAATAACCAAGATCCACGGAGAAGCCTACTTCTTGACCAGGTTGTTGAACATTATAGGCTGGTACAACCGTGAAAAGAAAACAGTAACGTGATTTCTAATTATGTTATAGGGCTATTGAGAAGCAGCTAGCATACATCTTGAAGAGATGAAGTATGATGGAAATGAAATGAAATGGCATCCAATTCCATGTAACTACCATTTTCTGCAGAAAACCTGGGGCCTTTTGTATTCAGATGGGCAAATTACTGCTAAATGTCCTCAATCACCATTTTGGCAATGGCTTGCTTGCATTTCTACCTGTGATACTGCATGCTATTTTCCCTGATTTTACTGCCTCATGAATGACAATGACTATGCCTTATTTCTCTGCATATCCTGTGTGGCCAGGACAGTGTCTGACTATAGACAGACCTCCACAGGTGTGGTCACCCTGTTGCAGTGAAGTCTGGGGCCTGAGGACTCAGAGCCTTAATAGGTTCCTACTTTTCTTCTTCATTACATGATTCTGCTGGTGTCTCCGAAGGCCAGTGCTCAAAACAAACAAACAAAAAATGTGTATGTGCCAACTGACATTCTAAACAGAGGGAGTGCTTGCATTGCTATATTTTTAAATAAATATTACATCAGGTTTGGGGTGTGGAATTATTTTTTTAAGAATAAATTAGTGATCACATGCTGCTTCTAAACCCATGTAATAATTGGCTCTTAATACGTCCGTAGGCACTTTAGAAAAAAGTGGCAAGATATTATGAGATTGCCAGGGAAAATAGAAATAGCTCAGTGTTTTGGTTAGGCATCTGCGGGATAACTACCCTGGCTAGTTACAGCAATACAGATGATTTTGTTTCATCCTCACAACTCTAAGAAGCAGGAACTACTATTTCCATTTCACTGATGCAGAATTGAAGCTCACAGTGACCCTCGGAGTCACACGGTCCTCAGAGCCAGACCTGAATCAAGCTTTCCCACTTCCTGAATCAGGGCTTTCTATTGATTTTAACTTTTGTTTTTTTGTCTGTTGGGTTATTTTCCTTCTCTTTCTGTTTTTGCATTTTAAGAGAGACATGACCTTGTTCAGCCCTGCAGAAAATGCTTGATATTTAATTCTTGGTTCAGTGGAACCTTGTCAAGACCATTAACAGGTTTTCTTCTCTCATGAAAATAACCTAGCTGCTAAATCCTATTATTTACCTAAATACCATTTCCCCTCTGAAGTTGGTCCTTTAAATTTTTATTTATACAAGTGTCCCCTTCCAGTGGATTTCCCTTTGCATCACGTAGTGACATGAAGCGTGAGTAGGAATTCTGCACCCTTACCTGTGATGTTGCAGTACACTTGGAAAGGTCCCAGCGTCCCACTGCCATCTGAGTCGATGTAGAAGAAACCAGCTGTGTTGCCGTGGTGCCTGTACACCTCGCAGGATTGCTCATAGAGGGCTGGAAAGACACAAATGCAGCAGAGAAGAAACTTGGCTTGGCTCTGCATATCCCTTTGGAGGATCAGTAACTCCTACCTATTATATTTACTTTCAATTGTGATTTCTTTCCTTTCTCCTATAACCTCAACTTTCTCCCCAAGCCTTAACAAATTAGTGCCCCAATGTTTGATGGGCTTGCATCCTCCATTCATCCTAATGTTCATTCTTCTAAACAACTCCGAGTTTACATCCTCCAAAATGTCTCCCCTTCCCTCTTAAACAGCCCTTCCCTATGCTGATGTGTCTGTCCTTCCCCTACACTTGCACAGCTGTGAAGCTAGGGCATCATACACTGTTCTGTCTCCTGCAATAGTTACAGAATCTTTAAGAGTGGTGGCAGTGTGTAGTTTGAGGCTGTGTTCCAGCATCTAGCAGAATGCCACACTCACAGTGGGAGATCAAAAGTTAAAAATGTACAAATAATAAATGCTGGAGAGGGAGTGGAGAAAAAGGAACCCTCTTATTAAACTGTTGGTGGGAATGTAAATTGGCGCAGTCACTAAGATGAACAGTATGGAGGTGCCTTAAAAAACTAAAAATAGAGCTACCATATGATCCAGCAATCCCACTCCTGGGCATATATCTGGAGAAAACTCTAATTCAAAAAGATACATGCACCCCAATGTTCATTGCAGTGCTGCTTACAATAGCCAGGTCATGGAAGCAACATAAATGTCCATCAACAGAGGAATGGATAAAGAAAATGTTATATATATATATATATATATATATATATATATATATATATATATATATATATATACACACAATGGAATATTACTCAGCCATTAAAAAGAATGAAATAATGCCATTTGCAGCACCATGGATGGACCTAGAGATTATCATACTAGGCAAAGTAAGTCAGATAGAGAAAGACAAATATCATATGATATCACTTATATATGGAACCTAAAAAAATGCACAAATGAACTTATTTGCAAAACAGAAACAGACTCACAGACAGAGAAAACAAATTTATGTTTACCAAAGAGGAAAGGGTGAGGTGGAGAGATGAATTAGGAGTTTGGGATTAATATGTACACACTCCTAAATATAAAATAGATAACCAACAAGGACCTACTGGAGAGCACAGGGAACTATACTCAATATTTTGTAATAATCTATAAGGGAAAAAAATCTGAAAAATAATATATATATATATATATATGTATATCTGAATCCCTTTTTTGTACACTTGAAACTAACACAACATTGTACATTAACTATACCTCAATAACAAAATGTTTGATTAGTGAATGTAAAACTGAATATACAGTCATGACTTTTCATTTATAAAGTAAAATGACACGGTCTTATTTCTATATACCCAGAACTCAGCACAATAACTAACATATAGTAGGTGTCCAATCAGGTTTAGTCCATTTTGACTTAACAAGCATTTACTGAGTTCCTCATATGTGTCAACAGTGTGGTGGGCACCTAACAACAGACCAAGGATGTGGCAATGAGTCTGTGCCTTAGAAAGCTCGTAGCCTGGTTACAGCCATAAAGATCTTTATGTGCTCAGAGAGAGGCAGACACAGCTGTCCTGAGATGGGATACTTTGAACAGTCTGAAGGTAAAAGAAATTTATAAATCTCATTACACCCACATGAATGAATTTGGTAGGGTGGAAAGGAGGATCTGCTGCTTCACAGATGAGAAAGTAGAATGTTGTCTGATGCTTGAGACAAAATAATGTAGCTCAGAGCAGCAGGTACGCGTCCAATATTATGTCATCCTCCTGTGTTGAAAACACTTCAGTGGCTCCTAACAGTTTTAAAGATAGAGCACTAACTCCTCACCTTAACTACCATGCCCCTGTGACTAATGTCCCAGCCCAGGAATACGAAGCTGTAGTTTGACATGATCAAGTGTGAGGGGCGCTTCAAATAATTCATTACAAATAAAGTTCTAAAGCTTGAGAGGCTTTGACTTTGTATAAATTAGAGTGAATTCAAGGTGATCCTTGTACTCATGTAATTCTCCCTTGCAGTCATACATTGTTTCTGAAGCTGTGGGTCCATGGGAGTGTCAGTTTGCACCCTGCATATTGAGCATAACATATAGCTTAAACCTGACCTAAACCTGATGACACACCAAGGTGTGTGTCACAATCTGATAACACACCTGGCAACCTCTAAGATAACTCATCAGCACCTCTTGGCATTCACACCCTCCCCTTGAGTGTGGTCTAGACTTACTGACATGCTTCTGACAGAAGATGATGTCATTGTCAAGACCAGGTTGTAAAAAGACACATGGCTTCCAACTCGGGTTCTTCTGGAGCACCTGCTTTTGGAGAAACTGACTGCTAGGTCCTGAGGTAACCCTTTGAAGAGGTCCACAGCATGAGCCTGGAAGCTTCTCTCCAGAGTTTTAACTGAAGTGACAGTAGCCCTGGCTGACACCTTGAAGGCAGCCCCAAAGGACTGGGCCAGAACTACCCAGCCAAGTTGCTCAAGGACCCACAGAAACTATGAAGTAATAATGTCTGTTGTTTCCAGAGGATAACTTTTGCTGTAATTCATCATGCAGCAGTAAAGAGCTAATATACTCTCAAAGCATTAATTCTCTCATGCAGTTATAGGCATAAAAAAAGAGTCTATCTAATACAACTGAAGTAAGGATTCAGAGATAATCCACGTTCAACACTTAGCATAGTACTTGGCACGTAGGAAGTGCTTGATAAATATAAACTATTATTATCATTAATGTTAAATTGTTTCATGCTATGTCACCTCTTACTTTTTGTCAATGTTTTGCTTACTTAATTTTTTTTCATGAATCACAAGACTTGTTAAGAAAAACCAATAGGCCTTACCTCCCTTCTGTGCAGAGATGATGACATTTATTTCTTAGCTTATTCTTTTGGTATTGACTATTGTATCTCTAAATTGTATGTCTATACTGCTACTTCTTGATTTTCCATATTTATAGGTCATCTATTCACTTACCAATAGGAAAGATGAGAATTTAGCTTTTTTCATCACCTCTCCTCACATACAAAGAACTTTCGGTTTCTACATACTGCCAATATAATAGGATCACAATTTTAGTTAGATCAATCATTACTGTTTACGCTAATACAACAGAAAGCATGCTATTCACGAATGTGGTTGTTTCCTTTCCTGAACACAATTTCATTTTTCTAGAAATTAATAACTGTCTTACTCTTCTTCTTATTTGCCTTATTTTCTAGGTATATATCACAAATTTAACTATAAATTCACTAACAACTCTCTAAAATGCCTTCCAAAATATTCAGGTGAAAACTAATTTAAATGGATACCTATGAAGAGAGAAAGAATGGGAGAAAGGGGACAGAGACAGAAACTAGGCCTTTCTGAATATGCCATATTTTTAACTTTGAATCAATATAAATATTTTTAAAAACAAAAAATCAAAATTAAATATACTAGAAGAAAAGGTGCAATTCATAAATATGGAAAGGAAACTAAATGAATTTAACTACAAATTATTTCAAGTGATATTTAAATTCAGTATTTTCTTCTTAACTTTTTATCACAAAAAATCCAAATACATGCAAAGAGCACAGAGAGTAATAAAATAAACCTGATATCACAACTAGCTTCAACAATAACCACTATTTGGTAATCTTGTTTCATCTCTAGTACCTGCGTTATCAGTTATGCATTGCCACGTTACAGACCACTCCAGAACTGACTTAAGACAACAATCATTTCATGATTCTGCCCTCAGCAGAATGAAATAAAGACCAATGAAATAAAGAATTAGAAAATAATTATGAAGGATTGCTAAATCATTAGATGAAAAGTTGAGGGGGTCCTTTTTTAGTGGATGGATTAAATTAACAATACCCAAACTCACCAATCAATCTCAACACACCCAAAAGTGATTATCAAGATGCCTGCAACATGAGGTAATAAGAAATACACAGCACCACCTAAGATACATTCTTGCCAAAAATTTGAAGTTGAATCTAATCAAGCCCTGAGATTTAAACACTAACTCACAGTAAGAGGTAAAGAAACACACTCAACATTATAAAAACACAATCAGTTAAATTCAGATTCTGGGAACATCTGACTCAGTCTCTTCAACAAATAAATGGCAAAAAGGGGGATAGAAATGCAGGAAACATATCAGTCAAACACTGTGTATGGACCTTGTCAAGATCCTGATTCCAACAAAGCAAACACAAAATTAAGAGAACCAGAAAAATTAAAATCAGATTTGGTATCTTTAAATATTTTTAAAATTTTGCTTGTCTATGATAATGGTAGTGTGGTTATGTTCTAAAAGATAAAACGTTCATCTTTGTCAGAGATACATACTTAGGGATTTGTAGTAAAATGATTATGTCCACAATCTGTTTGTTAAAATACTTCATCGGAAACAAAGAGGGGCATAGTGGAAACAAAAATGGTAGCCTACTGATAAATGCTGAAATAGGGGAGGGTACATTGGGGACAATTATACTATTCTATCTTTTTGTGTATGTTTGAAAACATATATTATTAGAAATAATTATTATTATTTTTTAAATATTTGGACATTTCAGGTATTCTATGGATTTCAACTTCTTTGAAAAATTATCTTCTGGATCTTTCTGATCTGTGGCAATCTGGACTGGTATGCATCCCACCTGGCACATAGCTGTCTCCTCTGGCCATCTCCCCACCATCATGCTGGACATTCCCTCTTGAAACTAGCTTCTTCCCACAGCACAATTCCCTCGAAATCCACTTGAGTTGTTTCATGCACCAATAGTTTATTTCTGTTTAATTGCTGAGTGGCATCCCATGGTATGGATATACCACAGTTTGTTTAGCAGTTAACCCATCATAGGACATTTGGGTCACTCCCAGGTTTTGGCTGTTTTACTGGCGGCATGTTTAACAGTTAAGCCATTGTAGGACATTTGGGGCATTCCCAGGTTTAAATCCCCTGGAGGCTTTCCTCACCCCCCACCACTTCTGAATACTCTCTTTTTAACAGCATGCAATTCTTGATTCATTGATGAAATATATCTCTAAAATCTCTGAAAATATTAATTGTAGTATAGTTTTTTAGAAAATTTTCTTCTTTCTGTGTACATTATTTCCTCCAAGGTAGGGGTGTGTGTGTGTCTATGTGCTCACATGCTTAATTGGCTCACTGTTTTGTGATTATTTTGGCCTCTGTTTTATCTGGCATGTTAGACTCTTTTCTGGGATGTCAGGTAATCTTGTGTGGTCCTCTCGTATTTAACAGTGGTCAGTACTAAGTGTCAGCACTAAGCAAACGTTTGTGGTTTGCCCTCCATAGGCTTTATTGTAGGGTTAAGTGGCTGGACAACTCTGTGGGAAACCCTCATGTTAATGTCTGCAGGGTTTCTCCCTTGGTCTTGCTAGAGTCTGTGATTTAGAGGGATATGTTACATGAGATTTGGAAGGTGGAAGTGACACCACACGCATTCATTTTACGCCTGTGAGGTCAATGCAGGGCATGAGATGCTGTTGCAGATGACACATATTGCTGCTTATCTTCTGACTTCAGTTGCAAATGTGGGGCAGCCAAGCCAGCTGGTATTCCAGATGGGCTATCGCCTCCTTTAGCTTCCCTAACTCCTGGCCAGGTGCACCTTACATCTCTTATGATCACCTCATTATTAAAGTTGAAGGTTGGGAAGTAGTAAGGGGCAAGGTGGATCAGCGGCTGACTGACAGAACCATTAAAAAAATCAATTACTATTGTTTATGTGAAGTGTTAGGAGGAAGTGAAAGTAAATTCATATGTTCAATTCATCAACACTTCCAGGAAGTACAAGCATGCTACTTGTTGATTAAATTGTTCTTTCTCTACTACATGCCTAACACACTATATAACAAGTACTCTATACACACATATTGTAAGACTACTGATTTTTCAGTTAACTCTAGCCTCTGAGAAAAGTAAACAAAAGAGACATGGTTCTGATCTCAAGTAATTCAGGCTCTTAAACTCATCAAAATTAATCCCAATACAGATAAAAAATTTTAAAAGACCAATTCCTATAAAAGAAAGAGAAAAGATATTTAAAGACTCCATAAGAAAAAAATACAGCAGGATCCAATTTTTTTCCTTAGATAATTCTTTAAAGAGCAGATAATCCTTAATGCTACTTATCCTTCTCCAAAAATCTTCCAAATGTGTTATATGAAGTAAGTATAAAGGTGATCCCCAAACCTGGCAGACCACACAAAAAGAAAAATTACAGCCTCACTTACGAATACAAATTTTAAAATTACAAAAATATTGGCAAACAGTACCCAATAGCATATTTAGAAAGGAAATTATGACCATTTGGGGGGCTTAATCCAAAAATGCAGGCATGGTTCAATATTAGAAAATATACTCTATATATAGTCATCATAATAGGGCTAAGGAGAAAAATGATATGATCTCTCCACTCATTTAAAAGACAACTAACATGAAAACACTAGAATTTCCCACTCAGGTCAGAAAAAGAACAAAAACAAGCATCTTCATGATCTCTACTAATATTTCATATTGTGTTAGAGTTTCAGTCATCGAAATTAGAAGAGAAAAAACAATGGGTGGCATACAAATTAGAAAGGAAGAAGTTATACTCTTTTCATGGATAATCAGATATCTAAACATACTAAAATAATCAGTGTAAAATAACTAAAAACAAAAGTTGTAAGCTATAAGATTAACATATGGAAATCAATAGCTTTCCTCTATTACAGGCAAAATTAGTTAGAAAATATTGATAGTGAACTCTCCTTTACAATATCAAAGGGAAAGAAGAAAGAAAGAATGAAGGAAGACAGGAAGAAGAAACAAAAGAAGAAGGGAAGGGAAGAAGGAAGGAAGGCAGGCAGAAAGGGAGAAAGGAAGGAATATCCCCAAGTGTAAATTTTATGTGAAACATTCAACAGCAAAATAAGAAAACTATAACATATGCCTAAACACACAAATAAACCTGAACATCTTCTTAAGATAACATTTCTCCCATAGTTAATGTATATATTTAACACAGTGTTAACCAAGAGACCATTAGGTGTTGAGTTTGTCTGCTTGTTTTGTTTGTTTGTGCTACACAAATTGATTATAAAGCTCATTTGGAAGAACGAACAAGCTAGTCAACTGAGCAAGGAAAACACTGAAAAAGCAGAGCTGGTGAGGCCAGCTTTAATGGATCTATATCTAATGTGGATGGATGGATGGATAAATGGATGCATGGATCAAGAGAACAATGGCCAGAACAGAAAATCCAAGACATCCAGGTGCACAGGGAAATTCAGTATATGATAAAGGAAGCAGCTCAAATCAATAGGGAAAAAAGTGACTTTTTAATAATTGGTGCTGGGATAACTGGGAAGCCACATAGTAAAAGATAAAATCAGATCGACACCTCATACTGCAGATCAGGACCAAATTCCAAACAAGGGATTTAAATACCAAAAAGTCAAATATGTACATATTTGAAATAAGAAAGAATTTCTTTATAACCTGGAAGTAGCAAAAACTTAACTAACAATGATTCAAAATCCAGAAGCAATAAAAGAAAATACAGATGAACTTACTTATATTAAAAAATAAATAAAGGAGAGTTTCAAAATAGCGGAAGAGTAAGACATGGAGATCACCTTCCTCCCCATAAATATATCAGAAACACAACTACAGGTGGAACTGTTCCTACAGAATACCTACTGAACGCTGGCAGAAGACCTCAGACCTCCCAAAAGGCAAGAAACTCCCCACGTACCTGGGTAGGGTAAAAGAAAAAAGAATAAACAGAGAAAAAAGAATAGGGACGGGACCTGCACCAGTGGGAGGGAGCCATAAAGGAGGAAAGGTTTCCACACACTAGGAAGCCCCTTTGCAGGTGGAGACTGCGGGTGGCAGAGGGGGAAGCTTTGGAGGCACGGAGGAGAGCGCAGCAACAGGGGTGCGGAGGGCAAAGCGGAGAGATTCCCGCACAGAGGATCGGTGCCTACCGGCACTCACCAGCCCGAGAGGCTCGTCTGCTCACCTACTGGGGCGGGCAGGGCTGCGAGCTGAGGCTCGGGCTTCGGTCAGATCCCAGGGAGAGGACTGGGGTTGGCGGTGTGAACACAGCCTGAAGGGGCTAGTGCGCCACGGCTAGCCAGGAGGGAGTCCGGGAAAAGGTCTGGAGCTGCCGAAGAGGCAAGAGACTTTTTCTTCCCTCTTTGTTTCCTGGTGCGCCAGGAGAAGGGATTAAGAGCGCTGCTTAAAGGAGCTCCAGAGACGGGCGCGAGCCGCGGCTATCAGCGCGGACCCCAGAGACTGGCATGAGATGCTAAGGCTGCTGCTGACACCACCAAAAAGCCTGTGTGCAAGCACAGGTCACTATCCACACTGCCGCTCCCGGGAGCCTGTGCAGCCCGCCACTGCCAGGGTCACGTGATCCAAGGACAACTTCCCTGGGAGAACGCACAGCGTGCCTCAGGCTGGTGCAATATCACGCTGGCCTCTGCCGCAGGCTTGCCCTGCACTCCGTACCCCTCCCTCCCCCCGCCTGAATGAGCCAGAGCACCCGACCCAGCTTCTGCTTTAACCCCGTCCTGTCTGAGCGAAGAACAGACGCCCTCCAGCGACCTACACGCAGAGGCAGGGCCAAATCCAAAGCTGAGCCCCTGGGAGCTGTGAGAACAAAGAAGAGAAAGGGAAATCTCTCCCAGCAGCCTCAGAAGCAGCGGATTAAAGCTCCACAATCAACTTGCTGTACCCTGCATCTGTGGAATACATGAATAGACAACGAATCATCCCAAATTGAGGAAGTGGACTTTGGGAGCAACGGTATATATATTTTTTCCCCTTTTTAACTTTTTGTGAGTGTGTATGTGTATGCTTCTGTGTGTGATTTTTGTCTGTATAGCTTTGCTTTTACCATTTGTCCTGAGGTTCTCTCTGTCTATTTATTACTTTTTATTATTTAAAAAATATTTTTTTCTTAATAATTATTTTTATTTTAATAACGTTATTTTATTTTACTTTATTTTATCTTCTTTCTTTCTTTCTTTCTTTCTATTTTTTCTCCCTTTTATACCGAGCCATGTGGAGGATAGGCTCTTGGTGCTACAGCCAGGCATCAGGGATGTGCCACTGAGGTGGGAGAGCCAAGTTCAGGACACTGGTCCACAAGAGACCAACCAGGTCCATGTAATATCAAACAGTGAAAATCTCGCAGAGATCTCCATCGCAACGCCAAACCCAGCTCCACTCAATGACCAGCAACCTACAGTGCAAGACACCCAATGCCAAACAACTAACAAGACAGGAACACAACCCCATCCATTAGCTCAGGGGCTGCCTAAAATCATAATAAGGCCACAGACACTCCAAAACACACCACCGGACGTGGACCTGCACACCAAAAAGACAAGATCCAGCCTCATCCACCAGAACACAGGCATTAGTCCCATCCACCAGTAAGCATACACAACCCACAGAAACAACCTTAGCCACTGGGGACAGACACCAAAAACAACGGAAACTACGAACGTGCAGCCTGCGAAAAGGAGATCCCAAACACAGTAAGTTAAGCAGAATGAGAAGACAGAGAAACACACAGCAGATGAAGGAGCAAGGCAAAACCCACCAGACCTAAGAAATGAAGAGGAAATAGGCAGTCAACCTGAAAAAGAATTCAAAATAATGATAATAAAGATGATCCAAAATCTTGGAAATAGAATGGATAAAATACAAGAAATGTTTAACAAGGACCTAGAAGAATTAAAGAGCAAACAAACAGTGATGAACAACACAATAAATTAAAAATTCTCTAGAAGGGATCAATGGCAGAATAACTGAGGCAGAAGAACGGATAAGTGACCTGGAAGATAAAATAGTGGAAATAACTACTGCAGAGCAGAATAAAGAAAAAAGAATGAAAAGAATTGAGGACACTCTCAGAGACCTCCGGGACAACATTAAACGTACCAATATTCGAATTATAGGGGTCCAAGAAGAAGAAGAGAAAACGAAAGGGACTGAGAAAATATTTGAAGAGATTATAGTTGAAAACCTCCCTAATATGGGAAAGGAAATAGTTAATCAAGTCCAGGAAGCACAGAGAGTCCCATACAGGATAAATCCAAGGAGAAACAGGCCAAGACACATATTAGTCAAACTATCAAAAATTAAATACAAAGAACAAATATTAAAAGCAGCAAGGGAAAAACAACAAGTAACACATAAGGGAATCCCCATAAAGTTAACAGCTGACCATTCAGCAGAAACTCTGCAAGCCAGAATAGAGGGGCAGGACATATTTAAAGTGATGAAACAGAAAAACCTACAACCAAAATTACTCTACCCAGCAAGGATCTCATTCAGATTTGACAGAGAAATTAAAAGCTTTACAGACAAGCAAAAGCTAAGAGAATTCAGCACCACCAAACCAGCTTTACAACAAATGCTAAAGGAACTTCTCGAGGAAGGAAACACAAAAGAAGGAAAAGACCTACAATAATAAACCCAAAACAATTAAGAAAATGGTAATAGGAACATACGTATCAATAATTACCTTAAATGCAAATGGATTAAATGCTCCAACCAAAATACATAGACTGGCTGAATGGATACAAAAAGAAGACCAGTATATATGCTGTCTACAAGACACCCACTTCAGAACTAGGGACACATACAGACTGAAAGTGAGGGGATGGAAAAAGATATTCCATGCAAATGGAAATCAAAAGAAAGCTGGAGTAGCAATTCTCATATCAGACAAAACAGACTTTAAAACAAAGACTATTACAAGAGACAAAGAAGAACACTACATAATGATCAAGGGATCAATCCAAGAAGAAGATATAACAATTGTAAATATTTATGCACCCAACATAGGAGCACCTCAATACATAAGGCAAATACTAACAGCCATAAAAGGGGAAATCGACAGAAACACAATCATAGCAGGGGACTTTAACACCCCACTTTCACCAATGGACAGAGATGGAGTTAATTGATATTTATAGAACATTCCATCCGAAAACAACAGAATACACATTTTTCTCAAGTGCTCATAGAACATTCTCCAGGATAGATCATATCTTGGGTCACAAATCAAGCCTTGGTAAATTTAAGAAAATTAAAATCGTATCAAGTATCTTTGCCGACCACAATGCTATGAGACTAGATATCAATTACAGGAAAAAAATCTGTAAGAAATATAAACACATGGAGGCTAAACAACACACTACTTAATAACCAAGAGATCACTGAAGAAATCAAAGAGGAAATCAAAATATACCTAGAAACAAATGACAATGAAAACAAAAGAACCCAAAACCTATGGGCCGCAGCAAAAGCAGTTCTAATAGGGAAGTTTATAGCTATACAAGCCTACCTTAAGAAACAAGAAATATCTCTGATAAACAACCTAAACTTAACCTACAGCAATTAGAGAAAGAAGAACAAAAAACCCCCAAAGTTAGCAGAAGGAAAGAAATCATAAAGATCAGATCAGAAATAAATGAAAAAGAAATGAAGGAAATGATAGCAAAGATCAATAAAACTAAGAGCTGTTTCATTGAGAAGATAAACAAAATTGATAAACCATTAGCAAGACTTATCAAAAAAAGGGAGAAGAATCAAATCAATAGAATTAGAAATGAAAAAGAAGTAACAACTGACACTGAAGAAATAAAAAGGATCATGAGAGATTATCACAAGCAACTATATGCCAATAAAGTGGACAAATTCTTAGAAATGTACAACCTGCTGAGACTAAACCAGGAAGAAATAGGAAATATGAACAGACCAATCACAAGCACTGAAATTGAAACTGTGATTAAAAACCTTCCAACAAACAAAAGCCCAGGACCAGATGGCTTCACAGGTGAATTCTATCAAACATTTAGAGAAGAGCTAACACCTATCCTTCTCAAACTCTTCCAAAATATAGCAGAGGGAAGATCACTCCCAATCTCATTTTATGAGACCACCATCACTCTGATACCAAAACCAGAAAAAGATGTCAGGAAGAAAGAAAACTACAGGCCAATATCACTGATGAACATAGATGCAAAAATCCTCAACAAAATACTAGCAAACAGAATCCAACAGCACATTAAAAGGATCATACACTATGATCAAGTGGGGTTTATTGCAGGAATGCAAGGATTCTTCAATATACGCAAATCAATCAACGTGACACACCATATTAACAAATTAAAGGAGAAAAACCATATGATCATCTCAATAGATGCAGAGAAAGCTTTTGACAAAATTCAACACCCATTTATGATAAAAACCCTTCAGAAAGTAGGCATAGAGGGAACTTTCCTCAACATAATAAAGGCCACGTATGACAAACCCAGAGCCAACATCATCCTCAATGGTGAAAAACTGAAAGCATTTCCACTAAGATCAGGAAGAAGACAAGGTTGCCCACTCTCCCCACTGTTATTCAACATACTTTGAGAAGTTTTAGCCACAGCAATCAGAGAAGAAAAAGAAATAAAAGGAATCCAAATTGGAAAAGAAGAAGTAAACCTGTCACTGTTTGAAGATGACATGATACTACACAGAGAATCCTAAAGATGCTACCAGAAAACTACCAGAGCTAATCAATGAATTTGGTAAAGTAGCAGGATACAAAATTAATGTACAGAAATCTCTTGCATTCCTATACACTAATGATGAAAAATCTCAAAGTGAAATTAAGAAAACACTCCCATTTACCATTGCAACCAAAAGAATAAAATATCTAGGAATAAACCTATGTAAGGAGACAAAAAACCTGTATGCAGAAAATTATAAGGCACTGATGAAAGAAATTAAAGATGATACAAATAGATGGAGAGATATACCATGTTCTTGGATTGGAAGAAACAGCATTGTGAAAATGACTCTACTATGCAAAGCAACCTACAGATTCAGTGCAATCCCTATCAAACTACCAATGGCATTTTTCACAGAACTAGAACAAAAAAATTCACAATTTGTATGGAAACACAAAAGACCACGAATAGCCAAAGCAATCTTGAGAAAGAAAAACGGAGATGGAGGAATCAGGGTCCCTCACTTCAGACTACACTACAAAGCTACAGTAATCAAGACAGTATGGTACTGGCACAAAAACAGAAATATAGATCAATGGAACTGGATAGAAAGCCCAGAGATAAACCCATGCACATATGGTCACCTTATCTTTGATAAAGGATGTAAGAATATACAATGGAGAAAAGACAGACTCTTCAATAAGTGGTGCTGGGAAAACTGGACAGCTACATGTAAAAGAATGAAATTAGAACACTCCCTAACACCATTCACAAAAATAAACTCAAAGTGGATCAAAGATCTAAATGTAAGGCCAGACACCATCAGACTCTTAGAGGAAAACATAGGCAGAACACTCTATGACATAAGTCACAGCAATATCTTTTCTGACCCACCTCCTAGAGAAATGGAAATAATAACAAAGATAAACAAATGGGACCTAATGAAAATTAAAAGCTTTTGCACAGCAAAGGAAACCATAAACAAGATAAAAAGACAACCTTCAAATGACAGAAGATATTTGCAAATGAAGCAACTGACCAAGGATTAATCACCAAAACATACAAGCAGCTCATGCAACTCAATATCAAAAAAACAAACAGTCCAATCCAAAAATGGGCAGAAGACCTAAAGAGACATTTCTCCCAAGAAGAGATACAGATTGCCAACAAACACAAGAAAGAATGCTCAACATCATTAATCATTAGAGAAATGCAAATCAAAACTACAATGAGATATCATCTCACATCAGTCAGAATGGCCATCATCAAAAAATCTACAAACAATAAATGCTACAGAGAGTGTGGAGAAAAGGGAACCCTCTTGTACTGTTGGTGGGAATGTAAATTGATACAGCCACTATGGAGAACAGTATGGTGGTTCCTTAAAAAACTAAAAATAGAACTACCATACGACCCAGCAATCCCACTACTGGGCATATACTCTGAGAAAACCATAATTCAAAAAGAGTCATGTACCAAAATGTTCACTACAGCTCTTTTTACAATAGCCAGGACATGGAAGCAACCTAAGTTTCCATCAGTAGATGAATGGATAAGGAAGATGTGGCACATATATACAATGGAATATTACTCAGCCATAAAAAGGAACAAAACTGAGTTATTTGTAGTGAGGTGAATGGACCTAGAGACTGTCATACAGAGTGAAGTAAGTCAGAAAGAGAAAAACAAATACCATATGGTAACACATATATATGGAATTTAAAGAAAAAAGAAAAGAAAGAGAAAAAATGATCAGAAGAACGTAGGGGCAAGACAGGAATAAAGATGCAGACCTACTAGAGAATGGACTTGAGGATACGGGGAGGGGGAAGGGTAAGCTGACACAAAGTGAGACAGTGGCATGGACATATATACACTACCAAATGTAAAATAGATAGCTAGTGGGAAGCAGCCGCATAGCACAGGGAGATCAGCTCGGTGCTTTGTGACCACCTAGAGAGGTGGGATAGGGAGGGTGAGAGGGAGGGAGATGCAAGAGGGAAGACATATGGGGACATATGTATATGTATAACTGATTCACTTTGTTATAAAGCAGATACTAACACACCATTGTAAAGCAATTATACTCCAGTAAATATGTTAAAAATAAATAAATAAAATTAAAAAAATAATAATATGTAAATAAAAATATTTTAAAAAATGAAACACTTTCTGGATGGCAAAAGATACCATAAACAAATTAAAAAGACAGATTTACAAACTGGGAAATGTGATTTATATCATAAAGCATTAACATTTCTTAAATACTTTTAAAACTAACATAAAGATGAAAATGGCAACAATATGTTGAAACACATTTTGAAGATATGAACAGACCGTTCACAGAAAAATAAATTAAAATAAATCTAAAACAAAGGAAAAGGGCTTCCCAGGTGGCACAGTGGTTAAGAATCCGCCTGCCAATGCAGGGGACACGGGTTCAAGCCCTGGTCTGGGAAGATCCCACATACTGCCAAGCAACTAAGCCCATTTGCCACAACTACTGAGCCTGTGTCCCACAACTACTGAAGCCCATGCACCTAGAGCCCGTGCTCTGCAACAAGACAAGCCACCACAATGAGGAGCCCACGCACAACAAAGAGTAGTCCCTGCTCACCGCAACTAGAGAAAGCCCGCACACAGCCATGAAGGCCCAACACAGCCAAAAATAAATAAAGTATATAAATTTATTAAAAAAAAACAAAACAAAGGAAAAGATTTCTCACCTTGCTCATAATAAAATATGCTAATCAAAACTGGACTGCCAGGGCTTCCCTGGTGGT
Source organism: Delphinus delphis (assembly GCF_949987515.2). Classification (NCBI taxonomy): domain Eukaryota; kingdom Metazoa; phylum Chordata; class Mammalia; order Artiodactyla; family Delphinidae; genus Delphinus; species Delphinus delphis. The sequence continues at coordinate 106,762,710 of NC_082689.1, read as the reverse complement.
GCAGTGGTTGAGAGTCCGCCTGCCGATGCAGGGGACACGGGTTCGTGCCCCGGTCTAGGAAGATCCCACATGCCACGGAGCGGCTGGGCCTGGGAGCCATGACCACTGAGCCTGCATGTCTGGAGCCTGTGCTCCACAACGGGAGAGGCCACAACAGTGAGAGGCCCGCGTACCAAAAAAAAAAAAAAAAAAAACTGGACTGCCATTTTTCATGAATCAAATTAGCAATAATCCAAAAGATTGAGAACATACTCCATTGGCAAGTCTGTGGGGGAAAACACACTCTAATGTATGGATGAGGGGGATAAAAATCATGCAAATGCTAGGTGTGAAATTTAGCATTATGTAGCAAAATTATATGGAATTTACACTTTGACCTAGAAATCTCACTTCCAGTGACCTGGTTCAAGAAACACTGGCCAAAAATTTTTTTTTATAGACTGAATGTTTGTATCCCTATGAAATTCATATACTGAAGCCCTAACCTCCCAATGGGATGCTATTAGGAAGTGAAGCCCTTGGGGGAGGTATGACATCATAAGGGTGGAGCCACCACAATGTGATTCGTGCCCTTATAAGAATAGGAAGAGAGAGAGGAGTTTTCTTTCCCAGACATGCCAGGATACTGCTAGAAGGAGGCCATCCACAAGCCAGAAGGGAGCTCTCAAGATAAACCAAATAGGCCGGCATCTTGACCTTGGACTTTCCAACCTCCGGAACTGTGAGAGATAAATATCTGCTGTTTAGGCCACCCATTCTGTGGTATTTTGCCATAAGAGCTAGATCTGACTAAGACAAAATGCATTCATAACGATTTCTTTTACACCATTTATACTAGCAAAAAGAGGGAATCATCCCAAATGTCCATCAATTGAGGAATAAACTATGGTATACCCACACAATATAGTTAAGCTTTTAAAAAGAATGAAGCATGTTGGCACATAATCCTTCAATGTGAGCTCCAGAATATATAGTTATGAGAGGAAAGCAAAGTAGAATAAAGTATGTATAAAATGCTAATGTGGGGGTGGGGGTGGGAGGGTGGGGGTGGGGGTGGGAGGGTGGGGGTGGGATGAATTGGGAGATTGGGATTGACATATATACACTAACATGTATAAAATAGATAACTAATAAGAACCTATTGTATAAAAATATAAATAAATTAAAATGTTAAAAAAAAAAGACAGTCTTTTCCAGTGGTGATGGTGACATCTTTTCCAGTGGTGACGGTGACGTCTTGTAGACGTCTTGACGTCTACAGAACAATGTCAGAACCAGGATATATTGACATGGACACAGTCAAGATACACAATATTTCCATCACCCCAGGATCCCTCATGTTGTCCTTCTATTCACAACTACTTCACCCTCACCCCCATCCCTCCTTAACTCTTGACAGCCACTAATCTGATCTCCATTTCTATAAATTTGTTATTTCAAGGTTATATGTAAATGGAATTACACAGTGAAAAAAATTTTTTAAAAAATAAAATGCTGGTGTTTATCCAGGAAAGGGGGTATGAATTTGTCTTTTTTCAAAAGATAACCACATTAAAAAAAAAGGTGATGTAGAAGGAGCAGGAGGGAAGGGAGGAGGAATAGAAATAGAAATAAGACTTGTTTGAATACATATGTTTTGTTGGTTTTAGCATGGAATTATGTAAATATTTTACCTAGTTATCAGGTTATCATCTTTTCTGCAGAGGTAGAAGAGACACCATCATGGTTATCACCTTCGAGCTAAGTTTTAAAACCTGAGTAGGTATTTACTATGCAGAATCAGGTAGGTCCTTCTGGGCCAAGAACAGCTTGGGCACAAAGACACAACACAGTCACGTGTGGATGTGTGATATGCCTGTCCTTTGGGACTAAATTCCAGGGTCCTTCCTCCAGAAAACCTCACTATATCCTCAGCCTGAGTTACATAGTCTTCCTCTCTGTCCCCTGGAACCTCAGCACATATATTCATTTCTATCCTACTTTTCACTGTGTATGGTAATCCTTGGATTCACCTTTTGGTCTCTCCTGATAGACCTTAAATTCCTAAAGTATAGGAACTTTTCTCTAAATCTAAAAGGTAAATGTTTAATGAATATTAGGTGAGTGTTCCCATTGTTTCTAAAGGTTGAATTGAGCTACCTTTTAGATTCTAGGGCAATTTCCTTGTTCTTTGCAATACCCAGTACAGCTCAAGCCAAAGAGACTTCCATCAACTGTATATGATATGACTTGATACGTCTTATATAGGATCTAAATGGCCATTGGAAGTCATCTGTAGGAGAACCATCGCATTACTTGTTGGGAAGAAGCATGCAAGCATGAAGGAAAAACAAAAGAGGCTCTATCAGTGTCAAGATTTGTCTCCGTTAATACTACTCAGCCATAAAAAAATAAAATAAAATAATGGCATTTGCAGCAACACGGATGGACCTCAAGATTATCATACTAAGTGAAGTAAGTCAGACAGAGAAAGACAAATATCATATGATATCACTTATATGTGGAATCTAAAATAGGACAGAAATGAACTTATCTATGAAATAGAAACAGACTCACAGACATAGAGAACATACTTGTCGTTGCCAAGGGGGGTGGTGAGGGAGGGATGGATAGGGAGTTTGGGATTAGCATATGCAAAAACTATTATATATAGGATGGATAAACAACAAGGTCATACTGTATAGCACAGGGAACTATATTTAATATCCTGTGATAAACCATAATGGCAAAGAATATGAATAAGAATGTGTGTGTATATATATATAAATATATATATATATATATATATATAAATTACTTTGTTGTACAGCAGAAATTAACACAAAATTGTAAATCAACTGTACTTTAATAAAATAAATCTTAATAAAATGATTGTCTCCACTGAAAACAGCAAGTAGTAAATGCTCGTGCTACATTTAAAGGTCTAATATTACAGGCACACACAAAGATATGTACTCTTTGATGAAAAGGACAATGATAGACATATTAAGACTCTTTAGATTTTTCTATCAATATGAACAGATGTATCATGTAGCTGGACAGAGCAGATGGATCAGTGTTTTCATATTTAAGGAAAATAGTCTGACTCTAGTTCTGGCAGCTAAGTTATTACCTAAGGAAGAGTTTGAAATATCCTTGTGATGCCCACACTCATTAAAGATAATGAAAGTATTCAGACAGCAAAATAGTTTTATTTAGACCTCACTTTTACAAGTACCAAGATCAGAGCTGTAGTTTTTCTGCCCCACCATTTATATTCCTACCGTAAAACTGTAGAAATAGACAAGGAACTTACTCATTACGTATTTTTCAGTCCTTAAACATGGTTTCGTCCTATTTCCTTCTTCACTCCCTCTGTCCCCAGCAATCTATTTACTACATGATTGCATATTTAGTTACAGATCTACATACACGGCCTACAGATATAAATAAGATCAAATTAATTCTAGTAATTAAATAAGTGCTTGTGAAGCATTTTGCATTAACATCCATTTATTTAATTAAATTTATCAAACCTCTTGTGCAGTAGGTTTGCGGAACTCTGCCTTGGGCTGGTTTCAGCAAAGAAAAGAAAAAAATAATATGTTAAAACTGATTGGATTGCTGAAATTAGTTCAAAAAGTGTGTCAGGGGATTAAATTGGAAAATAGATCTTTTGATGGCCCAGTCTGCACATAGGTAGTACAGGCTGAAAATAGATGTACCTTCTGTAACATTTTCATTACTTTAAAAAAGGTTGGTGAAAATGGAAACACATTAGGGATAGGGGTATGGGGGGAGGGTGGATGTGGCCATAAAGGGACAGCATAAGGTTTCATCTTGTGATGAAACTATTCTGCATCTTGGTTATGGTGGTGATTACACAAATCTCTGCAAGTGATAAAATGGCACAAAACCACACACATGCATACACACACACACACACACACACACACACACACACACACATATGAGTGCATATCAAAATGGAGGGATCTGAATAAGCTCTGTATACTTTATCAATGTCAGTTTCCTGGTTTTGATATTGTGTCACAGTTACGTAAGATGTTCCCATTGCAGGAAACGGGGTAGAAGGTACACGGGACCTCTGGGCACTTTTTTCCCAAATTGCCATCAATTATTTTAAAATAAAAGCCATAAAAAGGGGTATAGGACCCAACAATTCCATTCTGAAGTACATACTCTGTAGAAAAGAGAACACATGTCCACATAAAAACCTGTGCATGAACGTTCATAGGAGCATTATTCATAAACAGCCAAAAAATGGAAACAAGCCAAATGCCCATCAACTAATGGGCAAAATATGTGTCACAGTCGTACACTGAAATCTTATTAGGCAATGGGAAGGAATGATATACACTACAACAGGGGTGTATACAGATATACACTACAACAGGGGTGAAAATTGAACCTTGAAAGCATGGTGTTACATGAAAGAAGCCAGTCACAAAAGATCACATACTGAATGATTCCATTTATATGAAATGTCCCAACAAAGCAATGCTATACAGACAGAAAGTGCACTAGTGGCTGGTAGGGGCTAACAGTAGGGGCTGGGGGCTGGGCACTGAGGGTGGAGAGTGATGGTTAATGTACACGGGGTGGTGAAATGGTCTAAACCAGGTACTGGTGATGGTTGTAAAACAGCATGAATGTACTAAAAACCACTGGATTGTACCATTTAAATACGTGACACTTATGATGCAAAAATACGCCTCAATAAACCTAAAAAAAAGTCAAAGAGCAGGATGTGAGGTCCCAGAAGGTGTTTTGGATACCTCCAGGACACACTGCACTGGACCCCTGGTATCTGTCATTAGATTTGACCCATGGTGTCCCAGTAGAGCTCCACGGCCATCAGATGACCTCCGATGAGTTCCAAAGGCAAAGAGGATGCTGCATTCAGCTCTACTGCCACCCAAGACTATAGCCAAGATTAAGGGAGATTCCATTTTCTCCTTAGAAACCACAATTTATTTCATTAAAATAAAGATGAAATGAAGCACCATTTGCTAAATTCAAATTGAAAATCTTGTGTTTATATGCCCATTATAGATTACATCACCCTGACCCTCCATGATTCAGTAAATTAATCTGTAAAACATACAGTAATTACCCTTAATAGTGTGCTATGTTGAAATATATAAAATAAAAATATATCAAATGTAAAATATAAATATGTAAACATGCTTAATATAAACCTTTCTAGGAATCTACTTCTGAATTAAGTCTAGCTCACCAGGTGCATGGAAGCAAAGCAGTGGGAATCTTCAGGCCTGTGTGGCATGAACCTCAGAGGGCTTAGCTTCTAAAGCAGTGATCCTCTGAGTGTGGTTCTCAAACCACGGCAACTGGCATAACTGAGCTTAGACATGCAAATTAATGGATCCATCCTGAATCAGAATCTCTGGGCATAAGGCTGTGGAAACTGTTTTAACAATATTTCCAGGTGATTCTTTAGCAAGTTAAAACTTGAGAAACCTTGTTCTAAAAACAAACTTTGAAAGCTACACTTATTAAATAGTAGCAGATACCATGAGTTTTTTTTATAATTCTGCCTCATTTGCTGAAAACTCAAGTTTCCAATAAGCACTGGCATACCTATAGTCAAAATAATAATTTCAACTTTTGCTCAGAATGCTAAGTCTCTGTATATTTTTTCTCCCCTTTTGGGTTTTCCTGGTGATATTGTATTTCTTTGGGGGAGTAATATTCATCATGAATCTGTGTAAATCAAGAGCAATTACTGACTCATTCATTAAATTACCAGATTCTTCACAGATGTAGAAAACAAACTTATGTTTACCAGGAGGGAAATGGGAGGGGAAGGATAAACTGGGGGATTGGGATTGATATATACACTACTACATACAAAATAGATAACTAATCAGGACCTACTGTATAGCACAGGGAACTCTACTCAATACTCTCTTATGACCTATATGGGAGAAGAATCTAAAAAAAAGTAGATATATGTATATGTATAACTGATTCACTTTGCTGTACAGCAGAAACTAAAACAAAATTGTAAATCAAATATACTCCAATAAAAATTATAAAATGTTAAAATTTAAAAATAAGTCAACTATGAAAAAATAAGTAAATTACTCAACTCTTGGTTAATAAAGTTACCATTTTACCATTCGATGTCTTTCTAGAAAACCTTTGGAACCTGATAGCTCTGAATTCAAACACCACTGATGCTTTATAAGGACTTTGGGAAGTTTCTTAATCGCCTGAGTTTTCTTTTCTTTGCAAGGGTAGCTATCATATGTAAATATTCTAAAACAATTAAAACAAAAAGGGATTGAGTACATTTACACAGCTCTTCAGAGAAGTTTTCAAATATGCACCATACCCCAACTCTGTGTTAGGCATAGGGTTAGGTGTTGAGGACTCAATGAATAAGGTATCACTCCTGCTCTCAAATGTTAAGTCAGATAAGGGAGTAAGTTAAATTGTATTCTCCGTTTATAGGATGAATTTTGTTGGAATTGGATCTTGAGGACCACTGTATTCTCTGGGGTTCTCCTGGTCAGAGTAGGTGTTCCACAAATGGGTGTTGGTGAATTTAGAAACATATGAATGTACAGGGTGGAGAGACCCCATGGGGATGTGAAGACCACACATGTCTTTAGCAGATGTGCCCTCTGAGAGACCTCTCTAGAAGCCTGGAAAGAACTGATAGATTGAGGGCAGGAAGACAAGTGAGAAGACTTGCACTAATCACCTGAAGAAAAATTAAGAGATGAGCCAGGGAGATGCACATGTAGGTCTTTTTGTTCAATCCAGCAATCCCACTCCCAGGCATATATCCAGAGAAAAGTATAATTCGAAAAAATACATTCACCCCAATATTCATTGCAACACTACTTACAATAGCCAAGACATGGAAGCAACCTAAATGTCCACCAACAGATGAATGGATAAAGAAGATGTGGTACATATATATACAATGGAATATAACTCAGGCATAAAAAAGAATGAAATAATGCCATTTGCAGCAACATGGATGGACCTAGAGATTATCATACTATGTGAAGTAAATCAGACAGAGAAAGACAAATACCATATGATATCAGTTATACGTGGAATCTAAGATATGACACAATATCTACGAAATAGAAACAGACCCACAGACATAGAGAACAGACTTGTGGTTGCCAAGGGGGAGGGAGGCGAGGGAACGATGGATTGGGGGTTTGGGATTAGTAGATGCAAACTATTATATATAGAATGGATAACCAACAAGTTCCTACTGTATAGCACAGGGAACTATATTCAATATTCTGTGATAAACCATAATGGAAAAAAAAATTTAAATAAATAAAAGAAACCTAAGCATGGCCCAGGGTCATTCTGCCCCCCCCAGGGTCATTTTTATGCATGTTTAAATTTAAAGACAACTATTGTATAGCTTATCTAGGATTCCATATATATGGAAAGAACTAATCAGACATCAATTAAAGAGAAATAGAGGTATTATTTTCTTCTGGGGGAAAAAATGTTCACAAGTTGATTCAATACAATGGTTAGAGTGAAGCCTTCAATGTATGTCCCTGTTATCCATATGTCCATTTCTAATTACACAAAGATTCAGAATCAATCCAGGCTACCACATAGGGAAGCATAAAAATGTGAGGGAGAAATATATCCAGCACAAGGAGATGGTAGTGAAGCAGACCTCTAGGTCACAGGATGGTAATAGCTACCATCTGATACTATAGACATCTGTTACTATGTGCTGGACACAGCCTGAGACACATTACATGCAGGATAGCTAACCTCACACAGCAGCGTCGAGCCTAAGTGTTTGTTTTTTGCTTTTGTTTTAATTGGGTAGAGTTGACTTAGAATGCTGCATTACTTTCAGATGTACAGCAGAGTGACCCAGTTATACATATACATATATACACATATATTATATATATCTATTCTTTTTCAGATTCTTTTCCCTTATAGGTTATTGCAAGATATTGAGTAGAGTTCCCTGTGCTATACAGTAGGACCTTGTTGATTAACTATTTTATATATAGTACTGTGTATATGTGGAATCTAAAAAAATGCGATATGAATGAACTTATTTACAGAACAGAAATAAGCTGAGCCTCCCTTTTTTAAAAATTTGTTTATTTTATTTATTTATTTTTGGCTGCATTGGCTCTTTTTTGCTGTGTGGGCTTTCCCTAGTTGCGGAGAGAGCGGGAGCTACTCTTTGTTGCGGTGCGCAGGCTTCTCATTGAGGTGGCTTCTCTTGTTGCGGAGCATGGGCTCTAGGCATGAGGGCTTCAGTAGTTGTGGCACGTGGGTTCAGTAGTTGTGGCTCACGGGCTTAGTTGCTCTGCGGTATGTGGGATCTTCCCAGACCGTGGCTCGAATCCGTGTCCCCTGCATTGGCAGGCAGATTCTTAACCACTTCGCCACCAGGGAAGACCCTGAGCCTCAGAACAGCACTCTGAGTTCTCTGGGTTCACATACCCATCAGCAGTCAGCACAGGAGCTGACATCTGATCCCAGCCATGGCTGTGCTCTGTGTATTCTCTCCTTTGTGGAAAAAGGTTCTTGCATCTTATTGAGACACATTAAATATGGAAAATCAAAGATTACATTCAGAGACTTATTTAAAAATCAGAGTCTCCAACAAACACTGACAAACTTTCTCATGCTCCCAGTAGTTTTGCAAACGCAATTGCCCTTAGCTCCAGAAATTCTCCAAGGTCCTTAGAAGGACACAATCTCCTAATCCTGACTTTCTGGCTTTAATCATAACAAAGAAAGCCTTTAGATTGTTGTAATCCTTACCTCTGGAAAAGCACCCCTAGATAATATTTGTGTTTGCATTTGCTTGGGGCTCCTGACCTGATCACATCACTTTATCTTATCCGAAGCTAAAAAAGTGAAGAAGTAAAGCTTCTGAGAAGATATACAATTAAAAGGAATATTTTACTATCCATTTTATACATAAAAACATAACAAAACTCAACCAAAGCTGAGGACAAGAGAGGTGAAATCATGAACCCTGAGGACAAGCCAGTGTCTGTTCCAGGCTGGGCTAAGCTGGCCTCTCCTTCTGTCCACACGGTTCAGGGACTCCTAACTCATGGCATTCCTGGCAACTGACACAGAACAAAATTCCCTAATACAGTAGGCTTGTATGTTGTGAACAGATCAGATAATGAGGATAAAAATTTGGTTAATTCATACAGCTGGAAAATAATCCCAAAGATAAGACAGCCTAACTCACTCAGTGACTTTGGCTCTGGTCTTGAAAATACCATCGGGTGAGTGGGACCTCCATGTGAAGACCTCCAATCGTTTCCCCCATGCATGAAATAGAACAAAAAGGCCTGCTACATCTAGCCCTCCAAGGCCCAATTCCAGGTCCACCTTCTCTGATCTTCCCCTTCCTAGTTGGAGTCATACAATGGGAAGTAGATTCATTTCACTTGGAGTGTGGTTCACTGTTTGTTTCCTGTAAGCAATCCTTGACTTCACAACCAAATGTTCATTTCCTTGAGAATAGCGTTTGTGGGGTACAGAGAAAAACAGAGAAGTTTTTAAGCCAGGAAGTTTTGAACTAAAATCCTAGCTTTGCTGCTTATGAGTTTTCTACACCTAGCCTCATTACTGTTCTAAGTTTCATTATTCTGAAGCATAAAAGGATGCTCGCGGACCTACTTCAGGAGGCTTATAATGAATTTCCAGGCAAACACACAGTTCAAGGGTAGTCAGTTTCTACTCCTCTTCTTACGCCTGCTCTGCAGAAAAGTCTCCTTCATATCCTTTCATCAAGGATTGACTGGGAACATTGCAGCCCAGGGTAAACCCGCCCAGGATTCAGGCTCTGGATACATCAGCGGTTTACACGCAGCAAGCATTCTGATTGGATGAGCATCTCTCTAATCTGGGCAGTAAAAGTCCTTTCTGCACTATGCGCTCTGTATTCTACAAGTCACTTCTCTGCAATAACTATACTGATTTTCAGAGACCTTAAGAAGAAAAACTAATTTCTATTCTCCTGTAGAATAATGAAGAAATGAACATGTCACCGTTTACAATATAATATGATATGGAAATACCATGATGATGAGGAAATGTACAAAGTCTGGTTTACATTTGACAAAAAGAATAGCCAGGCCTACTAAAGGCATTAGTTTGATAGCACTTGAGCTGGGTCTGAAAAGCTGTGTAGAAGTGTCCTAGGCTGATAAGGAATCCTGCAGCCTTCCTGGCAGAGGTGACATCATGTTTTGTTTTGTTTTGTTTTTTTATTGAAGTATAGTTGACTTACTATGTTGTGTTTAATTTCTGCTGGACAGCAAAGTGACTCAGTTATATATATATATATATATATATATATATATATATATATATATATATATATTCTTTTTCATATTCTTTTCCACTATGGTTTATCATAGGATATTGAATATAGTTCCCTGTGCTATACAGTAGGACCTTGCTGTTTAACCATCCTATAAACGTAATATAATCCATCCTATATGTTTGCATCTGCTCACCCCAAACTCCTAATCCTTCCCTCCCCAATTCCCCTCCCCTTGGCAACCACAAGTCTGTTCTCTATGCCTGTGAGTCTGTTTCTGCTTTGTAGATGCGTTCATTTGTGCCATATTTTAGATTCCACATATAAGTGATATCATATGGTATTTTGTCTTTCTCTGTCTGACTTACTTCCCTTAGTATGATAATCTCTAGGTCCATCCATGTTGCTGCAAATGGCATTATTTCATTCTTTTTATGGCTGAGTAGTATTCCATTGTATATATGTACCACTTCTTCTTTATCCACTCATCTGTTGGTGGACATTTAGGTTGCTTCTGTGTCTTGGCTATTGCAAATAGTGCTGCTATGAACACACAGGTGCATGTATCTTTTCGAATTATAGATGTGTTTTGGTATATGCCCAGGAGTGGGATTGCTGGGTAGTATGGCAGCTCTATTTTTAGTGTTTTAAGGAACCTCTATACTATTCTCCATAGTGGCTGCACCAATTTACATTCCCACCAACAGTGTAGGAAGGTTCCTTTTCTCCACACCCTGTCCAGCATTTATTATTGTAGACTTTTTAATGAAGGTCATTCTGACTGGTATGAGGTGGTACCTCATTGTAGTTTTGATTTGATAGCATGTTTTAAGAATCACAGGTAGGATGGCATGACATGCGTGAGCTACTAAGACTAACTTAGTGTTGCTCCAGCAGAAATGGGATAAGGACACATGTCTCACTGCCAGGTGTGAATCTTAGAAACTTCCCATTGTCTGACTCTCACATTTTCCCCAGCGGAATAGAAGGTCCCAATGACCTACAAGCAGGCGAAACTATAAGATAAAAATGGACTGAGTCCTCATGGGGCAGGCTAGGTCAGCCATACTACAGTGTGCTGTGAGCCGAAAAGAAACTTCTATTTTGCTAAGCCACTGAGGTTTGGGCATCATTTATCATTTTACTAAGCCTACCTTTCCCTTGCACCTTCAACTTTAGTTCAGTTACTGGGAGATTTCTGAGTGCCAAGCTTGGTAACAAGCATTCCTATTTAGGAACAATACAAATGAGCTCATACAGTCCGAGAGCTTTGACCAAAGCCACCCCAGCTGGTAATATGTGGATCTGAGAATCTGACATTTGTTCCATGTCTCTAAACTCCTGGGCCTCTCCTGTAAATGCTGAAAATAAACATAAACTCATAAAATAGTTATATTGTGGTCATATGTTTACAAAACTTGTCTCAGGTAGACAGAGTAATAGGGGCAATCCTAGAGAAAGTTCCTTGAACGCATCCTTGGAAATAATTTCACAATATTTATCTGACTGCATTTTATCATCATCATTAATGAGTCTAGAATCCTCTGGGCAGAGGGCACACTGGTAAAATAAGTTAATATTTTGCATTTGCACACCATAAAGAATGCAGCTTCTTGTACGATTTGGTTAATGCCTTTTTTTTTTTTTTTGCGGTACACGGGCCTCTCACTGCTGTGGCCTCTCCCATTGCGGAGCACAGGCGCCGGACGTGCAGGCTCAGCGGCCATGGCTCACGGGCCCAGCTGCTCCGCAGTGTGTGGGATCTTCCGCGACTGGGGCACGAACCTGTGTCCCCTGCATCGGCAGGCGGACTCTCAACCACTGCGCCACCAGGGAAGCCCTAATGCCTATTTTTTAAGCTGTGACAAAGACACTTTACAATGAAAACAATGTGTGATTTTAATACGTTCAGTTCACATGATATGTGACACCAAGAGATTAACAAAAATGCCTGAAGCTACTCTCACTGAGAAGATCCTTAATTTTGTTACTCAGGGCATCTCATGTTGGTACAAAATGGGATGCCCACTTCTATCCTGATCACACCTAAAACACACCGTAATTCTTCCTACCAGATTATGTTTACAAATTCCTTCTCAGCATCACAGAGTTCACAGAATACTAATAATGGTCATGACACTTGCCACTTTTGTTTGAGAGTTTGTAGTGACTTCTTTTCTCATTCTAAAAATAATTTAGAGAAGAAACAATTATTAAATGGATACCCAGAATGATATAAATTCTGGGCTTTTCGAAACTTCTATCTGTCCCAGCTCAGAGCAAGGAGACTGAGCCCAGCCTCAGAAGTCCATTAATTCCAGCATGATGGAGCTAAGCTAACAGCCTGCATTTTGCAGGGGGGTGTCTGAGCTCCTCTCTCAAGGAGCCTGGACTCTTGGCTTAGGCTTTGCTTGGCATCCAAGGACGCTTATCCTGCCTTTGACTTCACTCTGCTGTAGAGCCATGAGTGCAGCTGTGTCTTAGAAAGTGAAACCAGACAGATCCCCGGAGCCAGAGAAAGAGAGAGGGGCTACCCAATTATCACTGCCGTGGGATTTCCTCTTCTATAAAATATAATAATCGTGTTTACCTCATGGGCATGCTTTGAAGATGAAATGGGATGACAGGAAAGTCAGGCACCTGAGGTATCATAGGTGCCTGATCCATGGTAACTTCATCCAGAGGAGAGAGAAACTGAGAGGAAGAGAATGAAAACGGACATGAACAGAAGCTGTAAAGTGGAATATTGGAAGCCCCCTGGGAGAATTCTTCAAGACACCCAGACATGGTTCTGAGACGGCTTTGAGAAGGACGCATGGACTTGACTGCAGCGGAGAGGGAGAGAGGCATTCAGAGCCGTGAACCAGCGGGGACAGTGACCTTGGCCTACCACCAAGACACGTGATACAGCTTTGCTGCGTAAAGAATAATTTTTGAGCACTTGCATAACCCCAAGTGGGAACTCTGGACAAAGATTTCTAGAGGAAAAAAAGACGTCATCCCTGGTCATCAGAGAGATGACCATCATCCCTGGTCATCATCCCTGCTGAGTTGGCCTTGCAACCCAACAGAAGAAGGGCCCAGGAGAAATATTCACTTCGCTGGTTAAGGGTGTACACAGCTTCTCAGTGTCAATGAAAATGAGCAATAAACAATCTATAATAAGAATAGAAAAGAGCTGTATTTGAGCCAAACTGAGGATGAGCCTGGAAGCCTGCTTCCCAGATCACTCTGAGAAGCTGCTCCAGAGAAACAGGGTTTCCAGCACAGTTCTATATCTCATCAGAACAAAGACCATTAAACAAGTCAGGGATAAGTGTCTTTAAGGTAAACACCACCACCACCCCCCACACACACATCAACCACACAAAGCCAGTGAGTCAGCATGGCCTTGGTACCTGGGAAGGGTGTCTTATCATCGAATGGGTACCAGCACTGGAAGGGAGGCATTTAATTTTTATTTTTAAGATGGACTGTCTTTACTTCTGGTCAATGTGCCCTTTTCTCTAACAATTAAAGCAGACGCACAATGTATGTTCGACAGGCCACAAACAGGCTATTTTAGTTAGCATCAAATTCAGGTTAACTCATGTGTAAGCCAGAATAACTTCTCTGTACCGTAATATGTGAACATTTCTCTTAACAACAGCAAGGGGATCCTGGAGCCTGATCTCGTCATTCACTGAATCTATTTTCATCTTTTATAAATACGTATATTAAACTGAATTTAATTCCCATTCCAGACTGAATTGAGTCTTCCATTATCCTTCTGTCCTTAGAAATCTTGAGTTAAAGATCCTGGTGGGAAACTGTTATAAATGGTGACTTGACTGGAGAACCCTGCCTACGCCTTAGAGTCAAATGTTGGTTCCCAGGGTGGGTGACACCAGGTAAGCCTCAATCACCCCCACTAGAAAGCTGTCCTCATGAGGCTGCTCCCTGCCCATATGTGCCCTCTCTTCCCTAATCAGATGACTGCAGACCGACAGACAAGAGACAGCAACTGAGGCCTCCTGACCCAAAGAAAACAAGCTCATTCTGCATGGCACATGACTCCTTGACATTGCAAAGTGCACCAGATTTATCCAGCTACTTCCATGCATGATCTGTCCAGACTGCTTGCATGTCAGTCTTTCAAGTTTCATTGTAAGACAGATAGAAGGCAGAGAGAGACATTTCACCATCTGTTTTAATAAGTCATTTTAAAACCTACTCTTTTTTAAATTAATTTTTATTGGAGGATAGTTGCTTTACAATGTTGTGTTAGTTTCTGCTGTAGAGTGAAGTGAATCAGCCATACGTATACATATATGTCCTCTTTTTTGGATTTCCTTCCCATTTAGGTCAACACAGAGCATTGAGTAGAGTTCCCTGTGCTATACAGTAGGTTCTCATTAGTTATTTATTTTATACTTAAGTAGCGTATATATGTCAATCCCCATCTCTCAATTCATCCCACCCCCCCTTCCCCCTTGGTGTCCATATGTTTGTTCTCTACGTCTGTGTCTCCATTTCTGCTTTGCAAATAAGTTCATCTGTATCATTTTTCTAGATTCCACATACAAGCAATATTATATGATATTTATTTTTCTCTTTCTGACTTACTTCACTCTGTATGACAATCTCTCTAGTTCCAGGTCTCTGCAACTGGCACAGTTTTCTTCCTTTCTACAGCTGAGTAACATTCCACTGCATATGTGTACCACATCTTCTTTATCCATTCCTCTGTTGATGGACATTTAGGTTGCTTCCATGTCCTGGCTATTGTAAATAGTGCTTCAATGAACATTGGGGTGCATGTATCTTTCTGAATTATGGTTTTCTCCAGGTATATGCCCAGGAGTGGGATTACTGGGTCATATGGCAGTTCTATTTTTAGTTTTTTAAGGAACCTCCATACTGTTCTCCACAGCGGCTATATCCTTTTACAGCCTAAAATCTACTCTAAAGCCCTGCTTTATGAGTCCCAGCTTAAGAACACGTCTCTTTCTTGGACTCATAAACAGCTTCCCTGCAGTATTATGTACACAGCAACAGGACTGTCCCCTTGAGGGAAGGTGGCCTGTGCTACAGTGGAGATGTCTTTGTCTTCCTGGAGAGCCATCACGTGCATGTAGCACAGCATCTTCCTTTCCTCAGCTGCCCGGGACCTCCACGTGCGCCGCCTCACATTTCTTCCTATGAAGCTTGCATTTCAGGACATCTGTTTGCCTCCTTGCACTTGCTGGGTCTTCGGGTTTGAGAGGATATCTCTCGACTGATCATTACCTGTGAGTCTTCTTTTTGTTCAGTTTTAGCTTCCTGAAAACTTACATCTGAAGTTACCCAATTTTTGCCCAAACTCTCAAACATTTCTCGGCCCCTGCTGCCTGAACTCTGCCTAACCTTTACCAATGTTCCACCAACTCTTTAATGAGATTCTTTTATGTTGTCTTGCTAGAAAATTGAAAATGAAAGAGCTTTGATTTCTTAGAGGAATCACATAAGGGAGATTGTGTGCTCCCTTTTATTCTTTATCTTCTAATTAGAAGATTGGAGTTTTTAAGCAGCAAGAATCAGGAGACAAAAGAAGATTATCACAAAGACTGGATTTCAACCTTCAACGTTTTTCCCTCTTGCACTTTTATTCCCACCTTCACACAATTTTAATTTACAACTGAGAAACCTGAAATGATTTCTACTCATGGAGAAATCAAGAGATCCATGTTGTTCAGAGAAGACTTTTGAAGGATTGGAAAGTGGAAAAGAGGGTGTCCCCGCCCCAAATTGCTCGAGACAGTCAGCCCATTCCCTCCCTAAGAAGCCTATCCGTCCACCTGACCTCCTTACTGGTTCGCAAGGCAGCTGCATGTGATCCCCCTACTGTCTCCATTAACATTCTGTGATCCTTTAGGGAGAACCTTTAGGGACCCGGATATTCCTCCTGCCACCAAGGACCCCCTACTCCCCAGATCTTCCTCACCTGTGCAGACACCTGCATCCCATAAGGAATTGGTCCTCCTCACCCCTTCTATAAAGCTATCTCAACCATAGGGCATCCCATATTGTTCTGAACTCTAGAATCTTCTATATTCCACCTCTTTAACAGAAAATCAAGTGCTACCTTGTAAATCACTCCACGTGCAGAGATTCTATTCTTCAAACCTTTTAAAAGTTTTATAAACTTTATATATGTCGATCTAGCTCTACATACATAAAGGGTCGGGCTAGGGTTAGGGTCAGGGTCAGGGTGTGTGTATGTATATATGTATACATATCTATGTATACAGATAGCTACTGGGTTGGCCAAAATGTTCATTTGAGTGTTTACATAACATCTTAAGGAAAAACCCGAACAAACGTTTTGGCCAACCCAATAGATACAGGATAGTTACAGACATATTGTATGGCTAGATATAAGTATAGATAGAGATGATATAGACACAGATTGTATCTTTCTAGCATCATGAACAAAGAAAGCTGTTAGGCACATTGAAGGTTGTGAAGAGGGAGAACCAAACAATCATAGTGCGCTCCTACCATTTGCTAAACATCACCAAGCCTTTAAAAATGTTATTTCTAACAATGTTATTTGTTAGAAATAGAATGTTTCTAACATTTGTTAGAAATAGAATGTTATTCCTAATGTTATTAGGAAATAATTATCCAGCTGGCAAAACCCCAAACTTTTGACAACGCTCTTTGTTAGTGAGTGTGTGGGGAAACTGGCCCTCTCATGCATTGCTGGTGGGAGTGAAAACTGGCTGAAGGCCCATGGAAGTCAATTTGGCAATCAATATGCAGCAACATCACATTTATCCTTTGACCCAGCAATCCCTCTTCTGGGAATTTAACCTACCGATATATTTGCAGGTGTGTGAAATGGCATATGTTCAAGTTTATTCATTGTGGTTTTATTTGTGTGGGATTAGAAACAATTTTAAAAAGCCTATCAACTTGGGCCTTATGACATGAATTATGGCACAGTGGAACTCCATGCAATTGAAAAAGAACAATGAAACTCTTTACGTGCTGACATGGAAAGATGAGCTCTGAGACAGATCATTATTTGAAAAAAGCAAAGTGCAAAGCAGTACATATAACATGCATTTGTAGTTTCTTGTATTCCTACAAATAAACTCAGGTAGAAGACACACGTTACCTATTATATCCTGGGGGCAGGTCTAGGCAAGTAGAAGATAGGTGTGGAAATCAAGGTTTCACTGCATATCTTTTTATATGGTTTGATTTATGAGCCCTGTGAACACATTACCTATTCAAAATTTGAATTAAAAATTCAAGCATTGTTTGTCTTTATTTAAAATCATATTCTTAAAATCTATGTGGCGACCTCCAATTCAAACAAGATGGCTTAAACTTGCTTCTCCCTGATTGTCCTTGCTAATTAAACTCTCACCCTGGAAAATAACACAAGAGGCCAAGGAGAGCCCTGAAATGGGCAAAGAGGAAAGCAACATGGTTTGGGACCTCAGGATTGAAGAGGTAACACAGCAGCAGTGCTTCTACACCCCCATCTTGTCCCAAGAAGGTGACTCAAGTACAGTACTTCCTGATCTTAATCTAGCAAAGAAGGCAGCCCAGGTAATATCATCCTCCCCCTCCCCTCATCCCACTGAATTAAAAGAGATTATCTCTGACAAGGCCAGGTAAGCCTTCAAGTACCAAAAGGGGATCCATCAGGAGCCCCAGTATCAGCAAATGGCCAGGGGAAAGGGTGTCCTTCACCACTGGGGCTGACATTCGTCTCCCACACGATGAGATGCTGGGGAAGCCAGGCAGCACCTCCAGGACAGATCTTGACCCAAGAGTAAGCAGCCTGACACGTAGCCTAAGTATCAGCTGCTCTATCTATCCAGAAACACAAACTGTGATTCACACTAGGGGATACAACTGAACAAAGAAAAAGGCAACAACCTGAACGAATGTTCTGGGAATTACAGAGAAAAAAATTTATTCCACCCACACATCCCTTCCCCTTTCACAGATCCTCACCTGCCACTAGCCTTTTAGAATCTCACCTTTGAATGAAGACTGAAGATTTGATGCCCATCCTAATCTGGGCCTTTTAAAGTCTTCCACTGGGTTTATGTTTTGTTATATAAAGGAATCATAAGAATGCCTATCACCTAAGAGACAGAAAATAATCCCAAGAAGTCTTGGC
Source organism: Delphinus delphis (assembly GCF_949987515.2). Taxonomy (NCBI): domain Eukaryota; kingdom Metazoa; phylum Chordata; class Mammalia; order Artiodactyla; family Delphinidae; genus Delphinus; species Delphinus delphis. The sequence goes on along the minus strand of NC_082689.1, from coordinate 106,744,225 downwards.
CAAGATTGAACCCTAAGGGAATAGAAAATTATCTTCATTAAATAAAAGTTAAAGCAAGGAGGGGAGGAGACAAATGTAGAGCTGTGTTTTGATTGCACAAAATAGCACATGTTCAGCATCTTAGTCACACCGGGCCAGTGAGGATAACATTGTGACCAGTGTGGTCATTAGGTGCTACACAAACCTGAATGATATCAGGTGTGCCCAGGAGACTTGTACCATGTGAAGCAGAAGGATGATAAGTCAGGCGGAAGTGTAACCAGTATACTAAGTGAAGTAAGTCAGAAAGAGAAAGATAAATACCATATGATATCACTTATATGTGGAATCTAAAATAGAACACAAATGAACTTATCTATGAAAGAGATAGACTCACAAACATAGGGAACAGACTTCTGGTTGCCAAGGGGGAGGGGATGGGGGAAGGATGGAGTGGGAGTTTGGGATTAGCAGACATATTTATTACATATAAAATGGATAAACAACAAAGTCCTACTGTATAGAATAGGGAACTATATTCAATATCCTGTAATAAACCATACTGGAAAAGAATATGAAAAAGAAAGTATATATGTATAACTGAATCACTTTGCTGTACAGCAGAAATTAACACAACACTGTAAATCAACTATACTTCAATAGAAAAAAAGAGAAAAGAAATAACGAGGTAGAAATTTCAAAACACAAAGAAAAAAAAAGGTTAACTGATATAACTAAACATGGTTAAAGGAGGTGAATACAGGTGCCAGGCTGACAGATGGGCAGACTGGAATGGTCTGTTTTCTGTGTCAACGAAGTTACACTATAATCCCCAGTTAGTCAATCAAACACTAATCTGGTTATTGCTGTGAAGGTATTTTGTAGATGTGATGAAAGTCCATACTCAGCTGACTTTAAGTACCAGAAATTATCCGGAAACATCTGGGTGGGCCTGCTTTAATCAGTTGAAGGGCCTTAAGAGCAGAGCAGAGGCTTCCCAGAAGAAGAAATTGCCCCCGTGGCTTACAGCTTCAGCTCATGCCCTAGACTTCCTGCCCTTCCTGATTGCCTGTCCTATGGACTTTGGATTTGCCTGGCCAGTTCTCTCAGTCACATAAGCCATTTTTTTTGGCAAGAAATCTCTTAATATCCATCTCCTTCCAGTTCTGTTTTTCTGCTTGAACCTTGCCTGACTGACAGCAGTTTCATTTCTTATCATTATTCCTGGCCATTGATAAGAACGCCAACCTATGCGAGTCACACTCCTTTCACCCTGGATTCTTGACCTTGCCCCACTTCCTCTGCTGTGCACATCACGCGGATGGACAGCGCTCGTTCAAGTCCAGAACTACTGAGCTCTCCCTTCCTTCGTGTTTCATCTCGTCCTCCATGCCTGGTGCCTGTATTTCTATCTTTACCTACATTCGATTGATTCCCTGACTCTGTACAACCTTGTATTATTTTTTGAATGGGTAATATACTTTCCCTCCCCCCCCCACCACTGTTGCTAGTTTTAAAGTTCTTGAGAACAGAAATAGGATCTTCAATTGCTTGGGTAACACCCTGGGGGACCCAGAGTAGATATTTATACATGCCTGATATAAACGTATATTGTGTGGAAGGGTGATCTGAAAAGAGGAGAGATTTACAAAAGTCAGTGCTAAATGACAATAAACATCTCACCTAAATCTCAACATAACAGCAGCCGGAGTAAACTGCAGAGTCATCTATGTTTACTAATTTGAGGGCCAATTAGAAAGATTATACTATGAGGATGAAAAGTATACTATATATTAATTATCAATATACATAGTTATATAATTAAGTAAAAGCAATTTCTTTCCCTGATTATTATTAGCTATGTACTTTCAGAATCCTGTGTTTTCAAAGGGTCAACATCATACTTTATTCCAGGCAACTGGGGTGTGGTAGTGGTGGAACAAAATGATGGTGAGGCCTATTCTTTGGGGGACTTGTCAAGACTCCTCTAGGAGGTCTTAACTGGCAGGTTGTTCATGATAGGCTCATTGAGGACATAACAAAGACTAACCAGAGAAAGTTAGAAAAAGGTAGATTTCAGCTTCTAGGAGAAACAAGCCTTCTAGCCACCAGAGAAGCAGGAGATATTAATCAGCCTGTTTCTAGAGCATCAACTTAAGGAAGGATGTAAACAACATACGTAAATGACTTGTACTAGAAGATCCCTTCCAAACGTGGAAATCAGCATTTGTTACTAATCTAACACTTACCCCTAGAAGACCAGAAAACGTAAAAGTGTAGAAGGTTGATGAAGCAAAGTAAATTGAGTGCATCTTACATAGGTACCACCTGTGGTGTTCTAAGTGTAATCTCTTATTTAATCATCAAAAACTCCTAAGACATCGATGTTATTATTTCTACATTTAGAAGCGAGAAACCAAGATTCAGAGAAGTTGAGTAATTTTTCCCTGGTTACTCAATGAATCATTGGTAGAGCCTGGAATTGAACCCAAGGCAGCGTAATTTTCAAAACCAATTCTCTTTTCATACGTCATCTCCATAAAAAAGTTTAAAAACACATTTATTTTCGACTTCTTTTGAGAATAGCCTAGTGATGTCGTTGGACTAAACACTTTTCTTGCGTAGAAGCATGAGAGCATAGGTCTTTCCTCTGACAGGCTGTGAGTGCCAAGAACGCCCAGTTTGCAAGTTGTATTACAGTGATCCCATTGAACGCCCATTTAGACAACATGCAGCAATAAAATCATATGTTAGCAGATGGATTCACTTGCTTCCTCTTCCAGCCGTCATGACGGTGGGATCAGAGAGACAGGAGCGAGGGAATAATTGCCAAGGTCTTCATCATTGCATTAGCTGCCAGCAGGACGTCTGTGCTGCCGAAAACTGACTTTGACATCTCCTCCATTGACAGACTAATAAACTCAGTTGTGTGTCCTGCTACGATGATGGACAGCTTTATTTTCTTTTTACATTCTCCACATATAGTTACTTATCCAAATGTCCCATTTCTACTAGTATCTTAAAATCGTGCATTACAACGATGCCAACGGAAAGATGATTTACAAGCCAGTTTGAGAGCTAATAGGGGACTTGGTGTAGGGATCTTTAAGAAATATGCTTTGAATCCAAAGCAGGAGCCTCAGTTCTTCCATCCAATTGAAAAGAAAGCCTAACAGATGCCTTGGGGGTATCAGATGATTGGTTGTTTTCTACTTCCTCTCAATGCAGAAGATACACAGATACACCTCAGGGAAGTGCAAACAAGTTGAAAATAGGAACTCCATTCTCTCAACCCTTGTTTTGTGTGTGCAGTATGACAGACCTAGTGCTAGGTCTTGGGGACACATGTGTGAAAAACCAAAGTGCCTAATAACCTCAAGAAGCTCAAACTAACGCCAAAGAAAGATCGAAAGATCAGTTATGGCAACCACTTGTGCATGTGAAAGTGATACTCAGGGCAAGTGCTGAGGCAGAATAAAGAATGATCTAGAAGAAAAGTTAGGAAGAAAATTCATGGCCTGAAGAATGGAGTGATACTTATATAATATTGTATATCAACTCTGTTTCAATAAAAATAAAATTAAAACACATTTGACCAAAAAAGAATGGAGTGATAAAAAGAATCTGATGCATTTAAGGAATGAAAAGTCAATGAGAGCTACTATAATTTGATCCACATGGGGACATAACTAAAACTACTGTGATTTAGGAAGGCTCCAAGTGATGAAAAGCCACACTTACTGAGCTGAGAAGCAGGGATTTTATCATTGAGATCATGAGGACAATGAAGGATTTGAAGCTGAGCAGTAATTGACTCAGAATGTCTTTTAGAAAACAAGGAACAAAAACTAAACTTTAAATTAACTTTAGAACTTCACTAACTGCAACTTATGTTGCCTGGAGCATGATATAGCTGGAGAACATTTTGCAGGATACTCACACTGACAAAGTCAGAGACAATAAGAATATCCAGGTTTGAGCCCTACTCAGGTCTTATCATTGAAATTCCTTGGGCTCTCCATTCTGAATCACTCTGAATTTTAGGTCCTTCCTCTGAATGCTTGCTTTGTTCCTCACCAAGGTTGCCGTGGGAACAAAATGATGTAATGTATAAGAAGAAGGAATTCATAAGGAAGGGTTAGAATCATACTTGTCAAAGGGATTTCACACCCACTGATTCATGAATTTATGCCAGTCGCAATAAGGGACAGAGTCTATTATTTTCCTTTGGTAAATGGAACAAGGAAGGCTCAGATCAGTGGAATTACTTGCCATAGGTCACAGTACTACTGGATTACAGAATTTTAATGGATAAAGGAATATTCTTCTGAATTTTATCTCTGAATTACCTATGCAAAATATGTTTGCAAGATTCAAACTGAGCACCCTGGGAAATCCTTTCTTTCATCACAATTTAGATAGTCCAATCTTACTCTATTATTTAAAATAGAATTGATAAAGTATTTTAAGCATTCACACTGGTTCTCTCCTTCTCTTATTGCTTATTATTCTTACTATTCTTTTAGTTGATCCATTCCAAATAACAATCACAGTAGTTCAATTCAACTACAAGTTTCAAAGAAAGTATTCAAGAGTTTAAAACATCTGTGACCCTCACACCCCTCATGTTTCCACTTGCTTTACTTTTCAAGGTTACTGGAGCCTATAAGAGTATGAAAGAGTACTCAGTGTTTTCTAAACCATAGTCAAGATATGGGCTATATGATCTCTGCAAATATTATTCTGAGCTAGAACATCAGAAAATGGCAAAGAGGAGAAATAGCAACTGTAGAGTATAATGATAACACGCTATTGCAAGGCGTAACTGCAACACCCTACAGGGTGTCAGTACACTTGTTCCAAGTCATACAACTGGGGCAAATCAAAATAACCCTTCATAGTGACCATGTACAATCCAGGATAATCAACATTATGCCCCTGAGGAATATGGGTTACAAGAAGTATGTGACTTGCCTAGGACCAGTTATGACAAATAGATTTGACTCAGGTCTCTTGATCCCAGTCTGGGCTTCTTTCTATGACAGTCACCTCTCTGTTCTTTCACCAATGGCAACACCTATGCCAGAACCTAATATCTGTTTAGTAATCTACAGTGTAAAAAGCATTCCTACAACCTTATGATTTGATAGCATAGGAAGATAAATTATTGAATGTCTCTTATATGAAAAGTACACCAAAACTTTCAAACACATAATTTTAAATATATAGTAGACACCATTTAACACGGAAATGCCAAATCCCAAATATTATGCTAGATATTTTTTGTGCCCTACCTCTAATCCACACAATAACTGTTAAATGAGTTATTATTTTAGAGATTAAGCAACTGATGCTGAAAAAAAGCAAGTAATTTGTCCAAGAGTAGAAAGCTATAACTATACCTAGATCTGTCTGGATTCAAAGCTGAGGCACAGATGGAAAATGTGTCTTCATATATTGAGTTTAATATGTATATACCCAGTCCAGATTACTCCTAACTCATGGGATATACCAGAGCTTTGTATTTCTATGGCAATCAGTCTTTTGTTGACTGAAATGCATTAGAAATAAATGTGCATTGTTCCCGTTCAGTGTTCAAAGTAAATATCAATGGTTCTCCAAAGGAAGGCAACATCAACTATTAAATTATCTCCAGTTAATTACCTTCTTTCATATTTGGGCATCTTGTGTTGCTTCTAAGGATTTGGAAAAAAGCCAAACCTTGTGATTACATTTTTGCACATTGTCAATCCAATGTAAGTATTTGAAGTTAGCTTTACTGCAGCTTCAATTAAAGAGGGGAAGGGGAGGTAGAGGGAGAGATGGAGATAAAGAGGAAGGAAAGAACAAATAAAACAAATCACCATGGAGGAAATGACTGTGAGAAACACTTAAATCGTTGAGATATGTTCAAAAGGAAGAGAATCGATCCGAGGTGTATATACAACCTTCATTCCTGCTCCTGTCGAATCAGAAGTCTTCATATCCGTTTGTTTATAATCCTACCATGTTCCATAAAATATTTAAGTGTGCTCTTTCTTCCATTTAGGGATCTTAAAAAAATTTTATTGAAGTCTAGTTGATTTACAATGTTGTGCTAGTTTAAGGTGTACAGCACAGTGAATCAGTTATACAGATACATATATCCATTCTTTTTTAGATTATTTTCCTAAATAGGTCATACTCAACACTTAGAGATGTTTTAATGTGGAGAGGAAGCGCTTTCAAACCATCTAGAACTGAGTTCAAATCCCACTTCCACCAGCTCTGTGGCTTTAAGCATTTGGGCCAACAAAAGATGTTTACATTCATTGATCCTCTACTATGTGCCAGCTAGTGCCAGAGAGAGGAACACATGGAAAACTGGCAGTGTAGGAAGAAAAACAAGAACTAAACCTTTAATTTTGATATGGTGGAATCAATTCTCTGTGAGTGGATGCTAAAGGGACAAGGGGGAGCAGCGTCTAGGAAAGGTCTGGGTAGGCTTCTTGCAGGAGTTGACAAAGTTACTCAAGCAAAGACAGTGTAAGAAGAATCTCTGGTCAGGAGATTTGCATATGTGAAGACCCCGCTGTCTGAAGAAGTCACAGTCTAACAAGGTTAGAGCTAAGGATGTGAGGGTGCCTCAGAGAGTGAGATGACCTATATAAACCACCCAGTGCAGTGCATGGCACTTAAAAGAAGCTCAAGGGACGTTCCTTCCCTTGCTCTTACGCTGTGCCTTGAGTAAAACCCAAACAGTCTCCATGCTCTTCCTTATTTCAAATCCTTCCTTTGATCCTCACCCTTGAAAAACACTCTCCTAAGACTTCTCTGCCTCCCCAAGTCCCTCCCTTGTGTCCAGGCCAGACCAATCCTCCAAGAAGCCTTTCACCTCAGCTCATCCTGCTCTAATCTCTCTCCTCACAGGCTTGCAGGCACCTTGCAGTCAGACCCATGCACATAACTGCACACCACCTTGCATTACTTGTTTATTAACGGATGAAAAGATATTGGTCTTTCCTCCTGAAGGAGAGTAAAATCACTTCAGTGGCAGGTAGTGGTTTTGAATCACCTGGATCCTGACAACACCTATGATAGCTATTAATTAACAAAGTCTCTTGAAAAGGGAACCCTCCTACACAGTTGCTGGGAATGTAAATTGGTGCAGCCGCTATGAAAAACCATATGGAGGTTCCTTAAAAAACTAAAAATAGAGTTGCCATATGATCCAGCAATCCCACTCTTGGGCACATATCTGGAAAAGCTCTAACTCAAAAAGATATATGCACCCGCATATTCATAGAAGCACTACTTACAATAGTCAAGACATGGAAACAACCTAGGTGTCCATTAACAGATGAATGGATAAAGAAGATGTGGTAAATATATACACAATGAAATACTATTCAGCCATTAAAAAGAATGAAATAAAGCCATTTGCAGCAACATGGATGGACCTAGAGATCATCATACTAAGTGAAGTAAGTCAGACAAAGACAAATATCATATGGTATCATTTATATGTGGAATATAAAAAATGATGTAAATGAACTTACATATAAAACAGAAATAGACCCACAGACATAGAAAACAAAGTTATGGTTACCAAAGGGGAAATGTGGTGGGGAGAGATAAATTAGGAGTTTAGGATTAACACATACGCACTACTCTATATAAGCTGTGACAAAGTGAGAGAGAGGCATGGACATATATACACTACCAAACGTAAGGTAGATAGCTAGTGGGAAGCAGCTGCATAGCACAGGGAGATCAGCTCGGTGCTTTGTGACCACCTAGAGGGGTGGGATAGGGAGGGTGGGAGGGAGGGAGACGCAAGAGGGAAGAGATATGGGAACGTATGTATATGTATAACTGATTCACTTTGTTATAAAGCAGAAACTAACACACCATTGTAAAGCAATTATACTCCAATAAAGATGTTAAAAAAAAAAAGAATAAATAGGTACAAGTCAAAAAACAAAAAATAGATAACCAACATGGACCTACTATACAGCACAGGGACCCATACTCATTATCTTTTAATAATCTATAATGGTAAAAATATGAAAAAGAATATATATTTATATATAACTGAATCATTTTGCTGTACACCTGAAACTTACACATTGTAAATCAATTATACTTCAATAACAAATTAATTAATTAAAAAATAAATTTTTGAAAACCGTTGTCTTTCTTTCACTTATTGTGCTTTTCTCCAACTTCTTATGTAAACATCCAGCCATTCAACTATGACCAAACACAATGATGAAGTAACCTGGAGCACATTGCTTGGACATTTCTGTTTATAATCTATTCTCAGAACACTACTCTTCCACCTTTTACGTTACCATTTTTATTTCGTTCTTCCGTTTTCTTTCCTCACACTTCCTTCTTAGTTGTATCTCAATCGTATCTCTTCTTGAGCCCCTTAAAATATTTTACCTGGCAGTTTCCACCCTTGGCCCACCATATCTGATTGACTTCAACTATTCAAAGGCTTCAGCAACTATACACCCAGTGATTATGATCTTTCCCCCGGGACCTGACTCTGGGATGTCCAGGTACTTCTGCATAGGTAACATATCTCCAGGCAAACATCATGCCCCAAACTGAACTGAAGATTTCATCTGCTAAGTCTTTGCCTCGGTCTGCATGACTTCCATCTGTTCAAATGATAGCTGACATGGATCAGGGGCTTTGCATTTGCCAGGCACAAGGCTAAATACTTTATGGGAATTTTTTAATTTAATCCTCATGATATTTCCATTATGTGGCTGCTATTACTAGCCATGTATCACAAACAAGGACATTAAAGCACACAGCACTCACATAACTCACCCTCGGTTATACATCTTGTAAGTTGTAGAGCCTGGATTTAACTGTCAGGCCCAGAGCGACCTGGGGACTTAGTCACTACATCCTTCATTCATGAAGTCTTCCAAGCTACAAAGCTACAAGCCATCCTTCTCTCTGCTGTATTCGATTTGTCTCCAAGTCTGTTTGATCCAATGTTAGATATGCCTTTCAAGTCAGGTCCCTTCTTTCTAGCTTGCTCTCTCATTATTTGCTGCTCACATAATTGCAAATAGCATCGTATTTCTCCCTTGCGCCCAACACATACCCAACTTGGACCCTTGCACCCAACATGAAGTTGTCTTCCAACTTCGGTGCACGTTCTACGACACAATCACAGTTAGAGTTCCAAAAAGAACTTACAAAATAAAAAAAACAAACAACGAAATATATATTAGCAAGTCAATTCTCAGCATTAGAACAAAACCAAGAAACTGTGGCTGGCTCCTAGGTGCTCAACAGAGAAACAAGCTCCTTCTCAATGAATCACCCATCTTCTCTTCTGCCTGCAAATCCTGATTCTCCTTTCCTCCATTTCACCTTAGATTCCAGCTGTGCTAAGCAGCTCATAGCACTCCCTGCTGCACGACACTTCATGTGTCTCTGTCTTTTGTTCTTTCTCATCCTTCAAGCCTCTGCTCAAATGTCAATTATTGTGAAAACTTTCTCACCTCCCCCAGAAAGGGACAGTGCCCTTATCCCAGTAACTCCACATTACTGTGTGCTCCTATCTGATTTATCCATCCGTGTATACAGCCAACAGCAGATACCTATGATGTGTCAGGGATTAGACAAAAGGTTGGGGACACAGAGAATATTCAGACACCATCCTGTCCTTACAGATTCCCCATTTAATGGCACAATGAGTTATCTTTTTCTGCGTAACTGTCTGTCTCACCAATTACATGATATGCCCTGGATGTCACCAGTTCTTTAGATATGGTTAGTACAAATGTAAGCAAGACACAGTTCCTCCCTTAAAGGAGTTTAGAGTCTCAGTGGGGGAGTTAACATGAATAAAGGTAATGATGACACCAAAGGTTAGTGTCATAAAATGAAGCAGGGTGTGGATTCAACAATTCATTCCTACTGTATAGCACAGGGACCTCTTCTCAATATTCTGTAACAACCTAATTGGGAAAAGAATTTGAAAAAGAACAGATACATCTACATGTATAACTGAATCGCTCTGTTGTACACCTGAAACTAACACAGCATTGTTAATCAACTGTACTCCAATATAAAATAAAAAGATAAAAAAATGCATTACTGTTTTTGTTTTTCTTCTTCTACTTTAGGTAGCTAGTTACAGCTTAGAACAGCTGCTGATGGCATTCAGGGTTAACCCTGGAGATGAATTTTCTTTAGATCTTGGTAGGAAACCCACAGAATAATATTAGGATATGAGTTGAACTGAGCAAAGAGATATGAGTCCTGCTTTTAAATAAACCTCTTATTACCAGAACCCCCTACCGTCTCTAACCTTTCATTTCAACCATGAAATATCATGCAGTGAGAGGACCATTTACCTACTGCTAAAATAGCTAAAGTGTTATCCCTCTATGATGGCTACCTTAGAGGCTGATTGTCAGACAACTTGATATGCTCCCAATCAATACCTGGCTATTCATTGCCCAATTGGGGAGGCACTATGTCAAGCTTGGGAGAGGAGGAAAGCAGACATCTTCTTGCCAAGCTGAAAAGTGAGCTGAAAGGCATTGTTAGGATGTCGGAGAGGCTACATGGTAAAAAGGGATTTGCAAAGGCTGAAAAACAGTGAAGAGACCCCAGAAAAGGGTCCATGTGAATGTGATCAGATATAGATACTGAGGAGATCAAGGATAGTCCCACTCATGAGGAGACATGTGGAAAATGAGGAGTAAGTACTTGGGTCCTTACCGAGTCCGCGCAAGGTAAGAGTCAGTCAGTTGCCTGGTTACTGACATCACATGTGCTTTCAAAAGGTACATACTTGTTGAATGATTAAATACAGTTCTGTAGAGATAATCTTATTCCTACTGCATAATTCACCTATAAAACCTTATTCTTCATCTGGAATTCATCATGAGGGTCCATAATAATTTCCATGTCAATATGCAAATCTGTTATGGGACTTCCCTGGTGGCACGGTGGTTAAGAATCCACCTGCCAATGCAGGGGACATGGGTTCGAGCCCTGGTTTGGGAAGATCCCACATGCCGCGGAGCAACTAAACCCGTGTGCCACAACTACTGAAGCCCGCACGCCTAGAGCCCATGCTCCACAACAAGAGAAGCCACAGGAATAAGAAGCCGGCACACCGCAAGGAAGAGTAGCTCCCGCTCACCGCAACTAGAGAAAGCCCGCACGCAGCAACGAAGACCCAACGCAGCCAAAAATAAATTAATTAATTAATTTTAAAAGTATGCAAATGTTTTAGTAAAAACATGTAAAATAGTTTTATAACATATAGTAAACAATTCTGGCTTAGAAGGTGAAACAAGATATCTCAAAAAATAGTGATCAGAGTATAAACTGTAGCAAGACTTTAGGAAAGCTAGTTGAAATGTGAATCAAGATCCTTAAAATGATTCATAATCTTTGACTCAAATATGCCATTCCTATGCCCAGTTCAAGAAAACAATGGAACATGTGGGGTTAAAATTTATTTAAGCACAAAGATGCCCACTGTGGTATTGGTTAGAATAATAAATATTTGGAAACAACACAGGGTTCCTCATTCCCCACCCAAAAAAAGATTAAAATGGTTGAATAAAAACAAGAAGCCATTAAATAGACTATTTATTATGCAGTCATTAAAGTCATATTTATAGATACTGCAATAAGGTGTGAAAAGCTTTGGTAATAAAGGGAAGTGAGCTCAGATTTCCCCTAGGGGAAAGTGCTTTATGGGAATACCACTTGGGCTTCAGGAATGAATGAAAAGAGCTATTTTCCCTTTCTTGAGTCAGGCAAACATCTGCATTGTCCCAAATCACAGCGTATATATTCTACCATCACACCTTGGCTCTCGGTAACCTCTGTTTTCGATAGGCTTCCCTCGCCTTTTTATCCATTTTAATTTGAGCTGTCTTTCAAGTGTTGACTCAACCTACTTCCTTCCAGGATGATTTCATGATTATTCTAGAACACAAAAACGTTCTCACCTCTCAGTCTTCTAGAACTGCATTTTCTATCTGGTATCACAATATCCTACTGGGTCTCAAGCAGTATGAAAGACGTCATGAATGTCCCATCACTAAGTTCATATACACAGTTTTGCAAAATGTCTTCGTTATTTGAGAAAGGAAATAAGATATGGGGCTTATTTTGCATCACAGGCAGATTCCCTCTATTTAAATCCCAGCTCCTTCATTTGCTACATATGTTACCTTGAGGAGGATACGTAACCTTCTGGGCTTCAGTGTGCTCATCTATAAAATGGGGAGAATAATAATACCCACCTCACTTTATCATTATGTTGTAGACTAATCTATGATTAAGCTCCCATAACAAAACCTCTTCCTTTTAATCTTAACTTGGATTCATAATATACCATGGCCAAGATATACCTTGAGTAATCAGTAGTTTGTCTTCAATTACACAACCTTCTAAACGTGCACATTTTAGAAAACCAATAACCAGCTCTAGTGATCAGAAGGCTCTGATCACTGGGTGGGTCGCCAGGACTTAATCTGGGCTGAAAACATTATTTTACCTTCAGTTTTCCCTCTGGCAAATAGGTTACAACTTAGGGGAGAAAGTTGCTGACCGAAGCAACTTACAGACATAATGTTTAGTGTCAGTTCATGGGATAAGTGATGGTCTCATATTTCCTTCTTCTGTGGGGAAGCTGCCACAGATTGGAGAGGAATTGCCCACATAATCATCATATCTTGTTAAGCAGGAGGCTTTGAACCAAGTGTATTTGAAAAGTAACATAACTTGTGCACCCAAGTAACATAACTTGTGTACCCAAGTTCTTTATATGTCATCAGGTAAGGAGGAAAGAAAATTGAAATGCAATGATGACATATCTACTTTATTATTATTTTGTGTGTGTGTGTGGTACGCGGGCCTCTCACTGTTGTGGCCTCTCCCGTTGCGGAGCACAGGCTCTGAACACGCAGGCTCAGCGGCCATGGCTCACGGGCCCAGCCGCTCCGCGGCACGTGGGATCCTCCCGGACCGGGGCACAAACCCGCGTCCCCCACATCAGCAGGCAGACTCTCAACCACTGCGCCACCAGGGAAGCCCAGACATACCTATTTTTAACAGCAACCTACCATGTTTAAGGACTTTGGGAATTCCCATTGTACCCTTCCTTAGAGTTCGTCATACCTTCCTCCTCAGCCAGACCCCTCTCTTATCCACAAAGTGAGATAGAAAGAAGCAAATCATATCTGTCATTAGTCCTATCGGTTCACATTTACTAGGATGCACCGAGAATGAAAAAAAACAAACTAATCCTAAAGAGCACAAAAAGACCAAAGACCAGTAGTCAAGAAATTATGAGTTTTAAGCATCATTATAAATGTCTTACAAATCTAAAGGTCTTGCATCGACTCTTCTGATTGTGCCTGACTGTTTCAAGGAATTACAGCCCAACACACCAAGGGCATCACCATTTCCACCCTAGCATGTTTGCGAACTTGCTTGTTTTGCTTTTACCTGAGGGGATCCTCCGTTCTGTTTTCTGTATTTTAGCAGCTCTCATTTCTGATGCCCTACATTCGGGACACAGATTTTCTGAAGGCAGGAAAGCATGACTTGATTTACTCAATTTACACATGTGACGCAAAACAGTGCCCCTCACCCAGTTGGGGGGAGGAAGAAGGATTAGTTAAAGGGAGACAAATTTTTGAATTGCATAGGCATCCAAACCTCACAGCCACCCAAGCACCTCCGATCTGTCCTGGCTGGGTGCCCAGAAGGGAAGGAGGGGTTTAATAGTGTTGCAGTCCATGGTATAAACCCTGAGTAATGTCACAGAAAGGGGGATAAAAAGAGAATGAGGTTTTTAAGGCTTGGTATGTTAAGTTTCCTGCTCATCAACTTTGACAGTGTTCCTTTAAAAATCAGCACCTCACATCCATCGACTTTTAAGTTCATGCTTTTTTTATAGAGTTGGAAATCTTCTATTTTTAGCATGATGGATGGATAAATTTAAAGGAGGAGAGCATCCATAGAGATGAAATTCTCAAAATATTATTAAATTACTTTAGGAGACAGGGAACAGAATAAGATTTACAAACCATAGGAATGTTATCATATGATTTGGCCAGTATTTGGATAGTTCTGACTTAAATCTTCAAGTTTCTCTCATCTCACTATTAAACTGATGGCCACTCTGGTTGCCTCTGAGCTTCCTACAAGAGCATTGTCCATACAATCTGGACAGTCCTGTATGTGTCCTACAATGTATCTGTCCAAGTATATGTTGTTCTTGGCTGTTTAGGGATAATAGTTCTGGAACCGGACTCAACATTTATAGATTGGGGGGGGCTTCCCTGGTGGTGCAGTGGTTAAGAATCTGCCTGCCAATTCAGGGGACACAGGTTTGGGCCCTGGTCCGGGAAGATTCCACATGCCGCAGAGCAACTAAGCCTGTGTGCCACAACTACTGAGCCTGCATGACACAACTACTGAAGCCCACGTGCCTAGAGCCTGTGCTCCACAGCAGGAGAAGCCACTGCAGTGAGAAGCCCGTGCACTGCAATGAAGAGTAGCCCCAGCTTGCTGCAACGAGAGAAAGCCCACATGCAGCAATGAAGACCCAACATGGTCAAAAATTAATTAATTAATTTTTTAAAAAAATTATAGATTGGTATTCATTGAGAATCTTAAATAAAAACTTGTAATTTTAGCCCTAAAATGGTCCACACGATTTTGTTAGTTTTCCTTTACAGGATCTGTGCAAAAACAAGCTCCAGCGTGTTAAAATTTTGTCCTTGTTCAAGTATAAGAGTTTGCTAAAAATTAAATCTAATCTCTCTCAGTCTGTTGTTCACTGTTCCAAATCTCTAAATAGAAAATTTTAAGTAAGTTATATTATTATAAAGCCAGGCAGTGTTTTTCACTTCTACAGGCAGCTAACAGTAATAATGTCATCTCATGATGGCCAATGGGCTATTTCTTCTCTGATTTGCTTGGCCTCCTCTGTGGTCACCATTGGTGAATGTTACATTACAAGGCATAGAAGAGGCCACAGAATGGTTGAGAGGTCTGCAGGGATGAGAGCATCAGCACTGTTCATCCTGGATCAGAGTCTGATTCTAGCCCAGCTTGCATCTACCGTTCCCTTTCTGCATTCTGAGTGCCATGCCAGGAACAGCAAGGACTTAAGGAAAACAGGTGAGATCTGGTCCTGAGTGATAGTCTCCTTGAAGTCCTCAGAATAGGTCCAGCCTTGGCTTGGCTCTTACATTATTCTAGAAGGCCCTTCTCCCACTCCTCTACCTTCTAAGTCAATTTTGAAGTTCACATTTTCTGTGAAATCTCCTACAACTATAGCCAGCACCTTCCAATTACATCTTTGTCAGTTAAACTTACAGTTCATTTCACACAGTTTGACATACAATTCTCCAAACAGCAAACCTTCTCTATTTTGTCATGTGTTTTTTTTTTGTTTGGTGACCCTGACAGGACTATCGAATTATGGAAATTGTGGCACTGCTGTTCTTCCTTTACTTTTTCCTCCTCTCCCCTTATTCTCTGTGTGCTCCGGGTTCCTCACTTCCTGCTTCCTTTCTTACCATTTACTGTCAGAACTCTCCCGCCATGTGAAACTACTTACAGTTTCAGTTTCCTGTTTTCTTTTCCTTGTCTGCCACATTCCTATCACGAGATCAGCTCAAACCTTCTATCTGAAGCCTCCCCAACATGGACACACAGACATTGTCAGTACTTATCACCAATATGCTGGTTCTATTGTCTCAGATACCATGGTAAGATGGCACTTCCTACCCCCTTGAAGTTAGGTGCTCATGGGACTTTATTTGGCCAATGATTCCATGAGTGGAAGTAACATTTGCCACTTCCAGGTAGAAGCGTCCACGTAGAAACTTCCAGGTAGAAGCTTTTAAAAACACATGTTTCCTTGTGCATCCCTCTCCCTGACAGGGCAACATTCCAGATGATGGAGTCTCTGTCAGCTTCCCAGAATAAGAACACCTTTGGAAGAGGGTCCCCTGCAGACCTGTGATATGCAGGTAACACAGGCATGACTCAACTGCTCATTACTTACGCCACCGAGATGCAGGTTGTTTATTGCACAGCCTAACTTAGCCCATCTAGAAAATGCAGTTGACTTCAGAGCTCTTCTCTGTGTGCCTACAGCACCTTGTCCTTCCTCTACCTCAACACTTATCCTATTTCCTGTCTGTCTTCCTGGTAGACCTTGAGCTTCATGATGATATGGCTTTGTATTTGTGCATCCTCTATGCTCACCACAGTGTTTGGCATAGAGTATGCTCTCAAGAAACACACATTGGGGACTTCCCCGGTGGCACAGTGGTTAAGAATCTGCCTGCCAATGCAGGGGACATGGGTTCAATCCCTGGTCCAGGAAGATCCCACATGGCGTGGAGCAACTAAGGCTATGTGCCACAACTACTGAGCCTGCACTCTAGAGCTGGTGAGCCGCAACTACTGAGCCCAAGAGCCACAACTATTGAGCCCGCATTTTGCAACTACTGAAGCTTGCACGCCTAGAGCCCATGCTCTGCAACAAGAGAAGTCACTGCAGTGAGAAGCCCCCGCACCACAACAAAGAGAAGCCCACACTCACAGCAACTAGAGGAAGCCCGTGCACATCAGTGAAGACTGAACGCAGCCAAAAATTAAAAAAAAAAAAAAAAAAAAGAAACACACACTGAAGGAATGAATAAAACGTGCCCACCCCATGTTGAATATATCCTGACATTATCCCTGATATTCGTGGATTTTTGCCCATTCTACTGTGGGTAGGCATGAGTCTACTCACAGTTATGGCAGGTGGCGCCCACGTAACCTGTGTCACTGCAGTTACAGTAGAAGGTCACCCAGGACTGGAAGCAGCTTCCTCCATGTTCACAGTAGTTTGGCAAACACCTTGAGAGATGGAGCAAAATCAAACAAAATAAACCAAATCAGTTGAAATAAGGGGAAAAACAAAAACGTCTTATATCCAACTACATGAATTAATGGTAGAAATCGGTCTGCTCTACTCCCATTCCTGAGTGAGACTTGAATACGTGAACATAAGACAATGGTTTCACCACAAGAGGTGGGTCCACCTGGTACTACTGGGCAAAGAAAGGCTCAGGGCTGATTTAGGCAATTAAATAAAGCATTTCAACACTGGGGCACATGTTCATTGACTTAAAGTTAATTTGAAGTGGTCAGAATTTATAAGGTTTTTCACTTACTGTAGAACAAAATAGACAAAGATGTAATTTTGCATTTTGAAAAGGTTTTGCATTTTTAAAGGAAAGGGGAAAGGGGCAAATAATTGAGGTCATAATCCTCCTGCTTCTCTTTTGGGTGACGGCCAGGAATCTATTTTAAACTCCCCATGAATTTGAAAAGATGGTATCTGTTCAGTTAACATACTAGGAAATTCTATAATTATTAACAGAGCCAATAACACCCTTAAAATGAAGCCTTTACTACTTATAATGAAAACAGTATGACTATTCTGAAAAGTATTTTCACCATACACTTTAAAAACTCTCTGAAACATTCATATAAGTTAACCCAGAAATCACCCTTAGATGGCTCTATCTTTAGGATGTATTTCAAAACATAAAACTATGTGTGCTAATTATCCTTATTCACAATGATGCCGTGATGAATCCATGTAAGTTTCCAACATGAGAAGATTTCTTAGGAAAGTTGTAGTACATAATATTAATGGGCTATCATAAAGCTACTACAAATGATGTTAGCAAAAAGGATTAAAACAGACTGGGGGTCTTCCCTGGTGGCGCAGTGGTTGAGAGTCCACCTGCCGATGCAGGGGACACGGGTTCGTGCCCCGGTCTGGGAGGATCCCACATGCCGCCGATCAGCTGGGCCCGTAAGCCATGGCCGCTGAGCCTGCACGTTCAGAGCCTGTGCTCCGCAACGGGAGAGGACACAACAGTAAGAGGCCCGCTTACCGCAAAAAAAAAAAAAAAAAAAAAAAAAAAAAAAAAAAAAAAAACACTGGGACTGGATTAAGTGAAAATTCAAGATATGAAGTATAACAAAGACAAACGTTAAGTGTCACTTGGGCTAAGGGGAGTGAAGGCAACATTCATTTCTTCTCGACAAAGATCACAGACTTCAGGGTTATATATATCTGAGCACAAATCCCAGCTCAGCAATTTACTACATGGTGTCTTTAGGTAATTCTCTTCATCTCTTACATACATGATTTAAAATCTCTACACTCCGGGTACTGTTCTCCTAAAAAATAACCAGGCAAGTGCTCAATATGTATAACAAATAGGATTAAGAGTAAAAGCAATTCTAAACACTGAAATTTTTGAAAACAATCTTTACGGGAAGAGTAAAATCTCATGAATTTCAACAGGGATGGGGAATAAACAGCGAAATCACAGAAGTGGTATAATACAACACAAGGGTTCATTGTGCAGCCTCCGAAAATGTGAGGCAAGGAAAAGGAAGATGATTTACCCTAAGTGTCCTACATAGGTAGGAAACCCTCCAGCAATGATTGTTTCAAAGCCCAGAAACTAATATTCCTGAATATGTCCAGACATATTATTAGAAATTTTCTGCTCAGCACAGCAAACACACTATTGTGCTGACAGGGCTTCTGTTTGGGAAAAACCTTTTGATAACTCCATGGTGTCCAGCTAAGGCTTAAAAACACAGAAAAAAGCAGGGAGGGGGGGAAGGGACTCAGCAATTTTGCTCTGGAACATGACCACAAAATCCAACCAATCAATAAATAAACCAAAACATGAGCCCTTCCCTACTGCAAATTCTACCCTTCCTCTGGATTCCCCCACCCAGCTTGGTGGAAAAGAAACAGGCTTGTTACTCAGATAAACCACAGGTTTCTGGCCCCCCACCCCCGACACCAGTAACATTGTGCTGTGGGGAAGTTAGATAAACTTGAAGCATAAGTGTCCTCACGAGCAAACTCCAAGCAAGAACCTCTGCCTCTGGGTGTGCCCTGATAGAGAGCCTGTGAAGGCCCACCCTCCTCCACACCTTTTCTTCTTTCGCATCCAGAACTGCTTGTTCCTGAATACTGCTTCTCCTGCAGTGTACTTTTCTCAAGCTCTTTCCCCTCTGAACCTCTCAAATTCTTACATGTCATGTCTATGGCTGCTCTCTCCCACCTCATCCCACTCCCCTCCCCCAATCACACACACACACACAGACACACACACACACACACACACACACACACACAAGTCAGATTCCATGATTGACAAACAATGGTATTACTGTTCCCGTCCCTCCACCAAGAAAAAGTTAATTGCTTTAAAGATGGAAAGCTGAGCACAGCCAGGTCAGTAGGTAGTTATCCTCTAGTTCTTTTGGTTTTGGCACCAAGAAAGTTCAGATCAGCCCCTTTTTGGATGGCTGAAGCTATAAGATAAAAACTCAGAAGTTGTCATTGGCCATGTTTTCAGCCATGAGAAGAACGCTTATCTGCAGTGAAAAAGAGAGAGAAAAAAATGCTGAGGTCCAGAATGCAGCAGAAAAGACAGATGGAGAGAATCCTGACAATATTTGTATGGCGGGTCTCTGCTGTTTCCAAGATTAGGTTGCATCCCTGAACTTTCTGAGGGCTGGTTGTTTTAATCTAGTTTAGATTCTGTGAGACAACCCAAGATCTTTCTGGGAAAACCCCCTATGTATTCAGGCTAGCTTGAGTTGGGATTCTCTTATTTCCAACTAACAATCTTAACTTTTTGTAAATCAGCATCCTATAAATACAAACAGCAATAGAAACACATTTTTCCTTACAATTTTACACTTTAAAGTATTTTTAAAACTCAATATTGCCAAGCTAAGTGGGGCGTGTAGGGGGAGGGATCTTGTGGAAAAGTATAAGAACTAGATGGGTACTTTGAACATACTTAAAAAGCCTCGCACAGACCTTGTATTACAGTGTTACTAAGCTCAATTTACCAACGAATATGTAGGCTAGAAATTCATTTGTTTATGGTCACTCAAAAAAAATGATGTATTTCTGAGAGGGAGAAAGAGTACCTGGGGAAAGAAAAGCATCTAATATTCCTAGAATGAGAAAAAATTGAATGAATACTTACAGGGCTGCCTTTGAGCTTGGTTCATTTTGGTTCAATGCACACTGTGATTAGAAAAACTCATTTGTAAAGTAGACACTCAAAATAAAAGATGTATAACCCCAACTGGCTTATTTATAAAGGGCAGTTTTAGGAGTATAATTTCCGTGTTCTTTAATCAGTTCATTTTAACTGGTGTTTTGTTTCTTTTTCTCTCTACTTGGTATACACTGAGCACTTGAGACATGAATGCAGAAAGAGGCCAGTGTGGAACTACGCAAGTGAATAGAACTCATTAAGTGTGAGGACAGTGACAATCTTAGGTGTAAGGCACTGAATTCAATTTGCTACGAGATAATCATGCTGAACAACTACCTTCTAAAATCCTAATGATATTTCATATATAGCTGAATCAGATGTGCCTTCTTGTGGTGTATGACGTTTAATAAACAGAGCTTTCAGCAGAAACACAACTGTTGATGTCATACTCTTCAGAAGCCCAAAGAAGCATTATGATGTGTGCCAGCAAGGACTTGGAGAGCAGGGCACACGCATCAGAAGCTGTTTGCGTCTCTCTAAAAGTAGGATGTGCATAATTTGAAGGGAGATGAACGAAAGAGTTGAAGAAAAGGCAGAAAAGAATTAGGAATGGAAGGAGAAAAGAAAAAAATATAACAGGGACAAAAGCGTTATACGAGTTTTATATGAGAAAGTATAATTTTCCCCGAAATCAAAACTTCTTCCAAAAGAAAAGGCTCATTGCTAGTTGGAGCTGTAGACCACCCACGTAAGAGATGAAGTGGGCGGAAGAGTTGTCCAGAGTGGCCCATGGACCTCATTAATGGTCCCGTTCAGCCTTCCGTGGCATATGGTTCTGGCTCACAGTTGTTTGGTGGTGTGCTTTCTTGTTCGCAGGGAGATATGAAGGAAAAGAAAATGCTTCTCCTTAAAGATGCACAGCAAGGGAGACAGTTAGATAAGCTTCTTCAAAGAAGAAAGTGTTTTACAGAATACTGAGAGACTGACCTACTCCAAAGACTAGAGTCCAGTTTCAAGCATCTTGGCAAGCATATTTTCTGCCAAATACACTTCGCGCCCCCGGGCATTAGGAAGAACAAAGGGACCCCTGCCGTTTTCCTTGAGAAAGATCAGAGTGGTTCTTTCCCTAACTTAGCTTTCACTGAGGCCAAGCACAAGTTTCCAGCTGGAGCAGACCAACCCTGGGAAAAGCATTAAGAAAGCAGGGGGAATCAACATAGTTTTGGAAAATATAGTCAGTATGTTTATAATTTAGAAAGTTTCAAAGAATCAATATGAATTTTCGGCTTCTCTTAAACGAAGATCAGATTACTGAAAACAGTCATTGCAAATCTCCTGATTTTCCATGTCAGTGACTTCCAAATTTATATTTCAAGTTCAGTCTTCTCTCCTGAATGCCAGACCCATAAATCCAGCTGCCTGCTTCAAAGTTCCACTTGGGTGTCAGATGTTTCAAACTGCATGTCCAAACCTGACTTTCTGATCTCATACTTCGCCTCCTGCCCCCCAAGTTCTCTACTCACATCCTTCACTATCAGAGGAGGGCAACTCCATACTTACCATTCTCCAGACCCCAACACTTGCAAGTCCCCCCCACTTCCCTCACAGCCCTCATCTGAGGGACGAGTACATGTCTCTGACTCTGCTTTTAGAATCTGTTCTGCATCTGACCACTTCTCATCACCTCCTGCTACCACTCTGGTCTGAGTCACCAGCATCTCTTGCCTGAACAACTGTGATCATCAGCCAACTGGTCTACCAGCCTCCATCTCCAATCCCTTCAGTATGTCCCCAACACAAAAGCAAGAGAGATCCTATTAACATCTAAGGCAGATTGAAACCCTTCAAGGGCTTTCTGTTTTAATCAAGGTAAAAGCAACATCTTTAAACTACCTACCAGCTCCTGCTGATCTGTACTCCCATCACTTCTCCAAATTCATCCCTACTCTTCTCCCTTTTCTACATCTCCCCCAGACATGCTGAACTCCTTGTTGTCCTTAAAGCACACCAGGGATGCTGCTTTGTCAGGGTCTTTGCACTGAAGTTCTCTTTGCCCAGGATGCTCTCCCCCACATGTCTACATGGCCCACTCCTCACCTCCTTCTTGTCTCTGATAAAATGGTGTTCTCAAGGAAGCCTGCCACAATCATGCTACTTAAAGTTGCATGATCCTGCAATCCCACTCCTGGACATTTATCTGGAGAAAACTATAATTTGAAAAGGTACATGCACTACTATTCACTGCAAAAAAAAAAAAAAAAAACAGATTCATTGCATAGCCAAGACATGGAAGCAAACTAAATGTTCATCAACAGATGAATGGATAAAGAAGATGTGGTATATAGACACAATGGAATATTACTCAGACATAAAAAATAATAAAATAATGCCATTTGCAGCAACAAAGATGGACCTGGAGATTATCATACTAAGTGAAGTAAGCCAGACAGAGAAAGACAAATATCATATGATATCACTTATATGTGGGAATATTTCAAAAAATAATACAAATGAACCTACATACAAAACAGAAATAGACCCAGAGACATAGAACACATATGGTTACCAAAGGAGAAAGTGGGGAGGAGCAATAAATTGGGAGTTTGGGATTAACAGATACACGCTGTTATATATAAAATAGATAACCAACAAGGACCCACTGTATAGCACAGGGAACTATACTCAATATTTTGTAATACCTTATAAGGGAAAAGAATTTGAAAAAGAATATATATATATATATATATATATATACACACATATGAGTGTGTATGTGTATAGATAGATAGATAGATAGATAGATGATAGATAGATAGATATCTGAGTCACTTTGCTGTACACCTGAAACTAACACAGCATTGTAAATCAACTATACTTAAATTAAAAGAAAATTATAAAGTAAAATTGCAATTCTCCTTCACTCAGCACCTCCAATCCCCTTTCCCAGCCTCCCTTACTTTTTCATCCTTAGCACTTCCTGTCTTCTAACACAATATACACTCTGCTTATTCATTAAGTTTATGATTTGTTACCTGTCTTCCCACAAAGGAATGTAATCTCCATAAGGGCATAAGTTGTTTTCTATTTTGTTCACTGAGTATGCAACGTAGTAAACAGAGTGGGCACTCAATAAGTGGCTGTTGATTGCATAAATAAATAAACTTCATATGTCTGGGGTGCAATAGCCAGCCAAAGCTGTCCTCATTTAGCTAAGCCTCTTCAGCTAACCACAGCCTATCATCTCACCTTTACTATTACCTGCCTGACACTGAGCAGCACAATAAGAGCTGAGTGGGGTAGAGGGGAGACAAAGAGCTTCACCTTTTCTTAAGTGAAGAAATCTGAGACACGTAAAGGGAGCCTTCTGTGCAACCACAGGCAAGAAGCAATTTAGAGAGAGGAGACAGAAGCCCAGGTGCAGGAGGGAAGAAGTAAGATGGACACCAGGAATGCGATCCTCTTCAGTGGCCTTTAAGGCTACGAGTAAATGATGCAATTTCTTTTCATTACTTGTAAGTACAATCTCTGAAGCACTTACAGAGATAATTTTCTACAAATTGGAGATGGTTTCGAAATGATGCAACTTCGTGCTCCTTTGAAGACATGTTTAAGCATTCCTGATAAGTCTGTGCACAATTTTTGATAAGTTTTAATGAGATAAAAAGTCTGTTTGGGAAATTCAATTTATCCATCTAGCTCTTGTTACCTTTAACCAGATGTTAAAGAGTGCAATGATCT
This sequence comes from Delphinus delphis, assembly GCF_949987515.2. Classification (NCBI taxonomy): domain Eukaryota; kingdom Metazoa; phylum Chordata; class Mammalia; order Artiodactyla; family Delphinidae; genus Delphinus; species Delphinus delphis. The sequence continues at coordinate 106,720,403 of NC_082689.1, read as the reverse complement.
TTAACCAGCCTTGTGACTAACCTAATCACATTCAACCAAACATTCATGGTTAGTCTCCTACAAAATATCTCCACCAAGATTGGGGCGTTGTGGATTTGGCTTTCTTGAAGTCTTTCCCTTTGAAAGGAAACTTCAACATGTGCTCATGATCACATCTGAGATGTAGCTTTAATGTATTATTTTCTGTTTTATAGATGAAGATAGTAAGACAAGATGAGTGTAAATAACTTGTCCGTGTATGAAGTGATGGAGCCATGCCTCCTGTCACTGAAGTCTTACTCTCAAGCACTGTGCAGTCTTTCCACCACCAAATGTCATGTGATCTATCTCCTTAAAGTGAACTCCAAGCATGCATCTTAGAGCATCACTTCTGCTAAGGGTGAGAGGGAGGGGGGGCTTCACACAGTTTCCCGCTGATTTCAGAAACTCGTTAGCAAACTTGGAGCTGTCAGTTTAGAGTTCTTAAAATATATTTTTGGTGGGAGAAGAGGTCTTGATGGCCATGACAAATGGGTTAATTGGGAATAAATAAATCCACAGGAGAGAATCAAGTATGTATTTATTATATAATTAGCATAATGATATGCTATATCATATATATATCATATCATCATATATCATCATATATATATATGATATATAATTTACTCTATAAATCTCATGCAGTGGTGAAGGGTGGGGAAAGATTCTATTTCAACCACTAATTTGTGAAATCTTTCACTAATTTGTGAAATTAATTTCACTAATTTGTGAAATCTTTAAATAAGTAGTAAAGAAGATGACCCCTGTCCCTGCTCTGCTCTTGTTTTTATTTTAATTTTTTCAGATAACAAAGACTTTTTTCTGTATTTGCTAAGTCTATCTGAGTTAATGAGATTGTTTCTAGACTCTGCCTGCTTTGGGTGGAAGGGCCTTATAAGTTATTAATGCAAGCCAGACACAGCCTTTTAGCCTGTTCAAAAATTCAAAACTTTAACCTATTATTTAACATAAACTTAAGAATTATCTAATCTTACAAATATAGAAAAATGCAGAGACTCATCACGGTCTTAAGCAAAATGGAAAATGCATTCAGGAATACATTTGTCTTTGAATACAAGGATACAGACTTCATGGCCAGCCCACTATCAATGGTGTGGAGCACTTGACTGAGCATAGGGGCCAGAGTGGTCCAGGAGCACCACCAACAAGGATAACGTCTGCATGTTCATCTCTTTGCATAAGTGCCTATTTAAGGCATAAAATTTCTAATCCCCAAAATTTGTAAATTCAGTATCAACAGCTTAAGATAATCAAAGCCTTAGTATTAATGTTTTTGGGTGAAGAAGGAATATGGTACTGAAAGAAAAAAGAAAAAGGTCCCAAAGGTGATCTTGTCCAGAAACTTCCATATCATGCATCTTTCTGGGAAGAAACTAGCATTCTTGACTTTGAAAAAATTCTTTAAGCATATTTATAGTGAATTTTAATAAGATTAAGAGCAATGTCAGTAGATTGTAACCCTTAAGAGGAAGCTTACTTAGGACCTTAAATAGTCTTGCATCAAGTCAAGAAGTTTAATAATCATTAATTGACTACTTTTGTTATGTCTAACAAGGAATATCTAATTTTTCCTTTTTCATAAAGTAGGACCTGCCAAGAGTTGGAGCTTTGAATTGGCCTGAGATAGGTTTTTTTTTCCTCTTGTAGCAAGATTCTATTAAAACCTTGAAAAGATTTTCTTAATAATTATTTGATATTTGTAATTTTTAAGGAAACTTGGCCTATTTAAGTATGAGCCTTGTAAACTCCAATTTAAAAAGTGTAATATAACTGATTTAGACCTAAACATCTTCCTTATTAGAACATCTCAAATAAATTAACTTCACCAAAGTTAAATGTTCATGTTTCTGAATATTTAACTTTGATAAATATTTGGTATTCTGTTTTTTAATGTCATAAATTAAACTACTTGGAGAGTAAATAAACCATATTATAAATTGGGTCATTTGTAGAGATGTGGATGGATCTAGAGACTGTCATACAGAGTGAAGTAAGTCAGAAAGAGAAAAACAAATATCGTATATTAACACATATATGTGGAATCTAGAAAAATGGTACAGATGAATCAGTTTGCAAGGCAGGAATAGAGACACAGATGTAGAGAACAAACGTATGGACACTGAGGGAGGAAAGTGGCGGGGGGCACTGGCGGTGGGATGAATTGGGAGATTGGGATTGACATATATACACTAATATGTATAAAATAGATAACTAATAAGAACCTGCTGTATAAAAAATAAATAAAATAAAATTCAAAAAAAACATAGTTTACAATATTTGAAGGCATTTAAATAATCAAATCCATAAATGGCATTAAGCATTATTCAAAGTCTTTGCGATTTGATTGCTGGTACTTGCTAGACTTATATGTAGAATACAATTTTATAAGCTGAATTTTGAAAAAGCTTAAACAACAGGGTTTTGAATTTGTAATTCTGAGAAATTTAATCTAACTCTTTGAAACAAAAAATAAACTTGTGAACAATCTAACCTGTCTACAAAATTCATCCTTTGTGAACAGCACTAGACCTTGGGCCCCCCACTTTGCCCCCTGCTCTCCCATCAGGCTCTGCACAGTACCCAGAGCATCCCTGGGAGTGGCTTCCATTTGCTGAGTCTGAAGCACTGAATTCTGTCTCTGATCCCCCCGCTTCTGTGGGTCTCTTTGTCACCTTAAAGGATACTTTTTGGTGAAAATAACAAATTTTAGTTTAATCTGCTAGCCAAAATTTCCTCCAAAATGCCCTAAACTCCCCTAAACAGCATTTAGGTGAATCTTTTTCCTTAAAACTAGGAAATCTTGGATTTTACTTTATTTTTCTTAATATGCAATTGTGAGGGGAAAAGAGTTACCTCCCTTTACTTGTATATATATATTTTTTTAATATTGGGGTTTTTCTTTTTATTTTCTTTATCCTTTCTGGGTATTTCTTCTTGTTTAACACATTCCCCCTCCATAACCTTGGACAGTGTTTCCCTGTTATGTTCCTCACTGTTCATGAAGAGTGTGAAGACCATTGCCATGGATAGAGTGGCATTTCCAGACCTTAAATTATGAATCTGCTTTGATTTAGCAATTCCACTTCTTGGAATAATGCCCCAGAACTGCTTTCTCACATGCACAAAGATATATGTAAAATTATTATCATTCTTAACAATTTAAAAATGGAAACATACTTCACCATTTTGGGAATGTTTAAATAAATAATGGTATGTCCACACTACGGAATGCTATGAGGCAATTAAAATGAATACATACATTGGAAAGTTCTTCATGTATAATATACTATTGAGTACATAAAACACATTGCAGAGTAACTTGTGTAGTTTCTGCTGTGATTGTCCTTGTTGTTATTAGAGAGAGAGAAAAAGTTCTGGAAGTAAACAGACCAAATTGATAATCTGTTAATAATAAACTGTGAGAATAAAAGTACCATCTTATTCTTTATATATCTCTGTGGGGGGGTCATTTATTTTACAATGAAACTAGAAAGAAATATACCCATGAGCTGATACTCATATTTTATTTTGCTATCGGACAAGAGCAAAGAGAAACTCATTCCACTCAGAAAATGGTCACTAGGAATTGATAGTCAAGCTGTCCCAAGACACATTCTTAGCCCAGGGATGCTACCAGCTGGTCAAGAGAAGATGTCCAGGTGAATGAGTCTTCTGAATAAAGCTATGGGAGGCTCAGCGAGGTCCCAGCTCACCAGCCCAAGCAAAGCAGGCATTCAAAGCCAGGTCTAATAGATGACCCTCATTAAACTTCCCTCATTAAACTCTGCAAATAAAATTCCATGGGTGAGGCCTCTGCTCCTTTGGAAGAAAGCCCATCTGGTAATATAATCCTAATGATTACCATTCATTATGACCGTCTATCGATCCACGAATGTTTTAAATCACTTGTAAAAATTTAAAGAAAATGGTCTTTGTCTAAGAAAATAAGCCAAATTGTTAACTGTGTGTGCCTGAATGCCTGTCTTTACTGCAGGTATTTAGACATGTGCAATCTTTAGAAAGATGTGCACCCCCCAAAACATTCCCAACTCAAAAGCATCTAAAGAAAGTCATCTGTTAAAAGAGAAATCCATCTACAAAATGTCCAGTACATTTATATAAACACCTATAGAAATATTTTTCCTCACTATCAAATTGTCCTCTTCTCCTTTTCCCATAACAGATTGAAACGAATAGAACATCCATCGACAGGCCTCTGGAATTCCCGAGTGTTCAGATAAGTGGTTATCTATAAATGAGTCTGCATGTATTTACACTCCATGGAGTTACCTCCCTTTTTAAGAATTCTCATCCCTCCTTTCTACAGCTGAAGGTCAGTTTCAATTTCTATATGCTTTCCTTAGAGACAGAAGAACAAAACATTTCAACAGTCCTCAAAATGCAAGCTGACTAATGTAAGTCTTTTAATAAAGCTCATACATAAAAAAAATCAGCCAGGTTGCCTTCGTTCCTTTGTCTGTTTGCTTTAATTAGCAGCCAACTGCGTGGATCTTGTTTTGGTTAGATAGCTTTTCTGAAAGCTTTTGAAACCTATTTCTATGCCTCTCCATTCTAACAATTACGATAATCCCATTTTACCCCCCCAGTTGGATTTTCATTATAATTGAATTTTGCTGTAATTACAGCAGATGTAGATATTAAGGAATTAAGGGAAGAAAAAGGAAAGTGTCAGAAGTCAGTTTTCTACATTTTCCAAGTCTAGTTCACAGCAGGGAGTTAATTGTCAATAGTGGCTGAGAAGATCCCCAGATAATGGACAAAGCAATGATGGTCAAATAAGTTTGCAGTGCACATCGGTGATCCCAGGAGTCCTGCTGGGGTTCAAGACAGAGCCGGGCACCCACAGTGTCCACTTCTCCTCCCTGCACTAGACTTTGGTGGAGAATGAATAGCAAAATGGGAAGGTGCTCTCTTCAAGTTTTTGACCAAGAGAGGCTCAGCTCTCCTCTAAAGCCATTTCTTCAAAGCACAGGACATTCCAAATCAAGAAGAATTTGTCAGTGTTACCCATTCCAATACTTGTTACTATGAGAAGCAACTGGAGGCCAGGAATCTAATAGCAAATCATAGCTACCTGGTTACTTTAGAGGCAAAGATACGTATCTCCTTTCTCCAAGTAATAAAATAATATGTTTTTAAAAATCACAAGGGAAGAAAACTCCCTATTAACCAGATGTGGGTCATTTTGACTAAATCACATAGAATCAAATTTCTCTAATCAATCCATTTGTCTCCATAGCATAGACGTGCTTCATTAGAATGGAAATTTATAGATGGGCTCTGCATTTCATGGGAGAGCAATCTGGTCTGGTTTTTCTACCTCATTATCAGTTAGGTAAAAGGTTTTGTGTGCCTTGTAGTAGAGTGATTTTGTTTAACATCATTTAGAAGGCATCTCAATTGTTATGTTGAGTCTGTGCAGGAAGTGCAAACAGTAGATTATTAGAATGGTCTTATTCTTAAATTTTAGGACATCATTCAGACCCCACTATGAATGGGTACAATGTTATCATCCGGTTCAGGGCTTCTCAAATTTTGTTTAAAATGTGGACTCTGGGGCTTCCCTGGTGGCGCAGTGGTTGGGAGTCCGCCTGCCGATGCAGGGGACGCAGGTTCGTGCCCCGGTCCGGGAGGATCCCGCGTGCCGCGGAGCGGCTGGGCCCATGGGCCATGGCCACTGAGCCTGCGCGTCCGGGGCCTGTGCTCCACAACGGGAGAGGCCGCAGCAGTGAGAGGCCCATGTACTGCAGGAAAAAAAAAATGTGGACTCTGATACAGTGGGTCTGGGATAGAGCCTAAGGTTCTGCGTTTATTATAAGCTCCCTGCAGATGCCAAGGCTGCTGGTCCTCACACTGCTGTGAATAGCTAGGGCCTAGACTCCAGTAGAGAACTATTTCAATCCGGGGATTGCAAACTGTAGTGGTTTCCCCCCCTTTTTTTGCATATATTTCTGTTTTTTTTAATTTTAAATTTAAAAAACAATGTGTTATGTAACAGATTTTAACACACTACACTAACAATATGCTAGTTTTGTGCTCCAGGTTAACCCTGGAGACCTTGCTGTGAATCGTCTCCTGCTTCCACTGTGTGATCATGGGGATAAGACTATACTAGTGTTATCAATGGGGAAGGATGTCACACTGCACTGGCCAGGTCTCTTTGGGTCAGCTCAGGCCCCTGCAGGTAGGGTGGCTGAGAAGGGGGTGCTGCTACACTTACTTTAACACACTTAAATCCACTTTAACCCAGCCAAGCCCAGAAACATCTGCTGGCCACATGCTCTTTCCCTGCATAATAACAAAGCAAGAACAAGATGAATGCGACATCAAAATAATGCCATATTATAGGAAAGAACAAATCTGACTCCATATTAGATTGGTTCCTTTCCCTGTGCTTAGTCATGCTGGCTCTGCACCTTTTGTAAAAGAATATTGTCTATAGCCTGAAATATATAGGATAGCCCATTCTCAGGGCTCCTTTAAAGGTGTAACACCATTCATTCATATAGAGATAAACATTTGCAGAACAGGAAGTAACATTTGTCTTGTTGGAGGTTTATAGGAACATTGTAACCAGACCTACCTGGACAGCTGCCAGAACAAAGGACTCTGACACCACAAAGTTTGCAACAACTAACCACGCCCCTCCCTCATCTTGCCTTTAAAAATGTTTGCTGAAACCCTTTGTGGAGATCAGAGTTTGGGGGTGGGGGAGGGCATGAGCCACCCATTCTCCATGCTTGGCCTTACAATAAACCTTTCTCTGCTGCAAACTTCAATATCCAAACTTCAATATTTCAGTTTGTTTGGCTTCGCTGTGGATCAGGCACAAGAACGTTTGTTTGGTGTCGATATTATAGAAAGTGATGACACTGACTAGGCATTTATCTGGCTTCCGTATTTATGAGGAATGCACACAGTTCTCAAATTTGAAATAAAAAAGGTTACCCTTACTTTTGAACTCTTCTGACTAAGTCAAAGAAAAATATCTGCTATTGCAAGGCAAGGTATTCAAAACTCGTATCAGTTGGGAACTACTTACTTGTGTGAATCAAGATTTTCTAAATATTTAGCCACCAAAACAGAAAAGCCACATGAAAGGGTGCTGAGGCTAACATCTGACTGTAATCTGTGACCCCTGGGTCAAAGTGCTTCCATGTTTTCACAGACCAAGTTTAGAAATATTTAGTTTGATCTTCAAATATTGCTTTCATCTGTTATAGGCAGTCCTATGATTTTATTTGGTGGAATAAAAGGATTTCATTGACCAAAAAAAAAAACAAAAGAAAGAAAAAAAACACTCATATAATACAAGCCAAGAAGGGCACAGGTTATGATTATGATTGGGTTCATCAATCCTCCCCCCCAAGTTTTATTATCCTGACTCCTCCAAGGTTGTATTTTCCAGGGGAGTCTCATACTGTCCAAGATAGCCCTCATGGCTGTGGTCACTGCCATGGCCTCTAGAACCCACAAATAATGTGACCAGACATGACACCAGCAGGGCCTGGATTATCCAGGATGCTGAGCCATTTGGACATGCTTATAAGGTTCTCTTATTTTTGATGTAAAAGTCACCCAGTTCAATTAAACTGGAGCTGGTGTTTGAGAAGCAGAGACTTAGGGAGTGTACCAGATGCTCTCATTTCTGAGCATGGAGACTGTGCTATGGAGTGAGGCCTTTTCTGGGATTGTCCCCTTGTGTCCTAGTTGAGCTATAGTGTGGGCTCCTCCACAGAGGTGACAGGGTTCATTCAAATAACCCAGACTTCAGATTACAGGGACCCGATTTCAAGTCCCAGTTGAGTCACTTTCTAGCTTTCATGACATTTGAAATTATTTATGACCCTCTGAGTTTTAACTTCCTCTTTAGCCAAATCAAGACAAAAACAATCTCAAATCACTCAGGGAAGGAAATAAGGTACTGTAGAATGTGAATAAAGTGTGAACTCGTTATTATTTCCATCCACACTTGCAGGTGTTTTGTGAGACATACCCAGATTGTGTTTTTTCTTTTCTCGCTTTTCGTAGCAGATACTTTTTTCCAAGTCTGTGGAGAGAGAGCTTTGGTGTGCATGTTGCTCAGCTCAGTTTGCTACTCAGCCTGTCTGTGCAGATCTGGCATTTCCATTCTCTTGTTAACCTCAGGAGCTGCTAAGAAAGGTCACAATACATCTTTGCTCATTTAAGTTGCGTCCATGTCCTGTCCACTGGAGCAGCAAACCTGGCTTCCTGGAGGGAACTAAGCAGCCACCACTCTGTTTTTAGTTCAGATCTTCCTCTAGGGCTTGAGAGGTAAGGCAGCAGAGACGTGAACCACACTCTGTGGCCACACAGTGCCTCGTGATAAAATCGCTGACGGCCAAGGTTGGAGTTCTTGATTTCGACCGCAGCCAGTCAGCATCTTCATTGGCCCCTGACTCTGTGTCTGTTCTAGGAATAGGCTCTGAATTCAATTTGAGCTACAATGCTATGACACCTGCACATGAAGATTGCAGAAGAACCACCCAAAAAGAAAATACTAAGTCCTTCCTTCCAAAATTATATTTTTTTTCTTTTCAGTGTGTTTAGATTCGTTATTACCTGACTTAAAGGGGTGGAAAATGTGGTCTAAAAAGTCTTATATTAATGAGAACCTTAGTGGGAAATATTCAAGAGCCAAAATTAAACATCCATGCCACAAAGCTCAATCCTTAACTGTTCATCAATCGGATTTGTATTCAGTTGGATTGAATGGCATTGACATTCAGTCTAAGATGATTGAGGTCACCTCTCACTCTTGTGTTTAATTTTTCCCTCCTCGGCTAAGAAAAAAGTTGGAAGTCACCCTGTTTTCACTCCCTCCTACTTCTATGGCAGAGATCACTAGTCACCTACTGTAATCTCTCTCCATGGGGCCTGAACTCTGCCCTGGAATCCCTTGGAATTCTGTCTGAAGCCACCTTTGAAAACATTACAGTGGGTACAAAAAGTGCAGACTATTCCCCACCTCTGGGGTTTTAGGAAATAAATCATACATTGCATTCATTCCCTATTCTTACTGAATTTTCCCTGAAATTTTTATACACGTGAAATACTTTTAATCTTCTTATCATTATTTTGTATTTTTTAATTGAAGTATAGTTGATTTACAATGTTGTGTTAGTTTCAGGTGTACAGCAAAGTGATTCAGTCATAGATATATGGTTTTTTTTCAGATTCTTTTCCCTTATAGGCTATTATAAAACATTGAGTATAGTTCCCTCTGTTTTACAGTGGGTCCTCGTTGGTTATCTATTTTATATGTAGTAGTGTGTTTACGTCAGTCTCAAACTCCTAATTTATCCCTCCCCCCACTGCAACAAGAATCACTTTCATGGGACTTCCCTGGTGGCGCAGTGGTTAACAATCTGCCTGCCAATGCAGGGGACATGGGTTCGATCCCTGGTCAGGGGAGATCCCACATGCCATGGAGCAATTAAGCCCGTGTGCCACAAATACTGAGTCTGTGCTCTAGAGCCTGCAAGCCACAACTACTGAGCCCATGTGCCACAACTACTGAAGCCTGCACGCCTAGAGCCCATGCTCTGCAACAAGAGAAGCCACCACAATGAGAAGCCGGTGCACCGCAAGGAAGAGTAGCCCTCTCTTGACGCAACTAGAGAAAGCCTGAGTGCAGCAACAAAGACCCAACACAGCCAAAAATAAATTTTAAAAATTTAAAAAAAGAAAACTAATTACCTTCATGAATAAATGTTTGTTTTGTTCAGAAAAGGGAAAAACAAAGTTACTGTCTGTGATGACCCTCTAGTTCTCTGTAATGCTAGCTTTTGAAGTCACTTCTCTACACTACTGACTGCCTCCTGGTGTTCAACTCAGATTTTATTATACCCAGGGCAACCTTTCCAAAAGTGTCTTATGTGGATGAGTAGTCTGTGGAAACAAGGGTCTCGTGGTCAAGTATATTTGTGAAATTGTGAATTGCTTCTGATCAAGTCCCTTCTTGCCCACTTTATAAGTGTATGAGTACATATGCGTGCACACACACATACACACAAGTCTTGCGGGAATGAAACCCATGTAACTTGACTCACTCTAGCATTTCTCAGACTTATTTGAACAAAGAAGTCATTTTCTGTAGAATTCCATTAACAGTAGGTAGAGGTAGGAATCTTATTCCCCACTGTGTAGAGAAAATTTGGATGAGACTGTATTATGATGAGCTCAATAAGGACACTTTTCTGTTTAATCTGCTGACTCAATATTTCTGAAAGACCAATCCACGGACATCCTGGGGTGTCTGAGAAATTGCAGATTCCAAGTCTTCACCTCAAATGAACTGAATCAAAATCGCTGGGATGGTAGGGTCCAGAAATCTGCATTTTAAAACCGCTTTCCAAGTGACTTTTATGCATTCTAAAACTTGAAGCTATTATTCAATAAGGTTGGGCTCAAATCTTAAGATTACTTTTAACCCATTGGTAGCACTGAAAAGTATGCTAGTTTAAAATCTGAAGCCTGCTGTGTGTCTTTCTTTGAGGCCATTTGTGGGAGTACAAGAACTCAGGTGAAGTCAGCTAGGGCTGCAGACACCCCATTAGGTGGCTTTTACCTTGGAATGCCTCCTATCCAAAGGTTGGGCTCTCAACCTGAAAAGCACTGAAATCCAAGCTTGTCAGATTTATAGGACCCTCAGTCACCAGGATTGTGATTCATGCAAGCAAACCTCTCCAAAAACTGGTCTGTAATACTAGAATTCCAATTCCTGAATTTACATGGAAAGCTATAATTTACAAAGGGCCCAATATTTCCACCAGATCGACCAACATGTCCTCTTCCTTTACGTAAACTTCTTGGACTTGCAAAATATTAGAAAGCAGTCAGTTAAACTTGAAATTAGAGCAAGGATAGTTCTAGGATTTCTGGGTTTAATCCACTACTCCCTGACAGACTGACTGATCCAAATCCCCACTAGTGAGTGAACTCACATAGGTTTTGTTGGTTCCACATGTGAACCTCTTACTGCAAGCTGCTTGGATGCAGGCAGGCAGTGTTTAGAGATTTATCAATAAATCTAGCATATATGATAATATTTGGGATAAAAAATGTAAAGAATATTCTCTTCTTTAAAAGAAATTAGAAACCAAAGCTTTATACATGCTCTATAATTAGATGATAAGGTACCTGATTACTCAAAATGTACCCTTATTTAGAAGGCAGCACTGAACTGGTCGACAGATACAGCAAAAGAATACTTGAAGGTGTAAAATTATCTTCTTAAGTAATATAAAGTTTTTGACATTTGGAATGAATAATAGATAAACCACTGGTCTGCAAGGATCTCGGGAGAATTTAAGGCAAATAGTGATGGCTTTCTCTTCTGATGTAAATGGCTTTGATAAAGGAAATATAGAGACCATGGCCATACATAGTCTGGGCTGGGACGGTGGGCATCATATCCACCCACCAGGTCTGAATTCTGAGGTCCAAACCTAGTCTTCAGAACTAGCCCAGGTGCAGCTCCATGTTGCTGAACTAGGAGAAAAATCTAAGCTCTATGAAGACTGGCGCAAGCAGAAGGTCTAGTCCTGCACTACCTAGTATTGCAGTCACCAGCCACACGTGGCTATCTAAATCTACATGTATTAGAACAAATAAAATAAAAAAATCTATTTCCCCAATCATACCACCCACATTTCAAGTTCTCAATACCTGCTAGTGACAAGGTGTTGGACAGCGTAAAAGAGATCCTTTCCATCGTATCCCAATATTCTATTGGACAGTTAGTATTTGATTCATTGAGGAAACACTTATATTCCAGCCCCATAGGCTTCATTCATTACTGGGGAGAACTATTTGGATCCACAATGGTTCTCTTTCTGAGATCAAGAGTGAATCTTGATCTGTGCAATTGATGCCATTTATATTGCTTCTTTTGAGGTTACCCTGAAGAAATGGTCTGCTTTTACTTCCTCTTCTTCTTCTTTTTTTTTAAGTGTCTGAGGTTAAAAAGGTCTTTATTTCTTCAGCTACAATAAGATTACCTATTTGATTTTTCTTTTTTTTTTTTTTTGCGGTACGTGGGCCTCTCACTGCTGTGGTCTCTCCCGCCGTGGAGCACAGGCTCCGGACGTGCAGGCTCAGCGGTCATGGCTCACGGACCCAGCCGCTCCATGGCATGTGGGATCCTCCAGGACCCGGGCACGAACCCGTGTCCCCTGCATCGGCAGGCGGACTCTCAACCACTGGGCCACCAGGGAAGGCCTGATTTTTCTTTTTTATGATTCGTTTCTTACCAACCTACTTTTATTTAACACATTCTTTCTTTAGAAATAGTAGCATCAATCCAGGCATAGTCCTGCCTGGCATAGATGTTATATGTATCTTCAAGATAATCCATTCAGATCTATTAGATGTTTAGCTTCATTTTCAAAGGGCAACATTATTTCTTTTATTTTCAGGTTGTTTGGGGGCCCATGAACCTCTAATGAAAATACTTACTAACTATATAACCTTGGAAAAGTCATCTAACACCCACAGCAAACCTCTGTCCCTTCCTTTGTAAAATAAGAAGAGTTTATTTTAAACATTTTAATGTAGTTCTCCATAGATTTGAACAAGATAATTAGTAGCGGAAAAGAAACCTAGCATGGCACCTGGCCCATAGTTGAAAGCTACTAAACTTAGGTGACTCTAGCAAGAGTATAATGTAGAAACAAGTAAGGGGAAAACCTCAGAGGAGAAGAAAAAAATAAATCTTCTATATGCCTTTTTTTTTTTAACAAAGAGTCTTTAGATGGTATTTGGCAAAAGTTGGAAGGTGCTCTCTATGTTACAAGACACTAGAGAATTTGACATAGCCAAATGAATAATAACAATGTTGTTTAAGTCCTTGCCAGGCACTTTTGAAAAAAAAAAAAAGAAAGGGAAAATAGAGACAGTGACAGAGTATGGATTGTATATGATTCCAATCCCGCTCTCTGGGCTCACGGGAAACCTTTATTCTTCTTTAATAATTTCACCTTCAGATGAACAGCTGACACAGTTACAGACACACTGGCACCTTTTGATAATTTTTTTTTTATCCCATTCCTTCCTAATAAGTAAACAGTGCCAATTTCACAAGCTTTCCCAACTCAGCTGCCAGGAACTGCCTTGAGCTCACTGAATCCAGAGGGTGCAGTCCCCAGATCCTATTACAGGGAGACTGGGTGACATCCTTTCACAATTACTAAAAGCTGTGTACCTTTCTCTGCAGCTGCCTTCCATTCAGACTCACATTCTCTTGCAGAGCTACCCCATTTTTTTCCCTTAAAGCACAAGATTGTAATAAGGATAATGTGCTGGCATGCTTGCTTCCACTGTAATATTTATAGACTACATTGCTCAAATGCATTGCGGTTCGCTTGTCTAATTTTATGATGGCCTTGCTAAACAAAAATATTCTTTCTCACTAGTGCTTACAGAAGGAGCACTTCACACCACGTGAATGATGACAGCTGGCACCAGCTGCTTCCAATAGGCACTCTTCAAACAGTGATATTTGGCATGAACCACTTTGGGAAGTTTTTCAGATGAGAAAGAGATGAAGGGTTTTAACTCCCAAGCCTTGGACAGCAGTCTCCAGAGTTTGGGATGCGCAAAACTATTAAAGATGATCAAGTTCATCCCCTATCTTGAGGCAGTACTATATCCAGCTCCAAGAGGCAGGTTGAGTTTCATAGGCTCCACGTGCGTTACCGAATGCAAGTTTGTGTGCCCGAAGCACGGTGAAACCAGACAAACTGAAACGTCGTCGTTTGGAGCAGAGAAAGGTCTATTGCAGGGCCAAGCAAGGAGACGGTGGCTCATGCCCCCCAAACCCCGAACTCCCTGAAGTGTTTCAGCAAAGCATTTTTAAAGGCAAGGTGAGGGGGGCCTGGTTAGTGGTTGCAAACTTCTTGGTGTCAGAATCCTGTGTTCTTGCAGCCGTCCATGTAGGTCAGGCCACAATGTTCCTGTAAACTCCAACAACACACATGTTTCTGAAACTGTTTATCACTGTATGAATGGACTCTTAAAGGTCAGACCCCTAAGAATGGGCTATCCTGTATATTCCAGGCTATAGCAACATTTTTTTACAAAAGGTGCAGAGCCAGCATGACTAAGCACAGGCAACAAACCACAAGGGTTAAAAGGAAAACCAACAGCTCTAATATGGAGTCAGATTTGTTCTTCCCTACTACACATGCGGTTCGTTAGTAGCTACTATGAGCAAATGCTGTTAAGGTTCAAATGATTGCAAAGCAAGTGCCCTCAACTTGTTACAGAGAAGAAAAAATCTGACTCTATATTGGATGTATTCCTTGAGAGATTAAAAGTTGCAGGACAGAGAATAACATTAGTTTTGTTGCAGGTTTACAGGAACATCGTGACCTGACCTAGGTGGAAGGCTGCAAGAACAAAGGACTCCAGCACCAAGAAGTTTACAACCAGCCACACCCCCTCCCCTTTTAGTATAAAAGAAGCCTGAATTCTAACTCAGGTAAGATGGTTCTTTGGGATACATAGTCCACCATCTTATCTGTCTGCTGGCTTTCCTAATAAAGTCTCTATTCCTTGCCCCAACACCTCATCTCTTGATTAACTGACCTGTTATGTAGTGAGCAGTACAAGCCTGGACTCAGTAACAGCACCATGCCCTTCAGTGCCATGAGATCCCCCATGTAAAATCCCCATGCTATCTTGTCTAGCTTTCTTGACCTTGAGCTTCTTGTAGGCAGATATATATATTCGGGAACATAGCAGATGCTCAGTAAATTCATACTGTTGGAAGGACGTATTAATATAGGAGATAAAGGTGGATAGGAAGGCAGAGGTGAGGCCATGGGAGACCTTAAAAGACAAACTGGGGCATTTGGACCCTTGTGTTTAGTGCCTCAGGCTCCATCATATGCTGGAGGGCATGTGAAATGCACACCCAGAGTCTGAATTTCACACTAGCTAGAGCTGTAATAAAATATATATGGTGGGAAGTGAGAGAGAGCTATGAGGCAAATTGCCACTATGAGAATAGTTCTCAGCTATTTTATTTCCTTATCTAAAACACGGTTCACATTTAAGATAATTCTATCAAGGAAAGTTGTGTTACAAATTCACAGTAATGTGGAGAATGAAATAGTTGCAAATCGAAATGGTAATGCAGTCAGGAGCTCGTCTTTGGGGCCTCTCTGATGGGTCCCCATTCGACTGCATAGCACGTGAATTTAAAGGAAATACATCATGGAATCACGGGCTTTTGGAGCTAGGAGTTTATCTGCTCTTTATCAAGACTTGACTCTCCTCTACTTTTCAGATGTCTAGGACCTTGAAGAATTATTTAATGTCACTGAAAAAAAATAGTAATTTGTATTACTCTCCTTCCTATTTGCTCAGATCCCTGCCATCCATGTGTTCTCATGTCTCCCGCAGTGTGTGGGATTTCTCACATCAAGTCCAGAGTTGCAGCTTAACATAAGCACGGTAATTGGAATGACCTTTAAAATGCATATTCCTCCTGTCACTTTCTGCATCTCGGGCTTTACAAAACTGCCTGCTGAAAGATCATTCCCACCTTTACACTGGTGTTTATTTTAGGTGAGCAGACGTGACATTTTTTTGTTTTTTCTATTGTGCTAAGTGTAGGTGTAGCCTGTACGTTATTAGGGATGAATTACTAGAAGGTAAACACTTTAGCCTCGGCTGTCAGGATGGTGGTGTGTGTTGGGTAGCGGCAGTAAGGGGATGTTATTAATGGCAAACAGAGGAACCCTCAGTGCTTCCATGTTTTGAAAAAACTGTAGGAATTTGTTTTCAGCTAAAACCCCAGTTAGAAAGTCCCTTCTCACTAAAGAAACCAGAATTTTGCACTTGTGATCCCCTTAGCACCCCGCCCCCCCCCCCAGAAAACAGTGATTTCAACACTTTAGCACCCCCCACCCCACCCCAGCAAACAGTGATTTCAACAGAGGACACACACGGGCAGGAAGCTGAGATCAGAATCGCCAGCCAGAGGTTTGTAGGAGGTAGTGCAAAGTGCCAACGTCTGAGTATTTCACTGATGGAGATTGGCAGTGACCTCAAGAGAGTTACATCTGCAGAGATGAGGATGATAACACCCATATCTCCCTTTCCTGGCCCACGGCCCACAGCCCTGTAAAAGCTACCCTTCCTCTCAGATCCTTTCCTATTGCTCCGCTTATTTGCTTCCTGTCACTCATCATATATTTGGGGAGGTATACGTTTATTTCCATGATTATTTGATCAAAATCTGTGTCCCTCCATGGAGCTTTCTGAAGCCAGGGATAACCTTCTATGTTCAGCACTCAACAGAATCCTCAGCACCTGGTCCTGCAGAGATGTTCCAAATACCGGAGATGAATGAGTGAACGGCCCATGATAGTATAAAACAGGTCTAGATCCAAGGACACAAGAAAGACCAGAGTAGGGAAAACCCAGTCACTCTCTGAATTGTTCACTCCTGGATCCGCACGGCAAAGAAACGTGTCTGGCACACTATAGGTTCCCAGAAAAGATTTGTGGAATGAATGGTTGGGTCACAAAGGAACATTAGCAGAACTTGGGCAGCCTCTCAGCAAGTAGGAAGGTCAAGGGCTTCAGGGCTCACTGGACACAAACATATTGCGTGTACTGTGTGTGTGAATAGCTACACACAGTAGAGCTAATACATAGGATTCTCATTTCAGAGTGTGAGGTTCTGTCATTATCAATACAAATATTTGGTCCAATCCATAAGCCTTTGGTTGTTTAAGAACGACAACTGGTACTTTCATTTTTTCTAAGCAGGGATAGCTCCCTACCTAATTATGACAAAAATATTATGTTTCTCAGCATGTCGTAAGTAGGTATAAGGTGATGATAACATCTTGTCATAATAAAGTTAATGGTGTTCCTGATGTTTCACAAGAGTTTAGACACATTTAAGTTCTCTTGTGTAACTGTCCGTTTTAAGTTTGTTTTCTCCCTTTGCAGTTTCCAGGTGTTGAGATATCTCTCCTGCTTGGTCCACAGTACATCCCAATATCAAGAGGGGCAGGCCCTGCCGCTGCCTTAGTAAATCAGATTGAAGCAATCTTTTTAAGTGAAGAAAAACCTGGAGGGAAGATTTCAAATCTGTAACTTGAACCAAGCACAAACATTAATCACTTGCCTGAAAAATAAAACAGGTTACATAGGTAAGTAAATTATTTAGAAAAGTGTCATCCTTCTCTGCCTGTGTATAGGTTTTCCAAAAATCTGGCCTCCTGAGACACATAGATCCCCATCCATTTCTGTCTCTCTTGCTTTTAACTTTAAGAAATTTCATCTTCCTGCTCTCAGTCTATCCTTATCCTGCCTAACTCCAAAAGGGAGGCAACAACCCCATTCTTGTTTCAAAACCTCCAGTGATAAAATGGATGCCCTGGCCCCATTGGACAACTGAGGGAGCTGAGCTAGGAGGAGGGTAAGTCCAAAGTTAGGCTAACATGTAAACAGAAGGGGGTTCACCACCTTGAGATCCTGAGTTTGCTTTCGTTTGGAGGTAAGTTATTAAATATACATTTTTTTTAAATTTATTTATTTTATTTATTTATCCTTGGCTGCACTGGGTCTTCGTTGCTGCACGTGGGCTTTCTCTAATTGCGGTGAGTGGGGGCTACTCTTCATTGCGGTGCGCAGGCTTCTCATAACCATGCCTTCTCTTTGTTGCAGAGCTCGGGCTCTGGGCACGCGGGCTTCAGTAGTTGTGGCATAGGGGCTCAGTAGTTGTGGCTCTCAGGCTCTAGAATGCAGGCTCAGTAGTTGTGGCGCATGGGCTTAGTTGCTCTACAGCATGTGGGATCTTTCTGGACCAGGGATCGAACTCGTGTCCCCTGCATTGGCGGGAGGATTCTTAACCACTGCACCAACAAGGAAGTCCCTTAAATATACATTAAAGTCTGTTTTCTCACCTGCCAAGCTGGGAAGTCAATTTTCCCTTTGGGCACGTGTGAGAGTTGCAGGGAACTAACATGCTGCTCATGCATGGGAAGCGGAGAGTAGGGGGTCTATCTAACTCAGCATTCAGAAGTCCATGTCCCAGGAAAACACAGGAGGCCGGATTCTTGTTCTGTGAACTTCCAATGAGATAAGTTGATTCAAGATAAAAATAACATAGGACTAATTTTAAATTTCGGTTTCACTGGCAGAAACAAGTGAGGACAGTTGATTACAGTTCAGACCTGTTTTTTCCCCAAGTAAAAACATATTAAGCTCCTTTTGTCTTCCAACTGTGTCTGTAAATGGTACTCACAGTGAGCCGCCAATGAATGCTTTTGGACTAGAGAGAAAACAGTGTTAAAGGCTACGGGTACTTCACCTCAGCAGCCCAATGAAGGGACATTCATGCAGAAGAGGAAAACCTGAATGTGACATTGGCTGTGTAGAAGGGTACACTCTTTGGAGAATGGGATAAATGGATGGGAAGTCCTTATCAGGATATTGGATGAACACAAATTAAGATCATGATTGGGACTTCCCTGGTGGTCCAGTGGTTAAGACTCCACGCTTCCACTGCAGAGGGTATGGGTTCGATCCCTGGCTGGGGAACTAAGATCCCACATACCACACGGCGTGGCCAAAAAATTATAAAATGTTAAAAATAGATCATGATTGATAGACTGGATAAACAACAAGGTCCTAATGTATAGCACAGAGAAATATATTCAATATTCTATGATAAACCATAACAGAAAAGAATATTTAAAAAAAGAATGTATATATATGTATGTATAACTGAATCACTTTGCTGTACAGCAGAAATTAACACCAGATTGTAAATCAACTACACTCCAATAAAAAATATTGATAAGATCATGATTGCATGAAGGGAGCAATAACGAAGAATCTCTTCCTTCTTATTATTAATTTAGAAATGTTTTCTGCAGGCTTAAATATAAGCACTGCCTCACAGACATAACTTGAGAACCTCAAGTAACCTTTGTTCACGTTTCCATCCAAATCAAAACTTTTCCTTGGCTTTTAGGTTGTCTAAAACATTGGAAGTTCTTAGGCAGTATTTCTCAGGAGGGATGATCCAGGCACTACTCATTCTGAGAGGCATTTTCTTACTGCCACCTGAACGCAGACATCTCACCTCAACCTCATCACTGGAGCTCTCGGAATGAAGCCCTCATCTTCGGAAGTGCTTGTGACTATTCACCCAGCTCCTTGTTCCAGCTTTGTTTTCAGCACGGACATTTCAGATGACCAGTTGGTGGGGGAAGAGCCTCACCATCTTCTGATGGGACAGAATGAAGCGCCACCCTTGACTTTGTCAGCACGGTTTTCCATGAATCAAAGGCGCCCTGGTGCCCTTCCTCATGCACAGGTAGAGCTGCACCATTTCATCAAGATAATGATCCCCTTTTCTTGTGAAAATGAGTGATGAGAGAGATGAGTTTGGTAACAGAACACAGATGCAGTTGTTCGAGGTCACTTATTCAAATCAAACCCAGGCATCAGAGTCCTCCAGGGTCCCTTTTCCCTGCTGACATTCAGAGAGGTCTAAGATAGGAGGTGGGGGGGAGCCCTCACTGAAGAAGCAGACATATAAATCAGTACTTTTCCTGTGTAGTGCCGAGTGGGAGGCGCTGACCAAATCAGCTCATAATCTACCTCCCCAAGATGGTCCTACCAAGTTAGTCCTGAGGCTCCTCCATTCCCTAATGGGCCTAAAGAAAGAGAGAAGGGTGGATCTCTTGGTGGAAGCTTTCAGACTCTGAGTCTCTCTCAGTGTGTGTCTCAAGGTTGTGACAAGTCGCTGTGTGGATGATAACCCCCCAGGCTTCCGTGGTGGTCTATCTGTCGCAGATCACACCCCTTCTTTTCCTGGGTTAATACAACCTGTTTTATTAACAGGTTGTACGTCTGTCCTGACGTGGACGCAAGATGAATTCACATCATTTTCTATTTTGCAATCCTGCTGAAGAATATAGGATGCCTTCTAATTGAAAAGTCAGAGGTACTGCACTGCAAGGACAGACCTGATCTCTTCCACCAGACTCCTTGGTTCATAGCCAGGCTCTGCCGCATACTTGCTGTGTGATCTTGGACAACTTACTTAGTGTCACTGTGCCTCAATCTCACTCTGTAAAACGGAGTTAATAGTCTTACTTACTTCATAGGTTGCCTTGAGGATTGATCTAACTATCTATCTACCTACCTACCTACCTATGGTGTATGTATGTATGTACGTATATATGTATCTACCTATGGTGTGTGTGTCTATCTGTATGTATATATGTATGAATGTAGGTAACTATCTATATATGGTATATGTATGTGTCTATCTATGGTGTATTATGTATGTATGTAGCTATCTATCTATGGTGTATTATGTATGTATGTATGTATCTATCTATCTATGGTGCACGTATGTATGCAACTATTTACCTCTCTATTGTGTATGTATGTATGTATGTAGGTAGGTATCTATGGTGTATTTATGTAGGTATGTATCTGTCTATCTATTGATGGTATAATTATGTACGTACGTATGTATCTATATCACACACACACACACAAACACACACACACATGTGCATTTACGAGGTGTCCTGGCACAGTAAGCATCATCTAACGATTAACTATTACAATGGCCTATTACTCAGATTTTAAACTGTGTACTGCCATGCTCCCTATGGCTTTGACTTTAGTTCTCTCTTACACACTGCTGCCAAAGCAGCCTTTCCCATCCAGGCAGACAAATGTCCAGCACCTCACCCACTCAGAGGCCCAGACTTATGCTCTCCACCCTGCCTGGAACAGAGCCGCTTGACCGCTCTAAACCCAGTTCCTCTTGAAATCTCATTTCTTTTGTGACACTCCCTTGACCTGCTCTGGCTCTCCAAGCCCATCGTTTTTCTTTCCCCGGCCTTTAGGCAAAAACCCCTCTACGTGTATATGGACTGAGAGATCAGTAAAATCTGGCTTTGAACCCTGGCTCCACCAAATACCGAAAATGTGATCTTGGGCAGGTAACTGAACCTCCATAAGCACTAGAGGTCTTATTTCTTAAATAATAATAATGCAGCAAACCAATGGCTCTCAAATCTGTGTGCATCAGAATCACCTGGGGGGCTTGTGAAAACTCAGGCTGCCCCCACTTCCCCATGTTTGTGGTCCAGAAAGTATGGGTTGGGACCTGGGAATATGCAGTCATAACAAGGTGCCAGGTGACGCTGAGGGTGCTAGTCTGGGAACCACACTTTGAGGAGAACTTTGTGGATCTTGCAGAGCTGTGCAGTGAATTAAATGAAATCATCCTGAGAGAATGTTTGCTTGGTAACTGCTGTATCAACTATAGCCTTTCTCTGTCCTCCATGAAATAGACTCAAAATGATAAACAAAAACAGCAGAAGTGCTCTTGTGTGGATTTGGGCCCCATCCCATGAGTTAAGGAAGAACTCACCATATTGTAACATTTCTCACTCTGGAGTTAGAAGCTCAGATTGCGGGGGCTGTGCCCTTACAGCGGCTTTTCTGGCACCCGGTGTACAAGTTTTCAATTGGAGAAAAAAATGAAAACACATGCATTGCCCTGCAATGTAAGCTTTTTTTTTTTTGCGGTACCCGGCCTCTCACTGCTGTGGCCTCTCCCGTTGCGGAGCACAGGCTCCGGACGCGCAGGCTCAGTGGCCATGGTTCACGGGCCCAGCCGCTCCGCGGCGTGTGGGATCTTCCTGGACCAGGACACGAACCCACGTCCCCTGCATCGGCAGGCGGACTCTCAACCACTGTGCCACCAGGGAAGCCGGAGCTCACTGTTTTGAACAAACTCCCAGACACAGCGTGGGTTTTTAGCAGAAGTCTGCTTCTTGGAGGTCATCCCACTGAACACTTCCCCACATTCCGTGTTTACAGCACTCCCAGCTCTGAACCAAGAAGGTAAGAATCCTGACCAAAGAGTTTAGCCGATGCTTTTCTTAAAAGAATGTGTGTTGGGAGAAAGGGAAATCATTATGGAGTGAGAAGCTACATTTCCTCAATTATTTGACTACAGGAAACTTAAAGCAGTTTTCCACATGGGATTCACTCATTGGAACAAGCAGATTGTTTAATTTTATTATGTTTTTAACTTTTATTTTATATTGGAGTGTAGCTGATTAACAATGTTGTGTTAGTTTCAGGTGTACAGCAAAGGCATTCAGTTACACATATACATGTATTTATTCTTTTTCAGATTCTCTTCCCATTTAGGTTGTTACATAATATTGGGCAGAGTTGATACAAATGAACTTATCTACAAAACAGAAACAGACTCACAAACTTAGAGAATGAATTTACCGTTACCAGGTGGGAAGGGATAGACTGGGAGTTCAGTATTGACGTGTACACACAGCTATATTTAAAATGGATAACCAAAAAGGACCTAATTTTAGAAAGTGTTAAGAGCAACACTGTCTCTACAGAAAGCAACAGCAAAGACCCCAGGAGCAGAGCCCCCGCTTTGGTACCTGTCTTTGCCACAATCCACAAAACTGTTATTTCCTTCTATGAAAAACCAGAGCTGCGTGATCTCCAGGGACCTTCCCCAATATCTTCACTCTATGAGGAAGGAACATAGGAAATGGGACTGTGACCAGGGAAACCTTTGCCATGCACCAGAACACAAGGTGCAGTCTCTGTTCATTTTTAGGAAGGTTTGCAGGAATATTTTTTGGTGGGTGGAGTCACTCTTATTATAATACCACCCCCCTCCCACAAGGTGTGAGCTTAGTCTAGAAGGTAAAACCAAGCTCTGACTTTCAGAGGGACCAACAAGTAAAATAACTGCCTTCAAAATAACAACAAAACAAGTAACATTTGTTGGCAGCAGCAGTGATTCTGAGACCCACCCTCCCTTCCACCCCAAATAGCCCTTCACTCAGACACCTCTGAGGATCCGACTGTTTTCACTTATACTGTTCGTAGTGGGAAGCAGAGGAAGAGCTGAGTGGCAAAGGCCAGGGAGGGAGATGGAATTCAGTTGCCCCCAGCAGTGTCCCTTGGACTGATTTCAACACCCTTGGAGAGGGACACTGAGACAGAGCTGCTGGAACTCTCTAGAGACCCTGTGAGACTTATCAGGAGGGCAGCTGCTTGGGGGCCCAGTAGCAGCAGGACCCATCATTCCTCTCCCCCATACCTGGTCCCCTATTATACAGAATCCATGCAATCCCACTGCCTACAGAATTAGAAGCTTTAGGGCAGTGGTTCTCAAGGTCTGTCCCAGCAGCACCCTGGAATTGGTTAGAAAAGCAAATCCTCTGGCCCACCACAGTAAAACTCAGAAATTCTAGGGGCGGGACCCAGCAATTTGGATTGTAACAGGCCCTCCTGGTGATTCTGATGCAAAAAGGCTGGAATTTGCCTGCAAAATTTAAGGAAGCATTCATTTCCAGGTTCATGTAAATTCAGGGTGTACACAGGCATGAACCTGGAAATGAGGACCACCTTAGATTGTGTGCTTTCCTTACCCTCTCCAGGCCCAGAGAAGCAATGCTTTAGGAGAATCCAGAGACCACAACCTTGGCACCAAAATTGTTGCGCATCTTCCTAATAGGTGGTGGTTGGTGCCTCAGAGGGTCAGCTCAAAGCGAACTGAAACTCAAGGGAAGTCATTGAGCACCTGATCCGAGGGCACATATGAGGTCTAGATAGACCGCCACACCAGAAACTACTGGGGATCCCTGGCTGCAGTGGGCACTGGCGAAACATCAGAGGGAGACCTGAGCTTCTCCTTTCCCCATGGAAACTGGAGATTCAGCAAACCTTTGGCTATAGGAATTCACATGGCGACTCACTGAGTATCTACTCTTTACTGGACGTACAACTGAGCGCCTGACTTCTTACACTCTCTCATTTAACTCTCAATGCGAAGGTAGGTTTTAGTATCCTGGTTTTGCAAAAGAGGAAAGAGACAAAAAGGTTAAATCCTATGTGTCCTATTTCAAACTGACAAGAAGCATACTGGGAATTAAACATGCTCCAACAACTCTCAAATCCTCTGCCACCTGCACTGGGATTGATGACTTTCTCCAGGTGCGACGCCCACTTCCCCTCACTGACTCATCAGCATCCCTGTTTGCCCCTCCCGGTTTGGCTTCACACCTTGGATCTTGTCTCCTATTGGAATGAAGTCTTAGACAGCATTTGGTGATTTGTTTCTTCTGCCCTGGGCTTTGAACCCTGAAGGACGGGATATGGCTCCTGGAATTAACTGCTTGGATCTTTCAACAAAAGCACTTCTTGACCTGGACCACCAAGAGTGGGACATCCTTATATCACTCAGACTTTGCCTGAGTAGAGTTCCCTAATATTCTGTAATAACCTAAATGAGAAAAGAGTTTGAAAAAGGATAGATATATGTATATGTATAACCAATTCACTTTGCTGTACACCTGAAATTAACACAACATTGTTAATCAACTATATTCCAACATAAATTAAAATTTTAAAAATATAAGCTATAAGGATACAGTGTAAAACATGGGGAATATAGCAAATATTTCATAATAACTATATATGGATTATAACCTTTAAAATTGTGAATCACTATATTGTACCCTTGAAACATATATAATATAAAAAAAAGACTATATATTCAAAAAAGAAAAAAGAAAATAAAGGCCTTGCCTGATATCACATACCATTTTGAATGCCTCTCTTTTAAATGGAATCTCATCAGGCACCTAAGGTTGACAAGGGATTTAATAGATGGCATATCCCTGAACAATTTTTATATGGTTGTGGGCGGAAGATGAGGTTACATATTCAGATCCACAGATACACAATGACTGCCATTTCCAGGTCAGATCCTTCTGAGTAGATACTACAAGGGAGAGAACACTGGCAGTGTCTAACTCTGGATTGCAACTTCAGTCCTGTGACCATGGAAAAGTGAACATTATCTCCAGGTCTTAGTTTACCCCCTTGAAAAAATGGGGATATAAATGATCTCATACTCTCGTATCTTCTACAACTCTTACCACATCTTATTTTACTCAAGAATATACAATAAGACTGCCTCGTTCATTCACTAAATGCCTCTTTATGAGGTCAAATAAACCAGGGCGTGATTCTGCTCTAAGCATACTTTGTTCGATGATGGTTGAGAATATCAAGCCTGGACTACTTTAAGCCCACGGGGTGCAAGAGATAAGTATGAAGAACCGTGTTTTCGGATGAGGAGAACATGAGACTGGAGATTCAGCCTGCAGAGGAGGGATGGTGGCTGCACATCATATTCTAGAGGTTTAAAGACTACTGAAGGGGTTTGGGGTCTGTCGGGTCCCAATGGTAACTCCTACGAGAGTTCTCCCAACCTGACCTTGGACTGTCAGGCACTGGACAGTCCTCCAAAGGAGTCTCCTAAAACCAGTGCTTTCCCTTCTGCCAGAGAAGTAGGCCAGCCCAGTTCCTCCACCTCCTTTCTTCCTTGAGGCCAGAAGCTTCAGAAAAGTGCCCATTACTGAGATGCAAATTGTTGGTTTAAATCCTTCAGTCCCTGAGAAGGAACTCTCCCAGCTTTACTCAAGACCTCAGCCATAAAAAAAGAATGAAATAGTGCCATTTGCAGCAACAGGGATGGTGAAGTAAGTCAGACAGAGAAAGACAAATATATGATATCGCTTATATGTGAAATCTAAAATAAGGATACAGATGAACTTACTTACCAAACAGAAACAGACTCACAGACAGAGAAAACAAATTTATGGTTACCAAAGGGGGAAGGTAGGCGGGAGGGATAAATTAGGAGTTTGGGATTAACAAACACACACTACTATATATAGAATAGATAACCAACAAAGACCTACTGTATAGTATGGGAAACTCTACTCAATATTCTGTAATAACCTAAATGGGAAAAGATTCTGAAAAATAATAGATACATGTATATGTATAACTGAATCACTTTGCTGTACACCTGAAACTAACACAACATGGAAAATCAACTATACTTCAATATAAAATATAATTTTTTTTAATAAAATAAAATGCAACTATACTCACAGTATGACATTTGAATATATTTTCATCAAAAACACATAATAAAGGTAAGAAATTTAAAAATAAAAATTCTTTTTGCATGTTTTCACAAAATTATTTTCTTCTAAGCATTGAAAGCTTGCTATTACAAATAAAATATAAAATAGGAATCATAGTTAATGAAAACCAAAATTTTTAATCAAAATGATTTAAATAAAACTAGTGTTTAATGTTTTAAAATATTCATTGAATTTCATTAAACCTTACTAAATTTTTCTTAAAAAACCGCAGAAACCGAAAATAAACCACAGCCAGACTGTTCTCTACCCCCTTGTCTCCCGCCAAACCTTGCCCCCCCGCCCCCCCCCCACCCCCGCAAGTGGCAAGCTCCTTGAAGGCAAAACTTCACACTTGTCCTTAAATCAGGTTCATGTTGATTAACACATTAAAAATAAAATGCAAAACTCAGAAACCACCTGCTTTTCTAACCCCAACTCCCACTCTCCACCAAATGTTAAATAGAAGTTCAAGAAATAATTAGTTAAGCAAAGCCTTTTACCAGTTTCCCTTCTGTTAAAGGCACTGTCTGGTAAATCAAGAAAAATGTCCCATTTACCCACTAAACTAAACACAATCCCTTATTATACAATTAACCAAAACACAATTGTATGTAATACAATTATACAGACTACAATTACACAAAAGTAATGATGCAGCATGACGGCAATGGCGTCCATGTAATGGAAAATAATGAGAGCTCCCTTGATTAGAAATTAACTTATCATGAGAGATCCCTATTGATAAATGTTCCCTCTACTGATCTACACTTTGCAAAAGGCTGTCTGGCTGATGAAGTCAGATGCTTCCTCCTCATCATTAATAAAGACTACAGGGTAGCAACCATTCCACACAGTGTCTTTTACTCTGAGGTCTCTAAACTAGCACAGTCTAATGAAGCATACATTTTATTACCCACTTTTCCAGCTGGCCAAATAGAAAAAAATGAAGCAGGAGAGCCAGCAAGTCTGTGTGATTTGTTGACGATCCCATGTGGAGTGGTATTAATAGAGAAACATGCACATAAAGTTCCACCAAATTATATCAGTCATTCCAAGCATGAGAGGAGATTATGGTCTGCAGAGCTGATTTCTGTGTGATGCTCAGTACAGGCACCTGCTACTTCTCATCATCGCTCCCCTGCACTGGGGCTGTCACCTCACTACCTCTGGGCTGGTTCTTTTCCAATCCATCCTTCTCCCTTTTCCTGAGTACTCTTTTTATGAAGCAAATCGACTACCTTCCCTGAGTCCTCCTAGTGCATGAGGCTAAATGCCTTAGGCACGCAAAGTTCTTCCTAATTGTCCGTATTCACATCATGTGCTCTACTACCAAGACTTACCATCCCCACTGAGCTATATTTTGTGGAATCTAAAACACCATTCATTGTAAGACATGCCATTATTTTATATGCGCCAAAGAAAAGTAAATATTGCCATTTCAACTACTATAAATAATCAAATGCAAAATGCGCCCCAATATTAGAGATATTTAAATGAAAACTAAGTGTCTTGAGTGGACAAAACACTTGCAAGCCATGACCCTCCCCCCGTTTCTATAGCATTTCACATGCCATATCCTGCCAATATGCCTACAATACCATCACCCCCACTCCTCAGTCAAGCCTGCCCGTCCTTTCAAACTCAGCTCAACACCACTTCCTGAAAACCTTCCTGACCTCAGCTGCCACTGTCATATGTCCCACAAATAAGGGTACACTTCCTGGTCATTGATAGCATTTTATAGTAATGTATAATTAATTCCCTGATAAAACACAAGCAGGGACTCTGTATCACCAACACACAGGCAAGCACATAACATGTATTCACCTATTCGGTAAATGGTATTTTGACTGGGGTGATTAGAATTGGAAGAAAGACAAAGGTTAAGTGCTAGAGGAGAAACATGGATCACATGATTAACCTTGCTGAAAATTCAGAACTTCCTCCTCTGTTATTTTCTCCAGCGTGTCTTTGAATCTAGAAACTTCAAATAGAAGAGGAGCCAGAGCCCAGGAGAAATGAAGAGGGAAAGGGGGCTTTTGCTAGATGCGTAGGTTGGGGAATAAAGGTGCTGATTCCCTGTCCAGGGTCCAGTCTCCTCTGGGCCAAAGAAACAGAGGGTTAGGGGTGGTGACAGCAAAGATCAGACCCCCAGGGAGTGACTGTAAAACTGGACTCTGTTATAGGAATCCCAGAGGGTTTGATTTTCATCTGTCAGTTTTAGAAAGGACACTCACTGCAGTGAAGAATGAAATGGTTTAGGAGAGAAGCAATTCCTCCCTCCTTTTTGCTTCACTCTTAACTTCAAAGTAATCAAATGTTGTTTACGCATAAAATTTTAATCCTTTCACAAATTTGTATTTTGATTTAATTTGCATATCCCATTTACTGCAAGTCGACATGAAGAGAGACTCAACTCATTTAAACCATTTTTCTCTGGGCCAGAAATCCTTTCAGAAATATTTTCCATTAGGCGACTCAATTATGTCTAATGTGGCTGATGTCAGGGGATTCGAATTTTGGTGAAAGAAGCTCATATTTAGAAGAGTGAAAATGGGAAGGTGGGTGGGAGAACAGAGGAGAAGAGACCATAATTACCTGTCTTTGATGCTACACAGATCAATGTGTAAATCACTAAAATTCCCCAGGGAACCTTGCTGAACTGAAATGAGGTCCTTGGGCTGGTTATCAATAAAGATGAGCCTCATGCAGCCTTGGAAAGCATTAATGGGATGTAAGCACTGGGAATCGGTGAGATTGTCAGGGCACCCTGTGGGACAGAGAAAAAAAAATAAAGAAGAATACTGAAATGATCAGTTATTGCTTTGGCGACCTATTGATGGAAGACCTTAAGGTCTAATTATTTCGGTGTTTTTTTCATTCACAGCAGTGCACACATTTTTGTTGTAAATCCTAGCATTCTCAGAGAGGGGACAAAACTGGTACAAAATGGGGCTTACTCAATCACTGTATAGAATAGAAAACAAAATGTGTTAAAGGGGATACCAATCCTATCGCATTTATCTTGTTCTTTTTTTTTTTAAACTTCATTAGGAGATTAGAAGTCAGCAGCAACTTTATTAGGAGAATCAAACCCACAGAGACTTCAGATAGGGGAATTATTAAAACCATGATATAAAATAAATATAGTTATTATACCTAAAGAAATAAACCCAGGGAATTAAAATATGTTTCTTATTTCTTTTCACCCTGTTCGTAAGCTATTTGCCCTTCTTTTGTGTGGTACACTTCACTCAGCCCAAGAAAGCAACATATCATAACTACTGGGGAATTTCTGTCTTGAAACACTCTTTTAAATGCACACTTCAATTCCGAATTACACATTCAAAGAAAATTACGCTTTGGGTAACAATGGTAGCAGAGTAATTGTCTGGTTAATTGTCAGCATTATCACGCTTGGTTCCTGAGAAATGTACACACAGGAAAGTAGCTGGAATTTTGAAGTGATATGCAAAGCAAATCCAGACGCTAAAGGAATGAAGCGTTTAAATGCACGTAGCTATAGGGCTGTAATCACATACCTGAAAGGTTAATACCATACCTTTTTAAAGGGTGTTCTTTAAAAAACAAAAAACAAAAAGAAACCAGGCACTACACTGAGCATAGCTTGCAACCAGGGAATAACTACGCATTAGGACAGGTATAGAGCCATGTACGTGCATGGTTGCTTGTGCTCTTTATAAACTCCATCCCGATGGTTTTAATAGGTTCAGAGCATATGGGGATGCATGCTTGGAAACATGGCAATAACCCATAAATAATTGGGAATTATTTCAACCATCTCTAATAGACAGTCACTGCTGGGCTGAAGCCCAGCAGTTGGTTAACGGCCCACAGGCACACTATAAAATGAAGAGAGATGCTACAACTTCTAATTGAAGCCATAGAGAGAATTTATGTAAGTTGACTATTATCACTCAAACTCATTTTTCACTTTCCTTAAGTTTACAGTCTACGTGTGGGGCATTCCCTTAAATACTGTTCAGATCCCAGAAAAATCTTCCCTCCTCAGCCTGAAGCCCCGTTAAGACCCACGTCTAAAAACACTTCAACTGGGGGAGGGGAGTCATTTTGCCTTTGAGGCATTTCAGATGCTTAAGTCACATAATTAATTCAACGGCATTTTCCCCAGAAATAAATATAAGTTTGCTTTTCTCTGCTGTCTATGAAACACTGCATATGATGCAAAATTATACAGTCTGTGAAACGTATCTTTGGGGGCCACCAGACCTTTCTTCTGCAGTCTTTACAATCCTTTGCTGTCACTAGTGGCTCATGGAGAACACAGATTTGGGGTTGAATCCTGCTTCTACTACTCACACAAATTATTTCATCTCTGCAAACACAGGTCTTATTATCTGTAAAATGGGGTTAATATTACCTACCTCATAAGGATTCTGCATGAATTAAATGATGTAAGACATAAAATATTTACAGAGAATCAAAGTGTTCCCTTTTCAAAGGAATTTGTTATCTAGGCACAGGTGGAGATTTGGAATGAAGGACAGAGGCTCTGGCCCTGAAATCAAACCACAAAGGAATCACTCCACACTGTTTCCCTCTCAGGACACCCGGATGTGTACACTGCATCTGTGCAAAGTCCCTTTCGTATTTCAAAGCTTAACCTCATGTCATTGGTATGAGAGAAGTGATTTGCAAATTCACTTTTAGAGACTGCACTTTATAACTTTACAGGATACTTGTCTTTAGACCAGGCCCAGCTGAGACCCATATTTACAAGAGCTGAAGCCAGTCTGTCCGTTCTAACGTAGAAAGCATGATGTTGTACATTTAACCTTGATCGCACTGAATTCTCCCAGAAATTCTGCTGTGTTTCCCAACGTCCTTGATAAGGAAGTTCAGGGACCATGAGTATGTTACTCGAGGTCACACAGCTACTGGAATTCATTACTCTTTACAGATTGTTTCTATAATACCAACAACTGGCTAAGTAATTAGATACGAATATTTTTAATGAAAAAAACTTTTAAAAAACTAAACAAAAATATACATACATCTATAAAAATGAAGCAAATGCCTAATTATATATTTTTCCTCCTTACCAGTTTGCCCTTGTGTTTTCATCTTTGCGAAGTTTCCTAGCATTGGCAGGGGCAGCGTCTATACTGGCTGCTCTTTGTGAAGCCCCAACTTCATGGGCTTCTAGGTCTTCCCCATTTTTAGCTGCCCCCCTCCATGGGCATGGCCTCCAGGGATGTGGGGAACAGATGGATAGGGGATTAAGAAAGCAAATCAGCAGAGAAATGACTGAGAAAGCTGAGGATGCTGGTTGTACCTTCCTACCTGGATTTTTTTTTTTTTCTCTTGCAGGTACTGCTGACTATCGGTACACTTTCTCCAAGTTTTCAGCTGAGTTTCTCTTTTGGAATATGATCACAGAGTCTGGCATGGCAACAAAAATCTCCTTTGGATGTGTTATGTAACACCAGCTCTTACAGCTAGATTTTTTTTTTTCCTCAGCACCGACCTAGATAATTTATATTTGTACAGCTGTGGGAAAGTTTGCTTCTCATTTCTTTGGGCTTGAGGGCAGGTGTACGTGCGTGTGTGCTGGGAGAATGGTCAATTTGACACAGAAAGAATTGTCATAGTGAAATAACTGTCCACTGCATCCTCCCTCCTTTATTTTCAACCTCAAAAGCTGGGGAATTTACCTCCAAAGTAATAGCGATTTCCAGAATAAATCTGCATCCGGGTGGTGTCCTGAGCCGGGGATGCTGCATCGTTATCCAGAGTGAGAGTGATGCGGTTCCTTCTGGCGTTGATGCTCACTGAATGCCACAAACCATCATTCAAGTCACTGCCTGCAAAAGAAACAGGAAGGGCAAGCATAGGGATGAATGATTTGGGCAGGTGTGGAGAGAGCAGGGCTCGTTTCCTTGCCTGCGGTGGTCCTTGTACATTCTCAGAGTGGCCCCTCTCTTCATTTGGCGTAAAACAAATCCTCAGCTGCTTCCCAGGCATCTTTCTTTTTCTTTTTACCACTTCATTCTATTATTTTCCTTTTTTAAAAGGGGCTGAACCACTTCTGACATGTTTGGTTTGAAAACAAAAGGGCAAAACACAAATGTGTTTGTATACTACAAAGGTATAGAAAACATTTATTGACTTATTGATACAAAATGCAGAGTAAAAAGTGAAAAAGAAAGAAAAAAAGAAAAATTCAAAACGTTCCTGGTGATTTTTAATCTCTGAGTGGTGGGGTTAAAGGCAATTTTAGTTTTCTCGCATTTTTCTACACGTGACATATTTCTTTTTTAGTAAAGAAAATAAACTGTTTTAGAGGCAAAAGTAGATGAGGAAAGCTAGATTCCAATGACATACCAGGCAGAGGAGTCTCCTGCTGAAAGGAGGTAACAGACTAGTTTAGTTCCAACCTTTTTCCTTAACTAATTATGTGACACTGAGTCACCTACCTTCACGGAGCTCTGATTTTATCTTCTGTAAATACCATAATTCTTACTCTGTATTATTGGTAAGGGATCCATTGAGACCAGGCAGGAAAGTTCCCAGGTTGTGGGCATAGTGGGTGTTTATTAAAAGGCAATTTCTCTCTCGTTCTTTTGCCCCAGATGCCTTTGACTTGCACTGCACTGCCGACCTACCTTGTTGAGGAAAGTGTGCTGGGAATTACGCACCAGTGTTTTCACTCTTTCCTACAAAAAGTTTATCATCTTTTAAGGCTCTGTCTGTGCAAAGTGCTTGCTGAAGGAAACATGGTCGTATTACCCAGTCCAGTCACAAAGATTTGTTTGTAACCAGATCACAGAGACCCCCATATCTTCACTCAATAGACATGTGCCCTGCTATGGGCCGAGTTACCCTCCTTTTCTCATTGCCTCAGTTTCCTCCCCTGCAAAATGGGGAGAATGACTGTACTCACAGGCTCTTGTGAGAATTATACCCATTAATATAGTAGGGCCTGTAGGACAGGTCATATCACATCGCAAGTAGAAATCATGCTCACTAAAGCAAAAGGACAGAACAGCAACCACAAAAATGTTCCCCTGCATTTGGGAGAAAGGATAGTCATATCATCTGGTCTCTACCCTGGGGTAATCCACAGGTAGATGGAAGAGACTTAGGCAAAGAGGCTTAACATACGGTCCTTTGAGAATTTCAGGCTGGTGGCTTAGAGAAGCAAGTGAACAACAGCTCTGCTTGCAATTCGGGGTGAACCAGTAACATGGGGATAGAGAAGAAAGACCTAACTCCACATAAGGATCCTGAAAATACTTCACAGAGGAGGCGGTTTTTGAAAACTGCGCAAGAGTTTCTCACTTCTGAAGAGTTCCAGGGGACAGAGAGCCTATACAGAGAAGCAAAGGTCTGGAATGAGAAACAGGACAGGGCAACAGGAAAGCAGGTGGGAAGAGTCCGGTCAGGGGCCTCGTGTGCCAGGCTAAGGAAGGCATTTCAACAATGTCCTCGGACAAAGGATTCTGGAGGGCACTTTACCCAAGCCAATTGTCTCAATCTCTGGTGATGGAGTCCCAGACATCTGCATTTTAAAAAGGCTCCCTTGGTGATTCTGATGTGTAGCCAGGAATGAAATCACTGGTCTAGAAGTGATGAAATCACTGGGAGTCCAAGAGGGGACCACTGGCGTGGTGATGACCTGCCTGGAGCTGCACATTCAGAGACCGTGGTGGCCAAAAGTCGGGGCTGGGAGGAGGTGAGGCTGGAAACAGAATGACCAGGGTCTCAGCCAAAGTATTAGCAGCGAAAATGGAGAGGAAGGGGTGGATGAAGAGCTATTTCCGGAGCTCAAGGAGTTCAGTCTTGGTAGTGCCTACAGGGGGGCAGTCCCTGAGAAACCAGCTGGGAAGAAAGCACTGACAATCAGACCAGAGGTCTGCAGGGCTCCTTAGAACAGCTGCTGAAGAGCTCGTGCCCCTGAGCCATCTGATGGCAGGAGAAGCTGCCCCTGGGAAAGCACAGCACCAGGCTGGGGGCCCAGCTGCATTGCACTGGGGCAGCCGTACTCCATCTGTTCAGAATGGCCCAGATGTAGGTCTTCCTGCGTTTCCTGCCAGCTCCCACTCAGCCAGTGTGTGCTGTGGCCCTGAACATCTGCTTGGGGTGGAGAGGAGAATCCAGAAGCTACTCAGCCTGGAGGCCCTACTTTCCCCCAAAGGCCAGGGTCTGGGTCCCAGCAACAGGCATTCTGCTAATGAGGCAGAGGGTCTGTCAGGTGTTTCTTGGTGCTGAACATTTGACTTCTGTCAGGGGCATTTGGGGGGCATGGCCAGCTGAGGTCTATACTCCTTTTACTGTCATTTGCATACTGATTTAAATCCCTCTGCATAACAGATGAGATTGCATTTTCAGGTAAACTCTAGACTGGGCTGGAAGGAAGTCAGTAACTAGTTCAACACATAGGGTGGAAATAGCCCCTAAGGGCCCAGCTAGGCATCAGGGATACAGTAGGGAAGAAAGTACAGACGGAAGCCAGGGGGGAGTATGCCATCTAGCTAGAGACACATCACTGAGTCACTGTACAGAGGACACTGGCCCGAGGAAGAGGTCTACTCAGTGTGAGGGGACCAGGGCTGGGGCTCAAGCTTATATGTTCTGACTTGGGGTCCCATCCCCTCCCCAGGCCACTATCCACATTTCTGTCTTTAAAAGCATCACTTAATAAGGGTTTGCTTGGTCAGTTGTTTGTTTTCTTTTTCTTTTTGTTTTTTCTTTCTGGTCTGCTTTTCCTTTTAATTCGATCTCTTTTGATATTTTCCTACATGGTCCCTAGTCCCTGCAGGGAGAGCCTGTGTGAAATCTTAGCTTTTAGAATTATTCGAACAGTAGTTCTTGCTGCTGACCACACAAAGGGGTTACCTGAGCAGATTTTGAAAAGACGGGCCCCTGGGCCCTACACCAGCTTAATTAAGACAGACTTCTGGGGGTGGCCACAGACCTTGGAAGTTTCAAAGACCCCCAGAACTTTAATTGCACAGCCCAGGTTGGGAACTAATCTGTGAGAGGTTTCAGAAGAGGAAGGAAAGAAGCTAAGAAAAATAAGACTGGCTTAGAGGAGCTGACCCGGGCATAGATGCCAAGGCAAGCAGACTGGCAGATCCCTCTCTAAAAATCTGCTTCTACCTGGGCTCTCTTTTTCCCTTCATTCTGTTAACAGATCCAAGATCACACCCCTGGAGCTTCTTCCAGAATTTTTTTTTTTTTTTTTTTTTTTTGCGGTACACGGGTCTCTCACAGCTGTGGCCTCTCCCGTTGCGGAGCACAGGCTCCAGATGTGCAGGCTCAGCGGCCATGGCTCACGGGTCCAGCCGCTCCGCGGCATGTGGGATCTTCCCGGACCGGGGCACGAACCCGTGTCCCCTGCATCGGCAGGCAGACTCTCAACCACTGTGCCACCAGGGAAGCCCCAGATTTATATTTTAAGAATGCTCTTTAAAAGGTACAGGTTTAAGGGCTATTAATTTTCACAAATTAGGGGAAATCAATTCCATCAGGTTGCTTTCCTTCAAAAACCTGAGATAAGGAGCTCTGAAAAACTAGAAGTTCTCAATGAAAGGAACAGGAAGGTGTTACCTTTGAGGCCAGGAACACCTCCTTGGGGAAAAAACCTCTCGGGGTGAAAAAATACAGTATTGAGGACCACTTTGGGGTGCTAAGTACTCATATGATTGAAAAGCTGAGGCTGAAAATGTGGGACTTTGGTTCTGGAAAGATTATTGGATGACGACAAACATAAAATTTCTGAACTTTGATGTGATGTTAAATAATATTTGTCATCTCCCAGACCGGGAAAGAATAAAAACCAATTATAGTCTCTGTTAGTGGATATAGAGGGAAACAGGCAATTTCAAAATTGATAATTCTTTCTAGAAAGCAATTTACCAACAAGTATCAAAAACCCTAAAAATATCATACCTCATCTCTACGAATTTTATTCTGAAGAAGTAATCCTAAAGTAGTAACAGAGCTGCAAACAAGGTTTATGGTGAAGAGAGTTCACGACATCATTTTTAATAGCAGAAATTCACAACTACTAATATTTCCAATAAGGGTAGGTTAGATAACTCAGATGCAGTGTATTCAATAACATGGAACATAATCCTGAATCTTTGTTTTTCTGTATGAATTTTAGTATAATGCATCTAATGCCATGAAATAGACTGTGATGTTTCTATAGAGATTGTATTAAATTTGTAATTTAACTTAGGGAGAAATGATATCTTTATAATGTTGAGTTATCCCATCCAAGAATGGGATATCTTTTTACATTTGTCCAAGTCTTATTCAGTGCCTTTCAGGGGTGTTTTAACATTTTTCTTGTATGGTTTTTGCACATTTCCTGTCAAATTTATTCCAAGTATTTCACCCTCTTTGTCACTATTGTAAATGAAATTTTCTCTACCATTAGTAGTAATAATAATAACGTGGAATATAATATAGTCATTAAAAATCATAATTCCAGGAATGATATGGATATCCTGAAAAGTGAAAAACAGTATGTGTGGTACAGTTCACATTTTGTTAAAAATAACTACAGAAATACCGGAACGATATTGAATGATAGAATCACAGATTCCTTTCTCTTACACAGAGAACTAGAATGTGCCAAGTTTCTAAAAAAGTGTGTGACGTTTATAATCATTTTTTCAAAACTAACAAACTGTTGAGGCTGAGATAAAGGATAGGGAAAGTTTTCATTCTTTTCCACATCTTGCCCCCATTACTTAAAGTGGTTGCTTCCTGGTCCCAGAATTCAGCCTAAGGCATTAGTATAAAAGGTCTCTCACAGAGAGGGTTAAATAGGCTTAGAAGTTTTCCTTCATGGAAAAAAAAAAAAGAGACACTTTCCATCCTTGCAATTGAACTTGCAAATTGAAATGTGAAACACAGCCCAATTGTAAAAATAGCTAATAATACACTCTGCCAGTATTGAATATCTACAATGTGCCAGGCACTTTCAATATATAATTGAAAGTATATAATTATACTTTCCTAGTATATAATTTCAATATAGAATCCCTAGTTCTCACCATAGTCCTGGAGGCCAAGCTTTATAGTCCTCACGTTGTAGATGCTAAAACAGAAAATTGGCAAGGCTGCCCTGGGTC
This sequence comes from Delphinus delphis, assembly GCF_949987515.2. Classification (NCBI taxonomy): domain Eukaryota; kingdom Metazoa; phylum Chordata; class Mammalia; order Artiodactyla; family Delphinidae; genus Delphinus; species Delphinus delphis. The sequence goes on along the minus strand of NC_082689.1, from coordinate 106,683,145 downwards.
CTATGGCTACCACAGAGGCAGGATTCAAAGGGTCGGGCACCTAGGCTGAGCTCTCAGGCACGCAGGATGCTCTGCTTCTGCTCTCCACACTTCCAAAGCGAGCCCTGCTCTGCTCCAGGAATTGCTCTGATGGCCAATTACCTCTGCAGAGTTCTATTTTCTGCTGTGGAATTCACCTTTGCTTTTATTTACTTATATTTTTGAAATAGATTTATTGAGATAAAATTCACATACTGTACACTCCATCTATGTAAAATGCACTTCAATGTTTTTCTGTATATTCACAGAGTTAGGCAGCAATCACAATTAATTTTAAAATGTCTGGAGCCCCCCAAAGAAATGCTGAAACCTTAGCTATCAGTCTCCAATCTCCCCAGGCCCCCACCTCCAGCTGTGCCAGCCGCTCATCTGCTTTCTGTCTCTGCGGATTTGCCGACTGAGGAGGTTTCATATAGATGAAGTCATACATCATATTCCCTTTTGTGATTGGCTTCTTTTGCTTCGCATAATGTTTTCAGGGTTCATCGTAGGTAGCAGTTTGTATCAGTCTATCTGTATGGCTGAATGTCTTTCCATTGTGTGGAGAGACCACATTTTGTTTATCCTTTTGCCAGCTGATGGACACCTGGGTGGCTTCCACTTTGCAGGTATTATGAATAATGCTGCTATGAACATTCTTGTACAAATTTCTGTGTGGACCTATGTTTCCAGTTCTCTTAGATGTACACCTAGGAGTGGAATCGCGGAATCATATGGTAACTCCGTAGTTGACCTTTTAAGGAACTGCCAGAGTGTTTCCAAAGTGGCTGCACCAGCTTCTATTCTCACAAGGCAACTTCCCCTTTGACAAGACTGAGTTCAAACGTTGGCCCTGTCCTTTCGTGGAACTTCTGGCTTCTAAGAAGGATTAAGGCACAATTCAACTTTTTTTTTCTTAAAATGATGTCCGCTTAGGTCTGACCTTGGAATTCTCGCTTTTACTACTTTGATTTTATTTTTCTAGATAAATATCATTACCAACATCTCATGTGTTTTTTTTGTTTGTTTGTTTTTGCGGTACGCAGGCTCTCACTGTTGTGGCCTCTCCCGTTGCGGAGCACAGGCTCTGGACGCGCAGGTTCAGTGGCCATGGCTCACGGGCCCAGCCGCTCCACGGCATGTGGGATCCTCCCGGACCGGGGCACGAACCCGCGTCCCCTGCATCGGCAGGCGGACTCTCAACCACTGTGCCACCAGGGAAGCCCCTCATGTGTTTTTTGAATACTTTTTAAAATGGGACCTTTCCAATAATTTACAGTTCACATTTGATGAAATTGGCACTAAAAGCAGTTAAGCAATATGCTGAAGGCCTAAACTTTTTTATAGGAGTAACATTTTCCCTTAAAGTAGAGTTTCTCAACTCTGGCACTGGGTGTTTGGGACTGGATAATCTTTTGTTGAGGGTGTGGTATTCTGTACTATGCTTCTTGTGTAGGATGGTTAGCAGCATCCCTGAATCCCTGGATGCCCCCATCCCCAACTCCCTGGATGTCCCCATCCCCAGCGCCGGAAAACATCACCAGACATGGAGTTATATGAGCTGTTTGTATATTTTGGAAATTAACCCTTTTTTGGTTGCATCGTTTGCAAATATTTTCTCCCATTCTGTAGGTTGTCTTTCCGTTTTGTTTATGGTTTCCTTTACTGTGCAGACACTTTTAAGTTTAATTACATCCCACTTGTTTATTTTTGTTTTTATTTCCATCACTCTAAGAGATGGATCAAAAAAAATATTGCTGTGATTTAGGTTAAAGAGTATTCTGTCCATGCTTTCCTCTAGGAGGTTGGGATTAACATATACACACTACTATATATCAAATAGACAACCAACAAGTGCCTCCTGTGAAACACAGGGAGCAATAGTCACTATCTTGTAATAACCTATAATGGAAAAGAATCTGAAAAAGAATAGTTCTATATGTATTTTATATCTGAATAACTTTGCTGTACACCTGAAACTAACACAATGTTGTAAATCAACTGTACTGCAAGTAAAAGATAAATAAATAAAGGGAAAAATTCCCCACCACCACCAACCTTAGAGTTTTATGAGAATAAAATGATAAATTTATATGGATATGCTGAGCACATTATTTGGCCATGCTAGAAATATAAAGTTAGGTTTGTGCTTAAAAAAAAAAGATCATCACCAGACATTGCCAGAAGTCCCCTGCATGGGATTGGGGAACAGGAGGCCGGGGTAGATGGGGGTGGAGAATTTCCCTTGGTTGAGGACTGCTGGGTTCAGGGAATAATTCTGAGATTGCAGAGTCTCAGAAAGCAAGGGCTTGCTTTATGTCTCCCTCCCTTTCTATTTTTCTCTCATTCTCAATCCAATTCCTAACAGATCTTTGCATTTCAGCCTTCATCTTATTTCAGTGTCTCTTTTCACGATTTGAAGACAGAAACATTGAAATCGGGTGGCTGTCCCAGCACCTCTAACCATCAGGCATACAGCCACACCAGGACACACAGAGCTACAGTCCAGGCCAGAGCAGAGTCCCCGAAGGACTCTATTTCCAACCCCGGAAATGATCTGTTACAAATCTCCTTGATGCCTTTACTCACCTGTTAACCCTTGCTCAAGACCCTGCCACTTATAATTTCTAGCAATTTAGACAGATTTCTTAATCTCTCTCAACCTGCTTCTCCATCTGTAAAATAAAGACACAGCTGCCTGGCTTGACTTGGAAGTTTCTAGGCTTTATCTTCCCCAGAAAACCCAATTCAGCTGTTTCTCCGTATCCCTTCATACCAACCTTTACTTAATAGTTCAAAGGTAGTTTCAATTTTTGAGAGAACAAAGTGGGGAATATCTAAATAATTGAATAAGGCAGTCTTAAAATGTCAATCACATCATAAAAGAGCATATTCCAATTATTAGTACCATTATACCACAATTTAGGTCCTGAGTCCTGTTTTTCTTGGAGACTATTTATCCATCAATTATCAAATTCTAATAATCCTTCCCCACACACAGTGGTTTGAATTCACATATTTCTTCAGATTTCTTCTCCAACTTTGATTCTATCCCTTATCACAGGATCTGGGAATTTTCTGATGGCCTCACTCTTTTCCCAGCCTCTGACCTCTTTCTGGTACAGGACACCTTGAACTATCTAGAGAGCAAGGTTATTACTGTGAGTCCTCTACAGACGAACAAGTTCCATTCTGAGAGCACGTTCATAAGTCCAATTTGTTTATAAGCCCAACAAAGTTAGCCTAGGTACCTAACTAGCACAATCGGCTATATAGTACTGTATTGTAATAGGTTTATAATACTTTTCACACAAATAAGAACAAACACATAATAAGAAGCAAACACAAAAATAAAGGAAACATTGTTAATCTTACAGTACAGTACCTTGAAAAGTACAGCAGTATAGTACAACAGCTGGCACACAGGGGCTGGCATCGAGTGAACAGGCAGGAAGAGTTACTGACTGGAGGAGGGAGAGGAGGTGGGAGATGGTAGAGCTGAAGGGTCGTCAGCAATAGGAGACGGAGGACAATGTCACTCACGTCTGACGCTGATGGCACAGGTTCTGGTTCCTTGCTGGATTCAATTCTATCTACCCTCTTGAGAAAACGATCCAGTGATGTCTGGGTAGTAGCTCTTTTTTTCTCTTCATAGATGATAGGGTGGCACTGGACTGTACCGTGAACAGCTGCTGCAACCTTTGTGTACCGTTCTACACTCAAGTCCTGTGCCTCAAAAACTAACAGGGCCTCCTCAAAGAAAGAAAATCCCAACTGATTCACTATGCTGTACAGCAGAAACTAACACAACATTGTAAAGCAACTATACTCCAATAAAAATTAATAAAAACAAAATAAAGAAAATCCCCATGCCATTTCCTGCATCGTGAGTCTCTTCGATTCTTCAGTTACTTCTTCTTCCTCTTGTCCCTCTTCGTCCTTTCTCTGGACCTCCAATTCTATCAGGTCTTCATTAGTCAGCTCCTCGCGTGGCACAGCAAGGAGCTTAATGAAGTCGTCCTCTTGCAGATCTAGCTCCACCTTCTGGCTGAGGGTCACTAAGTTGCTGAAGGCCACGTTAGCATGTGTGAAAGTTTGGAACTTGAAGGTTCACATGTAGGGGACTTACGGTATCAACCTTGCAGCAAAAATCCCTCCAGTGGCTCATGGAGCCCAGAGAATGAAACTCAGATGCTTATCTTGACAATCGATGCCTCTGTAATCAAGTCTCCATCTGTCCTCACCATCTTATTTCCCAATATTTCTACACAAATTCCCTACTCTAGCTAGACTAGTGTATTCATTATGCTCCTAGTGAATGCACTAAGCTAATTGAAGCTTCCTCTCCCAGCCTCTACTTCACTTGTATGCTGTCCTCCCACTATCCAAATTCACATCCAATGCCCAGTTTTTGTCCTCGTGCTTCCTTTCCTTAACTATAGGGACAGGAAATATATATATATATATATATATATATATATATATATATATATATATATATATATATATATACACATTTTTTTTAACTTTTATCACAGTCACCTAGCACAGCACAAAAAGTACTGAATGACTGAGAGAATAAGTTAATAAACCAGGAAATAAAGAAATTAGGCTTTCCTTGACGAGATCAATACATAGAGATTTCTCCTTTTAAGTTCATATAATATCCACTGTCTGATCTATTCATTTAGCTCGCATTATTTACTGCCTTGTACCATTAATTAACTCTTCATCTCTGTAAGTATTATCTCCCCAAGGGGATTACAAGTTCCTAGGGGTCAGAGTCTGCATCGTGTTTTGGTGTACCCCTCGGCATCAAAACAGCAACATCCTACCCTCTCCAAAGGCTCCTTGATTGATTCAGCAACAGACTAGCTGAATCTCCACTGCCAAGTGTCAGCAGCAGGGCCCTCTCTGGCATCTAGACCATAAATCACAGGTTAAACCTTTCCTAGCTGTGAAAGCCTGGTTCATATGTCAAGATAACCTGGATCCTCAGAACCCTTGGTCAGCATCTGGGAGGGAAACAGCTGGGTTTGCCATACACTAGGGTCAGATACAAACTGACATGTTCGTGGTTGGTGGTGAAGGCATAGTGTCTCTAGGATGGACTTGCATGCTCAGCTCCAGTGTCTACATGATAAAAATGAAGGTCGGCTCCAGAGCCAGATATTTCTCTGTCACCTTTAGGAGACAGCCCAAACTCTAGTGTCCCTGAACAAAATTCTGCTTCATCTTTTGCCTGTGCTCCTTCGCTCTCTGTGATCCAGGCACTCTAAGCCACCTGTGGAGTCTTACACATCTAGATCTCCCCCTATTTCTCTCCTCTAATTGGGGCATCCTTCCCTTCCTCCTTTGTTTGACCAAATTCTATTCCTTCTTCAAAACAGAGCTGTGTTATCCCTGCCCCTAGGAAGCCTTCCCTTTTTCACCCTTTCTGGTGCCTCTTCCCTTGTGCTCCCCCTGTACCCTGAGCATCTGCCCTACTGCATCATCAGTGTTCAATACTGTCCCTTTCAACAGTGCCTATGAGCTTTCGGAGGGCAATACTTCCATCCTCAGATTCGAGTACAGATTCGAGTATATTTTGAAATCCTTACCCCCCCACTCAGTACCCGAGTATGTGTCTGTACTTAGAGATAGGACCCTTAAAGAGGTAATGAAGGTAAAATGAAGTCATTTGAGTAGGCCCATAGTCGATATGACTGGTGTCCTCACAAGAGGAGGATAATAGGTGACAGATGGGCAGAGAGAAAAGACCATGTGAGGACACAGACAGAAGATGACCTCTACAAGCCAAGAAAGAGTCCCTCAGAAGAAGCCAACCCTGCCCACACCTTGAACTAGCCTCAAGAACTGCGAGAAGGTAAATTTCTGTTAGGTCACCTAATCCATGGTATTTTCTTATCATACTCCTAACAAACTAATGCATACATTTATACACATACTTACAGTCAGTGCTACAAAGGAGAAGAACCAGAAGACTCAATAAAGGGGCAGCTGGCCTGCTTTGGGAAGGTTTCTTGAGAAAATATCAACTGAGATAAATCCTAAAAAAAACAAGTGGGATGGTGTGGACCATAGCTGTAGGAGGATTTATTTAATTTAAACAAAGGCAATGATAAGTAATCATCCAGTAACATCCATGACGGCTGCTGGTCAAAGGCTATGCCATTAGAATTTCATCCTATCTTCAGCTAGAGAAAGAACAAGTCAGTCCCAGCATTCTACTAAGTATAGAAAATTAATGACTGAGTAGAACAGATTGTTTAGTAATTTGTAATGCTGGAATGCCCTGTGTCTAACTACTGAAAAATTGTAAGGTGGAAAGAACATTGTTGCTTGTATCTAGGGACTCAGTGGAAGGAGCTGAAACGGTCTCTCCAATAAGCCATTTGCCACCACTAAAAACATTTCTGTGGCATCCGGTTGATTTCTGGGTCTTTGCTCATCATGTGTCCCTTGGCCCTGGGATTCTGTTCTGTGCCTGGCAATTGGCTTTCCCCTTCTGTCTTTCCAGCTTTCGTTTTACAGCCCCTGCTGTCAGGTTGAGATCTCTCAGTGTGAAGACTCCCTTCCCCATCTTCTGGGTTCCATTTAGTTGTGCAGAGACTCATTTCTTACTCCTGAAAATTCCACTCTGGGTTTGATGACTCTAGTATATCAAAGCAGTAGATTGTGCAGCTAAATGCTCGGGAGAGAATATTCTCTAATGAAAAGCCATTAGATGGTCTTTCTGCCATTTGATCTTACCGAGGCTTGTTCTGTTTTCTGCAGTGACATAAATATATAAAAATTCTCACCTAGGGACTTCCTTGGTGGTGCAATGGTTGAGAATCCACCTGCCAATGCAGGGAACACAGGTACGATCCCTGGTCCAGGAAGATCCCGTGTGCCGCAGAGCAACAAAGCCTGTGTGCCACAACTACTGAGCCTGCGCTCTAGAGCCCATGAGCCACAACTACTGAGCCTGCATGCTGCAACTACTGAAGTCTGAGTGCCTAGAGCCTGTGCTCCACAAAAAGAGAAGTCACCACAATGAGAAGCCCGCACACCACAACAAAGAGCAGCCCCCTCTCACTGCAACTAGAGAAAGCCCGCACGCAGCAACAAAGACCCAATGCAGCCAAAAATAAATACATTTATATTTTTAAAAAAAAACCTCTCATCTCTGAGAAAGTCTGTCCCACATTAAAAGAACCTTATCATGACTCTATCTTGTTTTTCTCTCCACATGCAATAGCTCCGGTACTATTGAAGGTCCTGTATACTCTGATAACTCCCTTACCTACCAATCAATACACACTCACAAGAGTATCCTACTGTGATTAAAAGATCGTCGCAAAAACAAAACGAAACACAACTTCTCAGATTTAGCTCCTTGGCACCTAACTCTATACGAATCACAGAGAGTAACATGCAGGGCCTTTCTGGGACAACCAAGCATCTCATTCACAAAAATCACTGTATGAAAGAATCCCAGGTTATCATTCTTCCTACCTCAGATGCACCACAATGTGGGGAGTTGAGAAACATGACCTCTGGCAGGGGGCTTGGCCCTGCTGAATACACTTAATTTAGGCCACTTACCCCATTTTCAAAAGAAGACTCGGGGGTTAATGATTTCTTTGAAGAAAATAAAGTACATGGTTGACCTCCTGTTTTCCTTCAAGAACTAAGATGAAGGTTTAGAAGGGACTTGAGTAATTCTAGACCAACTCTCTCCTTTAGCTACAAAGGACAATGAGGTCTAACAGAATAAAACTCACATTCTGCATTGATGCAGAGCATAGCTAAGCTGGAGTTCTGGATGCTAAGGCCTGAGTTCAAGGTCTTTGCCCAGATTGGCTTTTCAGTGAGAACTTGATGTTTAGAGAAGCACTACAGCAGACAAAAACAGACTTCAGGGCTTCCCTGGTGGCACAGTGGTTGAGAGTCCGCCTGCCGATCAGGGGACACAGGTTCGTGCCCCGGTCCGGGAAGATCCCACATGCCGCGGAGCGGCTGGGCCCGTGAGCCATGGTCGCTGAGCCTGTGCGTCCGGAGCCTGTGCTCCGCAACGGGAGAGGCCACAACAGTGAGAGGCCCGTGTACCACAAAAAAGAATAAAAATAAAAAATAACATACTTCAAATTTTCAGGACTGAAGGACCCAAACTTCTTTCTTCCTATTCTCATTCCTATTCTCATTCTCATTCTCGTTCTCATCAGCAAAATAAAAATAACATTGAAATGTCAGGCCACTTGCAAAATAATTATAGTGGTGCCAGCTTTTTTTGGTTACTGAATGTTTCACTTGCAATTCAAAACACTCTGCCTCGATTGTCTAAAGAAATGAACCAGGTGGTCTCCTTCACTTTTGCACAAGTTCCTGTTTTCTTAGTCATCCAGATTGGTTTGGACAATGACAATCTACATTCTAAGCACCTTTTTAAGAGTCTTTAAAAATAGCAGCCATTTGCTCCTCAAAAATAGAACATGGTATCAACCGTTCCAGGGGTAGGTATGGCCCTGAGAGAGAAAGTGGTCCCCAAGACACATGGAACCTGGGAGAAGTGGTGAGGAACTAGAGTGTGAAATGCATAAAGGAGGAAATCCAGGTGTTTTTTTGTTTATTTAAGATTTGCACAGTTGGCTGTTCTGATCCCTGAAAGGGGACATGGGAGCAGCAGGGCTCCTGGAAGGTTTCCTCTCTGTTCCCATGCAGCCCCCAGATTTCCACGTGGCATCGGACGCACAGGGGTGACAAGAATATGGGAAAAGCTACGCAAGGCATGGCAAAGTCTCTGGAAGCATCTAGGCTTTCACTTAGTACCCTTCGTACTTACATGATAATCTTACTAATGAATCGTCACTGAGCATTTAAAAGGGCCTGATAAAAAATAATAAAAACAAATAAAAAGGTCTGAGAGGGACTTTCCTGGTGACACCGGGGTTAAGAATCCTCCTGCCAGTGCAGGGGACACAGGTTTGAGCCCTGGTCCGGGAAGATTCCACATGCCGTGGAGCAACTAAGCCCATGTGTCACAACTACTGAGCCTGCACTCTAGAGCTCATGAGCCACAACTACTGAGCCCGCATGCCACAACTACTGAAGCCTGTGTGCCACAACTACTGAAGCCCATGTGCCTAGAGCCCATGATCCACAACAGAAGCCACCGCAATGAGAAGCCTGTGCACCACAATGAAGACTCAAGGCAGCCAAAAGTAAATAAATAAATACATAAATAAACATTAAAAAAAAAGTCTGAGAAAAGTATGTCACATATATCAATGACTATTAGTGTGTGTGTATGTGTGTATGTTAATATATAGATACGCATAATTTACTTTATAACACTAAATAGGCAATGTCAGCTGAAGTGGAGTAAAAGTCTACAAAGACAATGGATTCACAATCCCTTGTCAGCCCCAATTAACCCCCAAATCTGTCTATTGATGGGACCACCAAGTGAAATGTTTTGGGAAAACCCAACTTTAGATACTACATAGGCTACTTTTGTTAACAGCGTACTGTACGTTTCATCTTTCATCTAAAGCAGAGTTTCTCTGCATTTGAATTCTTTATAAACACCTGACCATATCACGAATAAATATGGGGGGCAGCAAGATACGCTGTGGTGACCATGGACTTGGGGATGCAAAGGAAAGGCCTGAGCTTGAACACCTGCTTGGTCACTTGAACTTAATTGCTGACTCTCAATTTCCCCTTGTGCCTGTTGGTAAAATAAGAACCACTTAATATGTTTCATGAGCTCTTTTTTTTTTTTTTCTGTAGTATTGTATGACAAGGTCCTTGCATAATGCCTGACCTGCATGAGATCCACAGTAATTGTTGGTTCTACTGTCATATCACTTAGAGTGAAAGGATGCCCTTGACTTTTGCCTCATATTCACATATACAAGGCTTTCAAGAAAGGAGATGACAAAAATAGAAAATAAAGAAAAATACAAGGGAGGGATTATACCGTTGCCCTTCAACTCCCTAAAACTTCATCCCTTAGAACAACTAAATTCAGATGCTTTCTATTTTGAGGACGATTTCATTTGGACTTCTCTTCCTGATACCCAATGCAAACGGCACAAAATAACCACACCCCAAAAAACCTATGTACACTTTATGAAGCTTTGGTAACCGAAGTGAATGTGCCAGGCATCCATGTGCTGACCTTCTCATAGGGGTCACCTTCTCTTTTAGACCCAAGACGTTAGAAATACATGAACTATTCTCAAGTAAATCTTTAAATAGCTGGATTCCCTGTTCAATTAATAATGTGCTATTTTCTATTTTCCATGAGGTACCATGTGTCAAGGGTAGCCCCAGTGGCCCTCAAAATTATTAGAACAATGTTTATTATTTTTCTGATTTCTCATGTGAGATTTTTCTCTTATAAAGCCAGTACAATCTCAAGAACTTGGAAAACAAGGTTCTTCAGAAATGTATGGGAGGAGAAAACTTTTTTGTTAGTCTGATTTTTTTGTTTGTTTACCTTTTTCCCCCAGGTAGAACAATGCCAGTAGACACAAAGCCTTGATCCATTTCAAAGAAAAATAAAAGAAATTCCAAAATTTCTGAATTTTCCAAATTTCGGGAAATTCTTGGAGAAAGAAGCAAGCAAGAGTTTTCTGAGACAGACATCAGAATGTTTTTAAATCTTTCTTTTACTTGTTTGATTTTTTTTGAGAGACAGGTCTAATATAACATGATTTTTTTCTCCCTCTTTACTGGATATTGGAGCAGCTTTAATCAGCCTCTCTCTCAGTCATCAACACATTTTAATGGACTGACACATGCTTAATAATACAGGTAATGCTTTAGAGCAAAGTGTCACTGGGGCCTGTACTATATTAAAACTGCACTTTTGACCTGAGCTCTACAAGTCTCTGTACTCAACCATCTCGCCGGTTGGAGAGAAACAGATCAACGCCAGCTCACGATTTTTCTTCTTCAAATAAGGAGGATCGAGGTTTAACTTTTATAACTCTGCACATGAAAAATGTTATGTTTCTAAGCGATTAACTCACCTCCATGACTAGAAATCTTAGAAATTTCACAAAAGCCCCACGACTGCACAAACTCACTCAGCTTTTATGACTCTAAGGAGTGAGGCCTGTTTTTGCCTGAGGTCTTGAGTCAGTGTGGAAGAAAAAGAAATTTGCTAAATAGCTTCTCAACACTGTGCTAAAGGGTTTAGATCATATTTAATCATCGTCACAGTCTTGTGATGTAAGCATTTTTTTGAATCTCATTTTGTAGGTAGATGCTAAGATGGACCCCAGTGATCCATGAGTACTAATATCTAGTGTGAGTGTTTCATCTAGCAATTTGAGGAAAGGAAGAGCTCTTGCCGGGGAAAAGGGAGGACTTCTTTGGGATCCTTGGTGTTTTTCGAAGAAGTCTTTGATGTGGCTTATCCTATGAGAAATGTTAAATTTCTGGACACTCCTTTTCCCATTGGCTAACCAGATCTGTATATTAGTGATGGGTTCCAGACTGTTTAGTGAGACAGTAGACAACTTATTTTTATTCTCAACTTCAATACACTTTGCTTTAGAAACAATTTTTGGTGTAGCACTTCACAGTTTGTGACCCTGTCCTGAGAAGGGCTGGAACACAGGCTTTGTTGACATACATACTTCATTTTTCTTATCTTCAACTTTAACATCAACCTCCTCATTATCAAAAATCCTGTAATTCCAAAGATAATTCCCCTTTTTTGATGGAGTTCAGAAACTGCTGAGCTGCACCATCAAAATAACTTCTGAAATCATCACTGACTGTGAATCCATTTTTCCATAATTTTGTACTTACACCTACCAGTTTCTTTTGTTCAGTGGCAGACAAACATTTGACACCAACCTTCTGAGTTTCCTCAAAAAGGCTGTCAACAAAATAGTCCCAATTTGTTTGCTGATTATCACTAAGAGGTTGGTGGTCAGATCCTGTTTCACAAACCCGTTCTTCCTTTGTACTTTCAAGATTATCTGCTTCTTTCATTCTCTTTTGTCTTCCTCCTGGTGTGGCCACTGGGCTGGAGCCCCTCAGACAGGGAGCACTACCTCCCCCAGACCCTCTCAAGCTCGGCGGCCATGCTGCTGGGACCCTGCTCATCTCCCTTGGTTACTGCTGCCGGCACCGAGCATGTGCTGAGGCTGGCTCTGACTCCTAGTATCTGAATCCTTGTATAATCCCTTTGACTTGAGCAAGGGCTAGACTTATTCACTTTTTTCTAATGAATAGAATATGATGAAAAGGATGGGATGAGATATACAAAGACTGTGGCTTTTGTCCTGGGGGTTCTTTCCCACTCTCTCCAGGGTCACTCACTCTGGGGTAAGAATGCTGCCCTAACAATGAGGCAGCCTTCTGGAGAGGGCGTGGGGATAAGTTTGGATCTTCTGAGGTCTGCCCACAGCCACATGAGTTAGCCTGGAAGCAGAGTTAGAACCGGTTGAACCTTGAGATGACTGTCGCCCCTGCCAACAACTTGACTGCAGCCAGAATTGCCCAAAGGGCTCCTGGATTCCTGACTCTTAGAAAATCAGACATAACATGTGCGGTTTTCAACTAAAACATGTTGGTATAATTTGTTACGCAGCTGTAGATAACAAATGCACTCTCACTTACATGGGAGACAAAGTTCATCTAGGGCCCCAGACTAACTAGTAAGGGGAAAAGGTGCTTTTGGAACCTGCCTCTCTGACTCACAGATCCAGGCCCTTCTGTTATTTCCAGAGGTTTGAAACTGTATACAAGACCCTGTGTCCCTTCCTTTGAAGTAATAGGCTTTTGCTTTAGTCTCCCACGCCTACACTGAGTCTCAAAAGGCTGCTCAAGAGTTAATGATTAGGAAAAAAAAGTAGTTAATGATTAGGAATGTGAAGATGTAAAAATAAAGAATAGCTGTTGGGCTGGGAAACTGGTAACAATTTAGACTATAAATCAGCCACATGGCAGAATCACCAAATTCCCAGTTCCCTGAAAGATAAAGATAAAGGTCTGACACATATTCCAAAGGCTTTTTTTTTTTTTTACAGGAAGCTGACCACCCCCCAGATGAAAATTGCTGACCACAACAACATAGACCCTAGACTGGTTGAAACCCTAGACTGGTTGAAACCAGAAGATTGATGATGCTGGAAACTTCACCTTGATGCCAACCAATCTGAGAACTGTGCACAAGCTGATCATACACCCTGCAGCTCCCTCCCTCACACTGCCTTTAAAACCCCTTACCTGAAAGCTATTGGGGAGTTCAGGTCTTTTGAGCATGAGCTGCCCCTTCTCTTTGCTTGGTGCCCTGCAATAAAATCTATACTTTCCTTCACCACAATTCGGTGTCAGTAGATTGGCTTTACTGTACATGGGTGAGCGGACCCAAGTTTGGTTCAGTAACAGGTTCAATGGGTTTTTTGTTCACCCATTGACATCAGAGGCTTTCCCATAGCCTGACCTGATCTTGACTATTAAGTCACATCCTTTACTTAACTCAATTTCCTCTAATTTAATTGCATAACAAAACTCAGAGTCCAGTGGGGGAAGAAAGACATTTAAATTAAATAAATGATTCAGTGTCCTATAATCCAGGATGGATATTGGTCCAGGATGCACAGAGGAGGCAGTTTGATTCAGGCTGTAGAGCCAGGAAGGCTTCTCAGGATTTGTTGACCTAGCAGCCTGCCTTAGCCCCCAATCCAATGCCTGCAGGTGGTCTGACCTCGGTAAGTACTTGTCACTAAGTGAACACATTGCTTCCAGAAGGACAGGGGACGTCAGTAAGATAATAAGTAGAGAAGGAGGGAGAAAATTCCATGGCTCCATGTTGAAGGAATGGCAGATAGAAGAGTCAGGATGTTATTCATACATCTATTCCATGTTGCTATACATTAGGACCTATACTCTATTGCTATAAAAGAAAGTACTTTCCAATCTTCAGCTTTTTGAGAACAATTTTAAAAACTTTTATGAAAAGGTGCTCAACATCGCTAATTATTAGAGAAATGCAAATCAAAACTACCATAAGGTGTCACCTCACACTGGTCAGAATGGTCATGATCAAAAAGTCTACAAATAATAAATGCTGGGGAGGGTGTGGAGAAAAGGGGACCCTCTTGCACTGTTGTGGGAATGTAAATTGGTGCAGCTGCTATGGAGAACAGTATGCAGGTTCCTTAAAAAACTAAAAATAGAGTTACTGTATGATCTAGCAGTCCCACTCCTGGGCATATATCCACAGAAAACTATAATTCGAAAAGATAAATGCACCCCAATGTTCATTGCAGCACTGTTTACAATAGCCAAGACATGGAAGCCACCTAAATGCCCACTGACAGATGAATGGATAAAGAAGATGTGGTGTATATATATATATATATATATATATATATATATATATATATATATATATATATATATAGTGGAATATTACTCAACCATAAAAAAGAATGAAACATTGCCATTTGCAGCAACATGATTAGACCTAGAGGTTATCATATTAAGTGAAGTAAGTCAGACAGAGGAAGAAAAATATCATATGATATCACTTATATATTGAACTAAAAACAATGATACAAATGAACTTATTTACAAAACAGAAACAAACTCACAGACTTGGAAAACAAACTTATGGTTACCAAAGGGGAAAGATGAGGGGAGGAATACATTAGAAGGTTGGGATTAACAGATACACACGGCTATATATAAAATAGATAAACAACAAGGACCTACTGTATAGCACAGAGAAGTATATGCAATACTCTGTAATCACCTAGATGGGAAAAGAATCTGAAAAAGAATAGATACATGTCTATGTATAACTGAATCACTTTGCTGTACACCTGAAACTAACACGACCTTGTAAATCAACTATACTCCAATACAAAATTTATAAAAGAAGAAAAAAAGAAAACAAATGTTGGCTCTTCAGACTTAGAGTAAATTTGTGAAGACTGGTCATCTCACACCCCTGGGAGCTGGAGCCTGTATGTTTTGGTCAGATTCTCAAACACGTATTGACTTGGCTGAACAAGAAACGACATAGAAGTTGTCAGTGGACAGTACCTGTGAGGATTTCAGCTGCACGTTCGGTCATTTTCTGAATCACGAGTCTCAGGGTTCCATCCTCCAGGCTCAGCAGCAGGGTCCCTGAGCCCTCAGAGAGCATCGTGGACAGAAGCAGACCATCCTTGTTCCACGTTCGAAACTGGAAACTCACCGAGAGCCCATCGATTTGGGGGGTGCCGGGCAGCAGCAAATAACTGCTGCTCGAGTTGACAAATGTGATGGGAACAATTTGTGGTTCGGAGCAGGAAAATGTGACATTGCCCTGGAAAACAATAAAAATCAAATATATAAAAGCCATTTTTTATTCTGCAATCTGACAGCTGATATAAACAACCACCTGGAGCTGACCTTAATTTCAGGATCATTTTACATACAGCAGCAAGATCTTAAAGGGAAAAATATGTCAGCTTTGTTCAGACACACCCACAAGATTGTTTTCCATTCTTTTTTCTACATCATGGTGCTATCTGCAAAGAGGGTCATCCAAGACCCAGGGTGGGTGGGGGCATGGGAAGCATCAGAAGTTTCTAGGGATCCAGAGATAAAACTAATTACATTCATTCATTGAATAATGCTGTACTGCAAGTCAACTAAGTGCCAAGCACTGGGATACCTTTCAAAGAGATACGTATGAGAAAACTTTGTTACAATATGGAATGTCCCCAGGGCAGCCTGGTAGAAGAAATAGCTAAAGAAGCAAAGGTTTCACAAGGGAGGCGATGCTTTCCTGGAAGGAAGTGGGGAAAGACAAGAGTGAGTGCCCGGTCAGCCTTCTCAGCAGATGGCATGGTGTTTGCAAAGGCTTGGAAAAATTAGCAAAATGGCATCCCTGGGGAATGAGTCATTTCTGAACTTGCAGTGGGACAGAGAGGACCATGGACCATAAAGCAGGTGAGTTTATGCTTGCCAAAGTTATCATTCAAAGTTAGAAGCAGTAAAGTGACATTGGCCAGATTTTTAATGTATTAAGAGTATTTTTAGTAACATGGGAAGTCGAGGGGGGGATGCATGAGAGGACCAGAAGTGGGGAGTATTAAGTGTGTGTAGACTAGAAGCAGGAAGAAGTGGAAGAAGATTATCCTTTGCATAAATGAGGGAAAATGGGTCCGAGTTTACTTGAAGAAGTTACAGGAAAATAGACAAATGTATATATGTGCCCAGCTGAGCCATGTGCTGGAGTCACTTTTACTAGATGAATAGGAGAAAGCCTGGAATACCATCTAGATTATGAATAGGTGTTACAATATGAAAGCCATTTGTAATTTTTATAGCCAACCTCTATAACAATGCAGTGAGCTTATTCAGGTAAGTGTAATGCCGTATTTTCCTCTAAATAGTCATAGACACATCTTTTTTTAACTTATTTTATTGAATTATAATTGATTTACAATGTTGTGTTAATTTCCACTGTACAGCAAAGTGACTCAGTTTTATATATATATATATATATATATATATATATATATATATATATATTCATTCTTTTTCATGTTCCTTTCCATTATGTTTTACTACAGGATAGTGAATATAGTTCCCTGTGCTATACAGTAGGTCCTTGTTGTTCATGCAGTCTATATGTACTAGTTTGCATCTGCTAATCCCAAACTACCAATTCACCCCTCTCCACTCCCCTTCCCCCTTGGCAAACACAGTCTGTTCTATTCATAGACACACCATGTTCCCTGTAAATCTCTCAATCCCAATGAAAGAGGCTAAGCTCCACCTATTTCCATAGCCAGTGCCACTTCTGCAAAAAAAAAAAAAAAAAGACAGGGATTTCTGAAAGAGGAATGCCCTGGCTTGCCTGGCTGCCTGAATTCAACTTTGCAGTAAAGTGGCCAGGTAGTGGGGTTAGATACCTAGGACAGCTCCTAGTCCTAGAACAGATTAATCCTTCAGGTTGTACAGCCTCATAATCCTGAAAAAAAACATCCTTAGGTCCCAAATATATTTGTTAGTGACAGTCCTGCATTTCTGAAAACAAATAGCAGTTTCCAAACAAACTTCTCCCAATAGCACATTTCTAATGATGCACTCATCAAGCACACCGCTATGAGCATATTCTTGCATTGATCATTTTTTGTAGTTGTTTAGATGTGTTCTTCTCTTTAGGCTAGATCCCCAGAAGTTAATTAATGTGTCAAAGGGTAAGGCCCTTGATATCCATCAAGAAATTGCCCACAGTTTATACTGCATTTGGCATTAGGCTAAGTGCTAACGTGCATATCTCATGTATTCTACACAATGACACTGCGTTCATTTAAAAAATGCACAGACCCCCCCCATCAGCACACAGACTACCTAAAGTCATACTAAGCTCACAGATACCCCATTCTAGACAGAGCCCTCCACAAACCCTTAAGTGCCCGAAGTATGGCCCTTGAGCATCCTTTCTTGCACACAGTGCATACTCTATTCCATACCTACAGCCCCCTGAGGGATGCATCTCAAGCACAATATGATCCTACTGCCTAATCTATACATCAGTTCTCTCTTCACCCCTTTCCATTCTGTTTTGTCCATAGGATCAAGTTCTAGTACATCGACATGGTCCTGTATCAGACTCACAGACACAGAGAACAGACTTGTGGGTGCCAAGGGGGAGGGGGTGCAGGGGCGGGATGGATTGGGAGTTTGGGGTTAGCAGATGCAAACTAGAATGGATAAGCAACAAAGTCCTACTGTAGAGCATAGGGAACTATATTCAATATCCTGTAAAAAACCATATGAAAAGAATATGAAAAATAATATATATATATATATATGTATAACTGAATCACTTTGCTGTATACCAGAAACTAACACAACATGGTAAATCAGCTATTTTTCAATTTAAAAAACCCTTTAAAAAGTCCAATATTTAGCTCGACTCAAGCCATTTTGTGAGTGTTCTCTGGATAGACAATCATGGAGGATGGTCCTCAGGAAAGTGGGGGTCTAGAGGAACTGAGATTGTCCCCTGCATTCCACTGAAAGTCTAATGGGCCCCAGTACCTTTGAAATAGGCCAGGGAACCCAGAAGCCCTTGAGAGGCACTCAGGGGACACTCCAGGTCCCCAGCAAGATCCTGGTGGCAAGAACTTCAAATAAATGCTTCAGGGATCCTCACTGGTTAAGGTAAGGCCAGGTGTGGGGATCAATGCTTTGTTCAACAGGGAGCAGGAGAACTTGGAAATGCATTGTCTTTGGACGGTGTCTCCACATCACTGCAGGCCGTGGTCTCCACTCCGTCTCCCACATTTCCCTCATGCTGTCCTCTGTTGCCCTTGTGTCCATGCAGCTGCCTGAGCTGTCCAAAACTTCTCTGTTTTTAGAGCACTTCCCTGCTCTGTTCTCCAATGGTAGGTCCAAGGGCAAGTACGAGAGAGAGATGGGAGTAGATGGGAAACGCCGTTTACACCCAATCTGACCCAACTCTCCTGACAAATGTGAGTGTTCCGGGCTGAGCTGTTTGTCACACTGCTGTGCAGCACCCCCTGCCCCATTCCACATCCATCTCAGCTGTGCTGGTTGCTGGCAGAAATGCCAAAGTGTCAAGAGGCACTGATACTTAGCCCCATTCACCACAATGGAGAGAAAGAAGAAATTAGCTAAATGAAAAAGTAGTACTTTTGAAATCAACACGGACTATTGAATCATTTTCAATAATGCCATTTGTGAGTCCAGAATCCTTCTCAAGACAGCATTTGAGGGAGTCCCCAGCATTGATTTAGAAAGAGCATGCAAGAAGACAATATTACTCAAGCCTTAAAATGAATGAAATAATGCCATTTGCAGCAACATGGATGGACCTAGAGATTATCACACTAAGTGAAGTAAGTCAGAGAAAGACAAATACCATATGATACCACTTATTTGTGGAATCTAAAATAAAAGATACAAATGAACTTATTTACAAAACAGAAGTAAACCCACAGACATAGAACACAAACTTACAGTTATCAAAGAGGAAAGGGTGGGAGAAGGATAAATTAGGAGTTTGGGATTAACATATACACACTACTATATATAAAATAGATAATCAATAAGGATTTACTGTATAACACAGGGAACTATACTCAGTATCTTGTAATAACGTATAAGGGAAAAGAATCTGAAATATATATATGTATGTGTATGTGTGTGTCTGTACACCTGAAACTAGCACAACATTGTAAATCAACTATACTTCAATTTTAAACATGACAAAATTGTTAAAACAAGAGAGAGAAGACAATGTACTTGAGAAAGGTGTCAAAACAGAGAGCAACAAAAAGTCAACAGACTGTATTCTACCCTATATACCAGCTTAATCCATTAATTCAACTTTCATCCCATCCCCGTGAAGAAGGACACTCCATGCCTCAGACTCTCCACTCTACTGTAGATTTAATTCAGTAGGGATTTCAACATGCATTCAAGATTTCTCCAACATTGTAAAACAATGCGCTAAGCACAGGGCTTTATAAGTTATACACGTAAATGGGATCCTGTTCCTTTTCAGTCTATAGTCATTAAATGTACATTTTTGACTGTAACTGATGCAAAGTATCCCATGACACAGGGATGCACCATGGTGGTCAAATCTTCAAGGTAAATCAGCCAGCCCTGATCCTATAGATGAGACTGCAAGAAAGTCAGTATCGCTGCCATGGTCTCTCTTTCCCTGAATATATTACAAGATCTACAGGGTCTTTCACTGTCCCAAAAGGAAGTCACTCTACACTTAACAGTCTAAATCCTTGGTGTCTGATGTGCCTCACCTGACAACACCACCAGGCCCCGGTTGGATGGTGACCCTCCATGGGACAATGGCTCCACTGAGCCACAGGTCACTGGTACCTATAAGTGGGGGCCTCTCTTTGTCCCCCAAATGGCAGTTCTTAGTGCCCAATGCTTTCATGCTCATACATGCTCATTCTTTTCCAAAAGATAAGGTATACAGAAGTAATGGGCCCATCTGTCCCTCGGGGTCCCCCAAACCATGTCCACTTTCCTTCTCTGGGGTCCACCATGGCCTTTCCTTTGCAACCCTCAAAACACAGAAGTTCCCGTCCCACCTCTTTTCTCAGACAAAAGACTTTGATTTCTATGGATGGAGCACAGAACGCTGAAACTCTAAGACCTGTTCGTAGACCATCTTAGAGAGACTGTCCATTTCTATGGAAAAACACTTTGTTTTGTACCATTAACAACAAGAGCTGTACTGTCCCCTATCTGATTCATGAAGCCTGATGGACTCCTAAGAATGGTCAGGACCTTAAAACACAAGAAGTCAGCGGGAGGAGGCAAGCCTTTTTCATTGATTCATCCTCCCCAAGCAGGCCCTCCCTTTGGAGGGCAGAGAAAAACCTCCACACTATTAATTGCTATGAAGAAACAGTACATGAGATCTCACACAAAGGAAGCCTCTTCTAATCTGGAGGGTTACAAAAGGCTTCCTTAGGGAAGTGACATTGGAATTGAGATTTTACAGGAGAGAAGGTGTAACTAATTGGAAAGTGAGCAGAAGTTTTATCCGAGGAGAGAGGGAACGCAGTTTCTAAGGTCAGAGACAGGAAGGTGGGCGGTATATACAAGGACCTGCCAGAAGGTCAGCTGACGGCAATTCAGAAGCCAGCACAACAGCAGGCAAGATCCAGTGGGAAGGGCAGGAAGGGATGCAATCATTAAGACTTTAGACCATGTCGAGGTACTAGAACTTGATCCTATGGACAAAACAGAATGGAAAGGGGTGAAGAGAGAACTGATGTATAGATTAGGCAGTAGGATCATATTGTGCTTGAGATGCATCCCTCAGGGGGCTGTAGGTATGGAATAGAGTATGCACTGTGTGCAAGAAAGGATGCTCAAGGGCCATACTTCGGGCACTTAAGGGTTTGTGGAGGGCTCTGTCTAGAATGGTGAGGGAGAACAGCAAACAGATAGTCTGCAGGTAAAATTGATAGTAGGTGCTGTGCAGGGTTGAGGGGCTTCCACTCTCCTCTGCTTGCCTAGCGACCTCAAATAGCACAGACCAGGGATGGCCCTGCACTGTGGGTTGACCATCACCTGCCTTGATTGGTGGCCCCTCCCACTGCTGTATGAAGACACTGACAGCAAATTCAAGTTCTTAAGCTCATTCATCCAATCCATGTGTGTGGTTACTATGGCAACCAGTCCCCTCAATATACTTCCTGCCTTTCTCCCTCCACCGGGAGTGACCTCTTCGGGCCTCTGCACCCACCCTCACACCCCCTCCCTCCTTCCTTCTGGCCCATTCCTGGGGCCTTTTCAGACCCCCCCCCAACCCCAAGGTGGCTGCCTTCTTCACCAGGTCCCAATGGTTTGTGTCCCTAGACCATTTATTCACATATCCATACAAGTGTTAACATACACTTATCATTATCGCTTAGACTGCCTCGTAATAGTTAGCTACTCTTTACTACTTGCATAGGCTTTTCATAAAAATTCATCTGTAGTTGGGTAGAGAGCATCTGGCTTTGAATTCTGAGAGGAAAGTGAAATTGTTCAATTTAGGCAGAATCGGATTCTTATCATGAATATTTACCAGGAAAACCATATGGTCTCTCTGATTCCTTAATTTTTGCTACTATAGCTGCGAGAATAATGGTAGAGTGTTGATTTAGGATCAAATGAGAACATGGGCATTGTGTCTAGCACTGTTCTTGCCTCGTTTTTCTTTTTCCTGATCTGCCACTTTTTCGGGTGACCTGAGGCCAGTGACCTCAAGAATCTTAGTTTCCTCTTTTGTAACCCGAGGCTGGTGGACTGGGTAGTTCACAGATTCCCACAAGGGCCCTCATTCTTTGGGCATCTGAGACTGAAAACCCATATTCTTATCATCTATCTTCTCTTAGGAGGGGGGATAGGCATCAACAGAGTCATTTCCAATGTTGGAGTGAGAAGTGTAACCAAGTACTTGCTTTTTAAGACATTTTTAAAATAATGCTTCAAAGCATAAGAAAGGAAACCTAAGACTTTTCCCTACCAATTCCTTTCTAACTTCAGGGAATACAGCAAGAGTCTCCATAGATAATTATATATATATATATATAATTATATATATATATATAAATATATATATATATATTTAAAGCAAGTAAGCAGAAGATGATACTGGTCCATATTTTTAAAAGGGAAGTCCAATTTAAAAAATAAAAAACATGTTTACCAGGGTATAACAGCTACCTGATTGATTATTCCTCCTCCTGCCCACCTCTCAAGAAACAGCATCTTAAAATACAAAGAGAATGCTAGGTTAATGCGGAAATGTATCGGGAATTAAGGTGGTTGAAACCTTCTTGGAGATAATAAAATGGGAGAAATTATATGTAAGCCACGTAGCTGGGTGCTGGTCCAAGGGCAGTGCAAGGAAAATCAGAGGAAAACAATGAGAGAAAACACAGGTTCTCAGCTGCAGCCTCCTTCCAAATGTATCCAGGTCATTCTGCCACCATATCAGAAGTTTGTCAAATGCTGACTGAAATCCAGTAAAAGGCATCCAACTAAAATCTTTCCTCCATGGTGGGGGAACTCATCCAAATGAAGATCTTAGAGTAATAGCATAATTACTGTGGTCTCCTAGTGCCACATGGGTAAGGAGGATCCGACAGAGGGAACTTAGTACTACTTAAGTCTGTGTTATGTGACTACGGAATGGATCAGATAAACTGTCACAGACAGGGCTTATCACATGTACAGAGGGACCAACTTTAGAAGATGCTGTTCTGCTTACAATGGGGGAAACATCATCATGGTCTAAATGTGGGTATATGGTAGATGGAACAGACAGAAATGTATTACACAGTGATCTAATGATCTCTGTGTTTGTCAAAGATTCCTAAACATGGAATCTATCACCACTTGTTCATTGGACACCTGGTATATTAGCCAGGTCTCAGATAGTGTAAAGACAAAAATGCCAAAATTGACTAGGCTAAAACAAGGAACTAATAAGACTGAGAAGAAAGACATTTAAAAAATGACTGAATTAGTGCCTATTTCACAGCTTTAGGATTGAACATAATCCTTTGCTTATTTCAGTTGAGGCCATGGATGTACATGGCAAATTTTAGACCTTAACAGCAAAAGCTAACTGTGCCTAAATTTCTACTTGGGCTTTGCTTTTGCCTTATCTCTATGGCAAGAATCCACTCTCTTTCAAAATTGTTACTTACTTGCTGATCTTGTATCGGCTGCATAGACCATAGGTTATAGATAAAGGGGCCAATCACTGATGAATTGCTAATAGGTATTTCTCATTGGTTGGCATTTTCCCGCAGTCAAACTTTGACCAGAGAAGATGCGTGCCATCTTTGTCTAGTTATTTTGGTTTGGCAAGTGCGTTCCTTCTGGACTCACTTCACTACAAAGACACCTACTACTGCCTGGGATAGTGATTCAAGCCAGTTAGGTCTTTTGCAGAAGGCACCAGAAAGTTATCCTCTGCTCTGCTTTAAATTATAATCTGAAAATACAGAAGTTATAGATAAAACGCATGTGAGGAGAAGGCAATGTCATTGGCCTCTAACTCATTTTCAATCAGGTCATTTGCCAACACTTCCTGACTCTCTTCTTCTGGTACTTTATTTCCCCCAGCAAACACTGCTCACCAGCTGAGCAGTAAGACCCTGCTCTGGGCTTGAGTGCCCTGGGAAGAGTAGGACAGAGATAAGAGAGGAGCCAAGCCCTGAGGACCTACTGGCCACCAGGATGTGCAATGGAATTGATGCATTTGGGATGCTATGGTCTTGGACTTTGGCAGACAGTCTGATTGGCTCCCTAGGAGGGTGGGGGAAAACTGCTCCAGAGCCCTGTGCCTCCTGGCAGCCTACAGACTCCAGGCACATGCAAGCACAGTTGCAGTTCACTCCCCCAAAAGGGAAGAGCCCATCCCCTCACTGTACCTCTGATGTGGGGTGGGGTGGCAGTGCAGATTGGCATTAGCAGGAGGGGTGGCACAGACCAGAAATTGAGCTGCCAGATCTGAGACCCCGGTCCTCTGACACCCAGGGCACCCAGCTGTCTGTCATCTGAGAACTCTCCATCTGCCCACACAGAAAAAGAGAAAGAAAAATAAAAGGGATTTAAAGAGTGGACATTCTATGAAACAGCGCCATTTGCAATGACATGGGTGGACCTAGAGATTATCACACTAAGTGAAGTAAATCAGAAAGAGAAAGACAAATACCATATGATATCACTTATATGTGGAATCTAAAATAGGACATGAATGAATTTATCTACGAAACAGAAACAGACTCACAGACCTGTGGTTGCCAAGGGGGAGGGAGTTGGAGGAGGGATGGACTGGGAGTTTGGGATTAGCAGATGCAAACTATTATATACATGTATAACTGAGTCACTTTGCTGTAACCAGAAACTAACACAACATTGGAAATCAACTATACTTCAACAAAATAAATTTAAAAAAATATATAAAATAAAATAAAGAGTGGACCATTCTTTGTCTGTTGAAAAAGACCTGAGGTCACAGGTGGAGGTAGGCTAGGAATAGACCTGGACCAAAAGTAGTATGAGTCTGAATTGAGTCTGGGGACTAAGGTAGAAGCTAAAGCAAGGAATACATGGGTGAGCAAGGGAGGTGTAGGGTAAGTGGCCAGTCTGCTCTCACTGGGACTCCTCAAATGTTGTCACAGCCAAGTCCCAGCTCATCCCTTCCTGGGGTCCTGAAAAGAGATGATAAGTCAGGTATGGCTGACCTGCTGTACCAGAAAATCAAATTTTAAGACCTCAAGGGAATACGGCAGACCTAGCTTGAAGTTCTGCTTACCTTGATGGTTTTAGTGTTTCCTAAAGCACTTCCAACTTTTACTGTGCTGAGCTGTTATTTACCAAGCATTTTCATTGTGTGTGTTTGTTTTGTTTTTATTGTTTTTAATCATAATCCAGACATCACAACACGCTGGTGAGTAAAACATAGAGCTAGCAATGCAAGGCTGTGTTTCCATCACAAGGCATCAAGCAAAGCCAATCAAGCATTTATGAGCTGGGGGGAAACGATCTTGATTCAATCTAATATGTGGGGAAAGATTTCAAAGCCAGTTCTTGATTTTCCAAATGAGTACAACCATTTCTAATTCGATTTGTCTGAAAACTACCAGGACTGACTGGCATGCTCTCAGCAAGTGTAGGGGAAGGCAGCCCTGGGAGCTAAAGCTATCTTTGTGATTTCACACACTCAGGGGAGCAGGTGACCGAATGAAGGCTCTTTTCCACATTTGGGGGAAGACAGATTCCTTCATTTTGTTTGTTTGTTTGTTCAACAGATATTTATTAAGCTGCTCAAATGATCCAAGCTTGGTCCCAGTGACAAGGACACAACCCAGGAGACAGGCAGTCTCAGGCCTTGCCCACCTGGAGCTTGCATTGCATTAGAATGAAGGCCGTAGGACATGTCATCACACCTGCGATAGGGCGCACTGAGAGGTAAGTCTATGTTTCTGGGTCAGCATGTAGCAGGGCTTTATGAAGTCCCTTTACATCTGAGCTTGGGAGGATAAATAGGAAGGAGTGAGGATGGGAGCTGAATTGGAGCAGAAGGAAAGAAAACATAGAACAGCACTGGGAAGATGGGCATGGCAATAGTAAACACAGGCAATGTTTTCTTTCTGCCAAAGGAGGCCTTCAAGGATGAAGATCATGTTCCTTGTGGTTTCATGTAAGGGACACCCAAGAAAGAAGCATTTTTAATATTGGAAGTGAAGCCAAATCTGGCCTCTGTACCCTGACACCAAATTAAATCTCAGAGATAGAGTTTTGGGTGAAGTAGAAAAGAATAGCTTTATTGCTCTGCCAGGCAAGGGGGCCACAGCAGGCTAATGCCCTCAAAACTGTGTGTTCCAGCCTGAAGGGGGTAATGAGGAGCTTTATAGTAATGGTTCAAGGAGCAGGGCGTGGTCAGCTCGTGGACATTCTTCTGATTGGCTGGTGGTGAGGTCATTGGGAGTCGGCATCATCAAATTTCTGGTTCCAATTGGTCTGGGGTCTACGTGCTTGTGGGCAACATACAGTTCATTTCTCCCAGCTGGTGGGGGGTTTTTAGTATCTGCAGAACAGCTCAAAGATATTGTTATGTGTATCCCTTAAGGGGGAACCAGGACCCTGCCCCAAAGCTGCACTATTGTTTCTTGCCTGCTCCTCCCTTGTCTCTGCATCCCCTCTCTTCCCTGATTAGCAACTGTTTGAACCTGCCCTTTGGAACTCAAGGAGGGTCATGGAGGCTGAATGAAACCTATTTCCTGTAATCAATAAGCAGGGGACCCAGAAAGGCTTTTGTGCTCAGGAGCCTCACAGGGTCCTGCTTGGTATCAGAAAGAATGCCCCACTTATGGCCAAAGGGCATGGGCAGGCTGGCAGGTGGTCCCCCGCATGGCCCTCTTCTCTGACCTCCCAAGAGCTGGCTGCCTGCCAGCACCAGTAAACAGGGACCCACTTAGAGCCCCATACAGCCTTCATCCTCATAGACTCTTGCCTTGACTCTTTTGCCATCCTAAGCCTGCTACCTCCTTGCTTCAGCTCCTTGGCTGTGGATCCAGTTTTGCCTCTCTGCCTGTGTGTGTCTCTGTTTCAGGTCCTGTGTTTTGTGCTTATGTCCTATGTGTCAAAGGTGAATATCCCCACCTGAGTTTCTGGCTTTGCCAAATAGTGATGATTTTCAACCAGAGGTGAAACCCAGAGGAAATCCTTGGGAATGGGGGAGCAGAAGGGAATGAAAAATAGACCCGTGGTTCAACTGATAACCTCTTAGTTTTCAGGCACAAGATAAAGTCATAACTCTATTCTGAACACTCTCATTTCTGTTTCTAAATATTGTGCAAAGCTATTTGGAAATATGAATCAA
Source organism: Delphinus delphis (assembly GCF_949987515.2). Classification (NCBI taxonomy): domain Eukaryota; kingdom Metazoa; phylum Chordata; class Mammalia; order Artiodactyla; family Delphinidae; genus Delphinus; species Delphinus delphis. The sequence continues at coordinate 106,656,219 of NC_082689.1, read as the reverse complement.
GAAGTTTAGGAATATGAATAGTCCTTTTTGACACTTTACTTTCACTTCTAGAAATCTATTTTCAAGAAATAATCTGAAATTGGACTGAGATTTATACACTAAGCACCATTATTTATAATAATACAAACCTGGATCTAAAATTAAAGGAATAGTTAAGTAAATTACGGTATAGCCATTTGACACACTATTTTGCTGCCACTAATAACAATGTTTATGGTAAACATGAAAGTCACTTATAATACAATACCAAATGAAATGAACAGAATACAAATTTACACATATGAATCAGATAAAATATACCTACATAAATATGTAACTACAGAACAGAGATTAATTTGCTAAATAGTGGCTCTCTCTGAGTGACAGAATCATGTTGATTTTGATTTACATAGTTAAATTTTTCTCTATTTCCAATGTACTTAAAATGAAGTTCAAATTTGTAATGTAAATTTTAGAGATATAGTTTCCAAATATTATTTTATTTGAAAGCTTTCAAGACAACCCTATTCAGGATTAGAACTGCTATCAAGGGCATTTGCATGGATTATTGAGAGAAAGAAATAACAGCAGTTAATCCAAGTAGGGTTAGAAGCAGCTGGATATGAAACCCAATGACTATTATTTTTCAAATGGTTTCTATTTCTGCATAATTTCAGAACTGCTTGTCCCCACTACTGCAAGTTTTTGTCCTGCACCTATTACACTCAAGGAGGCAAAGGTAACGAGTCATTTTTTTTCTTTTCCATTTTGGTTTATTACAGGATATTGAGTATCATTCTCATAGGACCTTGTTGTTTATCCACTCTACATATAATAGTTTGCATCTGCTAATCCCAAACTCCCAATCCATCCCTCCCCCACCTCCCCTCCCCCTCGACAACCACAAATCTGTTCTCTATGTCTGTGAGTCTGTTTCTCCTTCATAGGTAAGTTCATTTGTATCATATTTTAGATTCCACATATAAGTGATATCATATGGTATTTGTCTTCTTCTTTCTGACTTACTTCACTTAGTATAAGAATATCTAGGTCCATCCATATAGCTGCAAATGGCATTATTTTATTATTTCATTCTTTTTATTGTTGAGTAATGTTCTGTTGTGTGCATATGTATATATAGATATAAGATAGATAGATAGATATACCATATCTTCTTTATCCATTCGTCTGTCAATGGACATTTACATTGTTTCCCTGTCTTGGCTATTGAGGTGCATGTATCTTTTCAAATAGGTAACAAGTCATTACGATAATAAGGAAGGTGGTGGTGGTGGTGGTGGTGGTGGTGTGTGTGTGTGTGTGTACATTTTCCTTTTGAGTAAACTTACTTCTCCAAATAACTTTACTTAGCCCTCACACAAAACATCTTTCCACTCTACGTGAATGTGTATGGTGCTTTTTTATATTAAATTTACTTCAGGGAGGAACAAATGTTCTTAGCTCTGAAAACATAATATGGGCTTCTTGATTTTTGGGTACAGTTTGGAAAAGTAGCAAGTGTGCATGAAGGGCAAGTACCACTAACTGGCCTGTAAAACTAAGCAAATTTCCTGCTCAATAATGAGTATATTACAAAAGTCAGCTTCTCAATTTCATTAATAATGACTTATAAAATGGGAAAAAAACCATTTCTAATTCTGATTACTGCTGTTAATCTCTAGATAAACATTAAATTTTTTTTCCAAATAAAAGTAGTTTTTTCAAAAAAGGCTGCCATTAGAATACTTCTATTTGGGGTGAAGATATACTAGATCAACACTGTCCAACAGAAATATCATGGGAACCACATATGCAATTAAAAATTTTCTGGTACTTTATTAAAAAAGTGAAATGAAAGAGATGAACTTAATTTAAATTTGAATATTGGGTTATTTAAGTCAATACATACAAATATTATTTAAACCTGATATTAAAATCATTGTCATTACAGTACATCTCAATTTGGTCTAGCCACATTTCAAGTACCCCTAGCCACACACAGGTACCGTATTAGACAATGCAACTCTAGAGCATCATTATAATGGTGATGGTTGAATTGTGCTTTCCAACCTGGACACTAAAATAGAAATTGTACCATGTCTTACATGAGGACACCCATATATTGTTCAAAGAAATTTTGGTAGAGATTTCTAGTTATATACTCAAAATCTCCCCATTCTCTGCCTTTCTGTGTAGTAGAACTCTATAATTTATTTGAGGCAATAATGTGCTCAACCAGGTGACTACATTTCTTCGCTTCTGCAGGTATGTGTGGCCAGGTGTCTAAGTCTGGCCCATTAGGCCAGTCATGGCGGGAGCATTGAGTGGGAGCTGATCCAGCTGGCAGGGATGTTCCTTTTATCTCCCTGTCTTCCTCGTTTCTGCAGCTTTGTATGCAGCCATGATACCTCAGTTCCAGAAGCCTATTGGGACCCTCAAGATGAAAGCCACAGAGTAAGAGGGGTCAGGGTCCCTAACTACTTCATAAGGCTGCAGGCCCTGTGTTTTTGTTTTGTATGGCAGGGTGTGGAGGTGTTTTCATAATAGCAGAGAAGCACTTTAAGTGGCCTCCAGATAATAAAATTTTAAGTGATTGGTTTGGGCTGAATTGCATTTCCCCAGAATTCCCATATTGAAGCCCTAACCCCTGTACCTCAGAATGGCACTGTGTTTGGGGATAAGATTATTAAAGAAACGATTAAATTAAAATCAGGCCATTAAGGTAGGCCCCAAGCCAATCTGACTGGTGCTTGTATAAGAGGAAAAAATTTAGACACACAGAGAGACATCAGCTATGTGTACCCATAGGGGAAAGACCATGTAAGGACATAGCCAAAAGATGGCCACATGCAAGCCAAGGAGAAAGGCCTCGGGAGAAACCAAGCCTGAAAACACCTTGATATCTTGGATTTCTAGCCTCTTGAACTGTTGTTTAAGCAGTTTAAGAATTGTTGTTTAGGAATTTCTATTGTTTAGTCCATGCCACCCAGTCTGCAGTATTTTGTCATGGCAGCCATTGCAAACTAAGACAGTGATAGAGAGATTTTAAATAATTCGCTCTAATGAAGCCTTTGAGTTGAAAGGTATGTTAGAGATTATCTAGAGGATGTGTCTCAGTTGTAGACAGAACCAGGGAGAATAAGTTAATTGTGAAATTTACCCAGCTACCTAGTGACCCAATTGGATGGGGAAGCTACATCTTCTGACTCACATGGTGCTCTTTCTAATCAGGCCATGCCACTTCCGCCAGATCCAGGGAAATAGAAACCATCAGCAGAGGGAGGCATCCCAAAGATCATCTTCTAATTTTCTATCTCTAGGCAGCTAACAGTGAGATGGTACTAGGATCTTTTAATTATCTGTGAAGGTCATTAGGTATGGAGAGGATCAGCCTCTCTTCAGAAGAAGCTCCAGTGTTGAAAAGAGAAACATTCTTCCTCACTGATAATCAGACTCTGAAAGTTTACCTTGGTTATAATCATCAAAACATAACGTCCAACAGATATTAAGCACCTACCATCTGTCGTGTGCTAAATTCCTCAATAGGAATTCAAATCACTCCTTTTTCTTCTTATAAAAAATCCATGCACTTATTCAACATGTGTTGATCACCATTTTCAAAATGTAAGTTTATTTTAGTTAAAATTTAGAAACTCAGTAATGAAAGAGGGATATAAAATGTGCAAAAAAACATATCACAGCAGTTGAGCATGGATTGGATATCAGAAAGACCAGGGATAGAGACCAGGTTCTATCACTTACTGATTATATATCTTGGGCAAGTTGCTTTAATATTTTTCACATTTGTAAAATGAAACCACAAAAAATCCACTTCATAGGGTTATTTCAAGAATTAAAATAGATAACTATGAAAAATCTGGCACATAATAAATGCTCAACAAGTTATTGTTTTTATTATAGAGTATATGGATAACAAGGAAGAAAAGAAGTTACACAAAAGAATATTCCTTAAAAGAAAAGACTGGAAAATCTTGGTTGGCATAGTATTGATGGTTGCCTTTGTTGATGAGAAGTCAGGTGATTTTTTTTTCATTCTACTTTTCTGTGTTTTACAAATTCCCTATAATCTGTAAACATTTTTAAAATTCTTTTTCATATTCTTTTCCATTATCATTTATTACAGGATATTGAATATAGTTCCCTGTACTATACAGTAGGACCTTGCTGTTTATCCATTCTATATATAATAGTTTGCATCTGCAACATTATTTTTTAACCAAAAATGAAAATTAAACATTATTGTCAAGATACTTACTGGTTCACATGTTGGTTATTTAGTTACACTGGTGAGAGGGCTGTGCTTTCCCAGAGCAGTGTTAGACCTAATTATCTCACAACTCTTAGGAAACTTGGGGACCCACTACTTCCTGTACATTCTATGAGGGCTGCAGGGATATCTGGGTCACAAAGCACTGAAATTTAATACACATGCCATAAATTGACAAATCCAGGTTGTAAATACTTAATTTTATGGGTACAGACAAACATACACAAAAAATGCTTCAACTGTCTTAATGGTCTTTGCCAGTCATCACACCGAATTCAAAATCTGATAAAATCCACATGCTTTCTAGTTTCCTGGAAGAATGCAGGATAGGTTTTTGCTGTTGTTCCAGGATGCAGTATTATATTTGCCTATGCACGTGGAGTGAAGCACATTCACACAAAGCCTACCTAGAACACTAAGGGCGTCTTCTGGGGCTGCCTGATCTTGCATTCACGTTGGGAAGCTGGCATTGAATGATCCATCCTCAGAGCCTCCGCTGTGGTTCTTGCATTGTATTACACAAACGTAGTGTGCTTATAAGCCTCTACCATGTGGCATGTATAACTGAAGTAAATGGTGGCTTTGAGGGCATATCTTCACCCTCAAATCTTATCAGGCACGAGATTTCTATCAGACACATCACATGCGGCTTCTGTATGTTACATGCGTCCCTTTAGCCTTGTTCTTGATCTCAGAGTTGCTTTCATAAAGCCTTAGTCAATCTTTTATTTTGCATTTTTAAATTATCATTATTTTTGAAAGATGTTTAGCTACTGCATTGTATTGATGCCATGAGGACAAATCTGAATGTTCTTCAGAAGACTTGCTTCCTTGGGTAAAAGCAAGGAAAATTTTGGATCTTGTTACAGCATCAGGGAGAAAACTGAATAACAACTGGTCAGCATGGGGGATAATGGATAACCCCATGGGCTGACTTAGGAGTGGAGTGATATGCTGAACTAAGATGTTAGAGAAAATGTAGACAGAAACGTGGGGAAATAAAACAATTTCAAAGGAGAAGAGTAAACAACATAAGAAAACCTTTAGGTGAAATATGAGACATTTTTGTGAGAATCGGAGCATCGCAAATTCTCATCTGAGGGGTAAATTTTTTGGGTACTTCAAGTGCAATTCTACCTACAGAATGTTCTAAACTTTTTGAATATGAGAGATGCTTTTTAAATTGTGTGGACCCATAAAAGAGAATAGTTGTGGTTTCAGTATTCTCTATTAGCAAACATGTAATGACAAAGTTAAATAAATGCTCACAAGAGCCTGGACCTGTATTTGAGGTTTTGCAGTACTTCATACACTTGTGAGACAGGCTATTATAGTCTAAGCCTAGGCTGTGGAGTCAGAAACCGTGAACGTGCGTGCCCCTCCTATTTGTCTTCCCAACTCCTTCTTCCTGACATCTAGGGCCTCTCATTTTCTTTTCTTTTCTTTTTTTTGGTCTCTTTTTTCTTATTTTTCCCTTTTATTTTATTTTTTGTGGGCAACAGTCATGAGCACAACAAATTGTCTCTTTGGAGAGGACCAAGAATTATCATTCTGTCAAAATTTGGGCTAGTTGCACACTTTTAAAAAAATATTTATTTATTTATTATTTGGCTGCCCTGGGTCTTAGTCGCGGTGTGCGAGATCTTCATTGTGGCATGCGGGATCTTTAATTGCAGCACATGGGATCTAGTTCCCTGGTCAGGGATCGAACCCAGGCCCCTTGCATTGCGAGCGTGGAGTCTTGGCCACTGGACCATCAGGGAAGTCCCTAGTTGCACGCTTTTGTGTGTGTGTGTGTGTGTGTGTGTGTGTGTGTGTGTGTGTGTTTAAAGGGTACTTTGTTTTTACCCCCAAAGTAAAGATCCTATCTCTTTCTCAAAACTGTAAAGAAAAAAGACAAAAATATTTCAAAAGCACTTAGTGTTTATCTTTTTGTATCTAAAGAAAAGAAAATGTGTGTGTGTGTGTGTGTGTGTGTGTGTGTGTGTGTAGGTGCAGAGGCATACATGTGTACACACACACACATACACATTGAACCAAGTACACAAGCACACACTGACTACGGCAGTTCAAATATGTTGTAGGGTCTCTCATTTTTAACCTAGATCTTAAAAGGAGGGAAAGAGATGAGAGATGGTGACAGTTATCCACATCAGAGTTTCAGCTGCAAAGCCGCCATGGTTGTGTCCCTGGAGTTGTACCCTGTAAGCATTTCTCTTATGTCTAGGCTTGGTTGGTAGATGGCGCTAGAGAGCCATTGCAGGGCCATGGCGTTTAGCAGGCACTTGTCTGGGTTCCTGTCCTACTGGATGGTGAGTCAGTGCAGCACAGGTGAGCTCCAGCCCACACGTCCCCCCACTGGTGGCAGCTTCCACAGGTGGCTCTCTCTGACAAACTTCTTGGCCATCTGCAGGCTGCAGGCTACCCTGGTAACAAAAGGTCAGGATCTCAGCCTGTGAGGTGGTCAGGGGGAGCTCTCCTGGCCCCCACTTCCTTCTCTGTCCACCCTCTCAGCCTAGATGAAGTACGTGATTTTTCACACTCGTTATTTCTGGACCCCTTACTGTCATCTTTTATCCAGTTTAGTAGTTAACCACTTTCTACTAGCTACTAAATTTTTCCTTTCAGACAACACGGACCTTGACAGATAGAGGTGTCTTCTAAATCCTGTGACCAAAGGTGAAGCATTTCTAAGAAGCTAGCCCCACTGTCCCACAAGGAACAGATACAGTGTCAGTCCCCTACTTATTCAGGGCCCTGGTGATTCAACAAGGGACATTTATGTAAGACCACTGGGAACGTATAAAGACAGAGAAAAAGTTTAATTTTATCTATGATTCTCCTTATCTGGAGCTAAGCTCTTGACGTGCTGCCCGTGGACAGACTTCAGGAGTGTCTATATGCCTCCAAAATGTTATGCAAAATAAGATGTGTTTATAGCTTTCTTTATCTGCTTAAAGGGTGTGAGCCCCCTGAAGTATGAATAATCACTGATCTAAAATCTTTAGGGTTGTACTCATAGAAGGCCATTTATGTAACAGGATAGACATAATCATAGGACTATGGTCTTCACGGGGAATATACAATGAGAAATGGTGAGTAAAGTAGGACAATAAAAATCATTATGATGATATTAGTAGCTCTTAGTGATTCAATGCCTACATCATCCCAGGAGTCAAGGTACGTATGTGATGTAGGTATGATGATTTCTACCTTGTAGTTGAAGACACTGCAGCACGGAGAGATTAAGTAACTTTGTTCAGATTCTATAGATATTATGTGTTAACGCGGGGATTTATTCTCACTGTCTTCAGAGATCATATTCTCTTCAATACAGAGTGCCTTCCTCTATGTACATTTCCTGACCATAAAGTGTTCAACACTATAAGTGACACAGAAAAAATATGCTTATTTTGTGAAACCTACACAATACTTAGAGTGATAGGAAAAACTTTTGCAAAGAGCTAGGCTAGAATAAAATACAGTTTCCGAGTAATAGCATGCCCCCACCTGGAGCTGGTGCATATATCACGATCTGGCTGGTCCTGCCTTCTTAAGAACTTGGAATTTTCTAAGAGGTGTCTTTTTCTTCAAAGCTCACAGCAAGTTCCTACCCTTTCATCACCTTCATGAAGTTTTTCCTGACTGCTAGCTCTATCATTTTTTCTTCTTAACTCTTGTAAACTAGGTTTGAGTCTGTCCAATAGTGTGCAGTGGCTGAGGGTATGGCAGTCAGAAGCACTGTGGGCCTTGAAGGTGGAGGACAGGGTATCTAGTCAAAGTCAGAAAGCAGAAGACCATAGGGGGAGGGTTGGAGTGGAAGTCTGGGATTAGCAGATGCAAGCTATTATATAGAGAACGGGTAAACAAGGTCCTACTGTATAGCACAGGGAACTATATTCAATATGCTGTGATAAACCATAATGGAAAAGAATATTAAAAAAGAATGTATATATATGTGTGACTGAATCACTTTGCTGTACAACAGAAATTAACACAACATTGTAAATCAATAACAAATTTTTAAAAAAATACAATAAAAGAGATGACTGTAAAAACAAATGGAGAAGCAGGATTACTGAGAGGCCTCAAGGTGGTAAAACAAACAAAAAGTGTCAAACCAAAAAGGGAAATGAGCAGAGGAAGGGTAACAATCAAAATGACAGCCAGGAGAGCAAAAAGCAGGTATGAGGACCTGTCCTAGGTAAGTGCATCAGGTTTGGATTCTGAGTTCTGAAATGGTGACCTGGTACCCACTGTGTGCATGCTGGGGGCAGACAGGGGTTAAACGTTTCCCATCTATTATGTGGAATCTAGAAAAATGATACAGATGAACTTATTTGCAAAGTAGAAATAGAGACACAGATGTAGAGAACAAACTTATGGATACCAAAGGGGGAAGGGAGGGTGGGATGAACTGAGAGATAGGGATTGACATATATACACTACTATGTATAAAATAGATAACTAATGAGAACCTACTGTATAGCACAGGGAACTCTACTCAATGCTCTGTGGTGACCTAAATGGGAAGGAAATCCAAAAAAGAGGGCATATATGTATATGGTTAGCTGATTCACTCTGCTATACAGCAGAAACTAACACAACATTGTAAAGCAACTATACTCCAATAAAAATTAATTTTAAAAAAACGTTTCCCACCCATTGAAGGCAGGCTCACCTTCTCTGAATATAGCAGATCCTCAATAACTGTATTTTGAGGATGGTGATGAATCAAGTGCTAAGTTGTATAAGTGTGAGGTTCACGGCAAGGAAAGCATAAGGGACCTGAGAGTTTGAAAGATGTCCTGGGGAGAAAGTGGGATCATGAATGTGCCTGGACAGGGCCAGTACATAGAGCAGATTCCATACTACTCCTTTCCCAATCCCATGACGAATTCTGCTTAGGAATCATAGCATCTTCTGCTACCCAGTCTGGACCTGGTCCCATGCTTCTTCCTAGCCCTGTGCTCCAGGAAGCCACAGACAATCTAGTGAAGTTAACACAGGCAAGACAGGGACACAGCAGGTTCACACTAGTACACCCTACTGGTGGTTCCAATTTTATAACTTTGAAACTTCCTAATTTTGGCTATTTAGCTGCAGAACCGTTAAGTCTCTCCCTGGAATGTAGGATTGCCTGCTTGGCTTCCAGTTCCCCTGGGCCTCCCCGCAGCAACTCAAGGTCTATGGTCCACACAGCCTGGGGGTTCCAGGACCCTGCTCCACTTCTGAGAGTCAGTGAAACATGTTGAGTATCATCCTGGTTTAAGATGTTGGCCCTACTTGTGAGCTTGGAGAAAGATGGCGAGTTTGTGGCTGAACCAACAGGGAGTGATGGAGAAAAGCAGCTCAGCGAGTATGGGAGAAACACAGAATGAAAAGGCAAAGCATAGAGGAGGAGATGCACAGAGTGAATTCCAGAAAGAGTAAATATTCTGGGCCTGGCTAGAAAAGAAGCAATGGTCAGAAACTGGAAAATCAACCTATAGATGTGAGGAGATGATTATAAAGGATTCAAAACCCAAGCAGGAACTTTGCCATCTGTCTTGCAGGAATACAAGAGCCACTGGCTGCAGAGTTTCTGGGGAGGTACTTAATCCCTACACAGAACTCTCAGCCATCTCCTTAAGCTCCGGAGGAAGAGCTTGACAGCCAGTGCCAGAGACCGGACATGCTGAAAGCCATGTGACGAGTAGCAGCTCCTGCCAAGATCATAGCCATCTTGGTATAAGGAGATAGACTCCTCCCAGACACTCTGACCTTCACTGCCATCTTTCTTCCTCTTGCCAAAGGCAAGGATTTGGCCCAAAGTTCCTACATTGCAAGAGATACCCAAGAGAGGTGTATTTGGCAATTAGCAAACCACAAGGGGCCGTTTCTGGAAGACCTGATAGATCATCTCCAATTCCCAGGTAAGTGGTGTTATTCACACATCTGCCCAAATTTCCCCCCCCCCTTTTTTTTTTTTTTCAGTTTGACATGAAAGTCCTTCAGGACCCTAGGAAAAAACAGTGGTATAATAAAAATGAATAAAAGCTGATGGTGTAGTGCTTTCCAACAGAAAGGGAAGAAGGCTGTGAATGACATGGCCACTGACTACATATCATTGACTTTCCCCAGTCCTGAGCATAAAGTATCTTTTAGCAGAAAGTGTGGATAATAACGTCTGCCCCTGCCTACCTCTCACAGATATTTCAGGACAGAGGAACTAATATGACTGGGGTCCATCTGTCATCCCTCCATTTACTGCCCTTCTGGCATTACCATGGTGATTTGTGGCATTGTCTCTAAGAGAGTTCTTGAAAGAAGATGTCTTCAAATGAAGGGACAGTCATGGTCATTGTTACGGGGGAAAAAAGCATAAAAGGAACATGCTCAGCTCATCAGTTGGAAGTTTTGCAGAGAAGGACAGCACCTGAGTTGATTTCGACTTTCATTTACCCCCATTTTTCAAAAGGCATTTGCATATTCAAATGGCAGGGAAGCAGGAGGTAAAACTGGTAGGATGAGTGGTTCCCTCTTACACTGTGGGTGGGTATGGAAAATGGTACAGACTTCAACAGTATGAATTGAGCCAAAAATGCATAATAACTGACCCAACAATCTTCATTTCAGGTGATCCATTCTAAATTTCAGAAAATTATTTCAGTGTTATGTTTGTAACTGCAATATTATTTTAGGCAATAAAAATTCAAACAACTCAAACTTTAATGCAGTAGAATCTTGAATGAACTGTGGTGAATGGACTTAATGTAGAAATTGCATTTGTAAAGAGATTTAAAAGGTTTAGTAACACTTTTAAAGACACAGAAATAAAATATGGTCTATGTTATATCAAATATACAATTAAAACCTGAAAATGAAATACGTGTAGATGAGAACAGTGTTTTTCTCTCTGGCTGGTTAGGTCTTCTGTATATTCCAAATGGCATCCATAACACATAGAAATGCATATTTTTAACATTCTAAAGATGTTTTCTTTAATAACGTCAAATAACGATCGAGCTAAGAAACAGTCACCTTAGAAAAGAAAGTCATAACACTGATTTAAGGTAGAATCATTTTCAGAGAGGATGATGATTTCATTGTTATTTTTTTTAACTTTGTCACATTATTCCTCACATGACCTTGAAACTATTTAGTTTCACTTTGCCCAAAGACAGAAAGAAAGCCACTTCTCTGGAAGCTAACAATTTAAAAATAATTTTTTCCAGGGTATGAGGAGCTTACGACCTAGAAGCAGGTGATGTGAATGTCAGACTACTCAAATGGCAGGAGTGTGGAGAGAGAAGACTTGATAGGTTAGCTGCTTTTTCAAATAATTCCTTCCATCAAAGGAACGCATTATTTATCACGGAGCATACTCACAGAGATGAAACGTGATCCCAGGGATAAGCTGAAGAGATTAGTTTTCACTAGGCACTGGGAATTTTTCTGAGAGATTTTCATGAGCTTCTGGGTCACAGGCAGGTAAGACAAAGGTTGCTGTCACTATATATGTGTATGTTCATGGGCACATGCACATACGCAGATGTGAATGTGTACGTGCTCTCATGTATACACTTATCCTTATCTCTTGGCTTCTTCAGAGCTTTAAAAAATAAACAACCACACTCAACGAGTTGCATGGCAGCAGAGATGCAAACAGAAGACCATAACATTCACAAAAGCCCACTCAGTACGCCTGTTACACCCAGGTCCACTGGGCAACATCTTTCTTAGATGCCTTATGTTAAAGGAGTCCTTCATTTGACCAAATCTGGACTAAAGCTAGTCATTAAATTTCCTCAGATGAATGAGATCGATAAGTTTGCAATATATTTACCCAAAAAGTGCTTCATGATTTCTACAGTGTGGGAATAAACTAAACTTCAGATTCAGGAGGCAAAACTTGAGCCATCTCCAATCTACTTTTATTATTTGTTGGGATCATAAAATGCAAAAACTCTATGTGAGTCATTGATTATATACCTAAGATGACAAACAAATATTGGTTTGCATGCCAACTTCAGTTGAATGGATTGGTAGAAGTGTTCCTTAATAGTACCTTCAACGCATTGGGTGCTTACTGTGGACCTTACATTGTGTTAAACACATACTTAATCATCACAATAACAGGTTGAGGTAGGGACTATAATTGTCCCATCTTACATGTATGAAGATACTGAGGTTTGGTAAATTGCCCAAAGCCCCATAGCTGAGTGGGCTGTTGAGTGAGATTAGGAATCTAAGTGATTTATCAACAATTATGTAACTGTTGGTGCTGCCAGGAACAGTGGATTGAGAAGACTGCGAGGCTTCCCTCTAGGCAGAGTGGAAATGCATTTGGTGAGGGTTTATTAATTTCAGCCATGAAGTTGGGGGCAGCATCATACATGCTTTAGCCATCACCCATCCAGTTATTTGGAGACAAAGGCACAGGAGCAGATTTACATGGTCAATTAGCTCCAAAGCCAAGTCTATAACCACAGTCCTGCTAATGGCCATTTGCCTTTATCTCCCCTCCCACTGAAGGCAAAGTCAAGGTATATGAGCATTTCTCCTATGCCTTTCTTTTAAATGAGAAATAATCATTTCAACACCTACAATTAAGCCATCTCCCAGACAATCACGTTACTCTCCTTGTCTCTGGGAGAAGGGATGCAACACTCCGAAAGGAGAGCTCCAAGAAAGCATCATTTCTTATGAAGTGGAAGCTATGAAATTAATCATTTTCAGGAAACTAGCAAGGCATATATTTCTTATATTATGTATATAATAATCCACGTTACAGGTACTGTACACACATTTCAATGGGCCATTTATTTTCTGATTGTTATATGGTGCTGTATTAGCATAGGGTGGGAGATTTGAGGTAGAACAGTGAGGTACTTTTTATGTCTACTTTAAGCTGTTAGTTTTACTGCGTCTCGGGATGTGTAAGGTTGTCTTGTAGTCAAATCGAGCTATGAAGACTAAATTGAATTATCCCCATGGAACAGATGTTAAATCTCCAGGGGGTGGGCAGGTCCCACAAGAAAGGAATGACAAATTGCAATGAGGATGCTGCATAAATGCAGCCTGCTGGAGAGATTTGTGCTGGATGAGGCCAAGGCTGGTGCTTGTAAGTCTTGAATCACCTTTTGTAATTGATGGGTATCACCTTACCCTTGCTGCCTGATTTGTGGATTCCTTGAACCTCCTGCTCAACTCTGAACTTCCCCACACTCCATAAATGTGAGAGAGTCTGTGAACACTGGAAAAGGACAAAAACACCATCCCTCTCAAAAGTCCTTACTTAGCACAGCTGTGGCTTAGTGACTTGGAACTAAGCTGACTTTGTAGCTGGTACCATATCTTTGGGGAAACTTTAAGCCTGAGTAAGGGAATAAAAGAGTTTGTACTTGTAATTAACACTGCAAACCATTCCTTCCCACATGGAATTCCTAAAGGAAAAAGATTAGGTATATAAATGCGTGTGTGTGTGTGTGTGTGTGTGTGTGTGTGTGTGTGTGTGTGTGTGTTTCTAGTAATAGGAATTTTCACCTAAACAAGGAAATAGAAGCAATTTGGAAGAAAAATAATGGTTTTATCCCCCCGTTTGAATTGAGAAGCTTAAAACTAAAGGTTCTTTACATGCAAAGTAAAACAGTTTTCCTGAGATTTTTTTTTCCAAGTACATTAATGATGAATAGATTCTTTGTGCTTCATATTAACAACACTGCCAATTAAACTCTGAGGAATAAAGTATGGTAGCAAAGTTTTAGGCAGCTTGGTAAGTGCTCCAGTAGCTTAAAAATCAATGACACATTTATTACAATTGTGGTTAGTGATTCTCTCCAAAAAGGAGATGATGAAGGCCACCAATATTCAGAAATTCATGTTTTTCTCCTTGTTCTCCCTGATTTCCCCCCTTTTTGCTCTGTATATTCAGCGACTTATTATTTAATATGTCTTATCATTTAATATATTTTCTAACACGTAATGTATGTTTGGAGTTTTTTTATGAATGTTGCCACAGCATAATAGAGAAGAACAAATCTGACTCCATATTGGATCTGTTTTGTTTTTTTTTTTGTTTTTTTTTACTTTAACCTTTGTATTCTATTGCTTTTGCGACAAGTTAAGAATGTTGCCCATAGCCTGAAACATACAGGATAGCCCATTCTCAAGACTCTGAGCTTTAAAGTTATAACACTTTTCCATTAATATAGATAAAAAGTTGCAGAACATAGAATAACCTTTGTCTTATTGGAAGGTTACAGGAATATCATGACTTGAACTAAGTTGATGGCTGCAAAAACAAAGGATTCTGACACCAAGAAGTTTGCACCAACCAGCCATACTCCCTCCCATTTTAGTATAAGAGAAGCCTGAATTCTAACTTGGAGAAGATGGTTCTTTGGGGCACGAGGCCACCATCTTCTCTTTCTGCTGGCTTTCCAAATAAAGTCACACTTCCTTGCCCCAACACCTTGTCTCTAGATTTTTTGGCCAATCATGTGGTAAGCAGTACAAGCTTGGACTCGGTAACAATAGGAATTGCAGTTATTTATATCTAAGGCTCAGGCTCTCACACTTTTGAGGCCCAGTTTTTGAACAATGAAAGTGAGCAATGTTTTCTTCAGTTCCTTGTGGTTTAAATTTGTTTCATCAACTCTTGTCACAATGAGGTCAGTGCTGTCCTGCCTTTCAGGTATGTTGATATTCATCACATCAGTCTAAGCCAAACTCCTAGTAGTGTTTGATCCCACTGGTTTAGCAGATTAAGTTCAAAGAAACAGGTATGTTATGAAATATTTTGGGGGAATAATATGGGAGAATGATAGGTATGAATATGCTTTCCATGGTTCAAGTCTCCTTATCTAGACTCAAGCAAAATATCATTAGCAAGCAAGTGCTTAGTTTAAATAGATAATGAACAGCCTTAGTACATGTGGGTAACATCATCAAGAGTCTTGAGCCTGAGCCAGGGACAACCCTTTAAAACATTACAACCGTCAACCGAAGTGTGATTGTTCTCAAGCAAGCCTGTTTCACACCCTGGAAATCAATAACTACTTAAAAAAATGTGTTAACATATGGAACCCCCAAAAATAAAATATTTATTACTGGTTAAGCTCATCAAGGGAAAAGTAGACCTCAAGGTCATTTAAATTCCAGTTTGCCAGGTAGTCCAATGACCAGATTGCAAGGAAAATCAGTATTTGCCTGTCAATGATAGGGTGGCCTACTCTTATGAAAGGTTTTAAAATAATGTGAGGTTAATGGACTTCTGCTTCTGGGAAGATGGAGTAATGTGATTTCCTCTATTTCTCCCACCAAGTACAACTAAAAAACCCTGAACATTATATATAAAGAAAATTTAGGAAGACTCTAAATGGTGGAAAGAAGAAAGCAAGCATATACTAGGATCTTGAGACCCAAGGAACAACGTTGGAGGTTTCCCTAGATTTTTCTTTTGCTTCTATATCCTAGACTTACTGCTGAAGAAGCCAGCAACACAGAGAGACCAACTGGGGCAGACAAAATATTAGCCCCCATTTAGAAGGCTCGTCTTTCAAATCCAAGGTCCAGGAAAGAAACAACAGAATAAGGCAGAATACATTTAGACAATAATTGCTCTATACCAGCCAACAAAAATCTTAAAAAAAAAAAATTATGGCCACACTACCATCCAGCCATACTGTAACAAGGTGCCCAAAACCTCCAGCCAGGAAGGCGTCAACAGAGACCAAGTATGGAGCCTGGATTTTATTCCTTGTCACATAATAGCAAGCCTCTCCCCTTAGTATCAATGGTGACCACATGCCTAGTGGAGTCTTGATGTTCACCTCCCCCCACACCAGGCAGTAATGAGGGAGCCCACCCACTCCTTGCAGGCATGGTGCCAGAGATGGCTTGAAAGAGTCAGAACTTTAACCACCAGAGTCCCCCCCCACCCAACACACACATGCTGTGATGTCACTGGAGGTCACACAGAGAGGAGTAATGAGGTTTTCCTACCCCTCCCAGTCAGAGAGTATCCATGAAGAGCTAGCAGGGAACCAGAATGCTCACCCCTCTACACCTAGGAGTAACAAGGAGCCTCCCTTGTCAATGGAGGTTTAGTGGGAAATCTGGATTCTACCCCTGCCTAGCAGTATTGAGGCAAAACCCACCTTTCCCCTACTGGAACAGTGTCAGAGGAAGACAGCTAAAACATAGGATTAAATAGGATTCATCATAATACCTAAAATGTTCAGGTTACAGTAAAAAATGTCTTGTTATACAGGAAGATCTCAGATTGAATTAAAAAAGACATTCAGTAGATGCCAACACTGAGATGACAAAGATGTTAGAATTATATGACAAATATTTTTAAGCAGTCATTATAATGAAAATCCTTCAAATAACAACTGCACATTTGAGACAAATAAGAAAATAGAAAGTCTCACTAAAACATAGAAAGGCTTATTTAACAAGGAAATAGAAGATGTAAAGAAGAATCAAATGAACATGTTAGAACTGAAAAATACAATATCAGACATGAGAAAATAATGAATGTGCACAATAACAAAAGGAAGGGAATAAGAAAATGAATTAATCAACTTTAACAATAAAAACTACCGAATTTGACCAACAGACAACATAGACTGAGAAAAAAATGAACAGAGGAACAGGGACCTGTGATTTTATAAGGAAAGATCAAACATTCATATCTCTGGAATTCAGGAAGGAGATGAGAAAGAAAACGGCTGAAAAAATACTCAAATAAATGGCAGAATACTTCCCAAATTTGGTGAAAGATGTAATCTCTCAGATTCAAGAAACTCAGTGAAACCCAAATAGGATAACCCAAAGAAGTCCACACCATGACACATCATAGTCAAACTTATGAAAACTAAAAAAAAAAAAAAAAAAAAAAATACTGAAAGCAGTAAGAAAGAAATTACATCTTATCTGTAGAGGAAAAAATCAAATAACAGTGTATTTATTTGTCACCAGAAACCATTGAGGGGCTCAACATTTTTCAAGTGCTGAAAGAAAACAACTATGAACCCAGAATCTTATGTCCAGGGAACAAAGGCTTCAAGAATGAAAGAGATATCAAGACATTATAAGATGAAGGAAAAGTTAGGGAATCTGTCATCAGTATACACACCCTAAAAGAATGGAAGTTTTTAAACAGAAAAGAGATTACAAAAGAAGGAATCTAGGAAAATCAGGTAGGAAGAAAGAACAACAATAAGCAAAACTATGAGTAAATACAATATGCTTTACATTTTCTCTTGAGATTTCTAAATTATGTTTGATGGTTGAATCTGTCACACATTTGAGCCCTAACATACCAACAACTTCAACAGCCGAAAAAAAAATACTGATATGATTCTAAAAATATAGGGAGAAAATAATAATTAAGAACATTATATAATAAAGTTAATTAAGATAGTTATATAATAAACAGGGAAAGGTAAAGGAACTTAAAGGGATGTAAGGTTTTTACACTTCACTAAAACTGATGAAATATCAGTAAACTGTAATAAATTATATGTATATAATATAATGCCTAAAGAAACCATTAACAAAAGCTATACATAGAGGTATATTCAAACACAAGATTGATCATAATAGAGTTATGAAAATCGTTCAAGAAACACACAGGAAGGTAGAGAAACAATATAAAAAACAGAGAGAACAGACAAAAGAAACAAACAAAAATATATATTTGAGCTCTAATATATCAATAACTTTAACATTATATGTAACTGGTTTAAATGCACCAATTAAAAAACAGAGGTTGACAGAGTGGATTAAAAACCATGACTGTACTATTTACTGTCTACAATAAACTCACTTCAAATATGATATAGGCATATATATTTATATATTTTTCTTCCATTCTTTTACTTTTATCTCTATCTATCTATCAAATATATAACAAAAGAAAGCAAGAAAGGTTATCTTAATATCAGATTAAGTAGACTTTAGAGCAAAGAAAATTATCATAAACTGAGAAGAACATTATATAATGATAAAAGGGCCCATCCACTAGCAACACATAGCAATCCTATCAACCCTGTGTTTGTACCAAACAACAGAGCTGTAAAATATATGAGGCAAAAACTGATAGAACTGGAAAGAGAAATAGACAAATCCACAATTATAGCTGGAAATGTCCACACCATTATTGATCATCTACTATGTGCAAAGCACCAGTACTGTGAATGCAGTAGTGAAAAAGAAAAGTTCCTTGTCCTCATGAAACTCATGGTCTATTGGGGAAAGACAAATACTAATTAATTAATTTTTTTTAACTTGCCAGCATAATAAGTAGTACAAAGGGAATCTCAAAAACACCAAAAATGTAACCTCTCTTCTTCAAAATGCCCTATATTTTAACAACAATAAGTAGACAACTATATAATTCCGAAGGTGTAGAATTTAATAGAATCTGTGGTTCTATTGTTGCATTTCCCAGGGATAACAAAGAGATTCATGTCAGTCCAGTGTAGACTGCAAACTCTGCCCACAGATGGCACAAGCTCACAGCCAGGAAGATAGAATTCTGTAGGTGCTTCTAATGTATTTATTTCTCCCCAAAACAATTCACACCAATTCAGTCCCTGCTTTGCCTCCAGTTTCACCTGGGAGTCTGATAAGACTTCCAAGAGTGTAATGTAAACATATTATGAGAAGGGGTCAAGGTTAGGATGGGGAAAGCAAGACTTACCCCAAAGTGTTAGAAACCATCAAGCTGAGAAGGATGCTGACTTACCACGGTGTAGATCTGATGCTTCCGCCTTTTAGCCAGGTCAATTATGTTTACTCCATTGTAGTAAAGGTTTTCGATACATCCGTGGAAGTTTTTCTTTAAAAAGGTCCCAGGTTTGCCTGGTACTGGAATTCCTCCAAAACTAAGCTTTATGAGAAAGAAAAAAGTCAACTCTTAGTTATAAGCTCTGAACGAACAGGAAAAGGAAAGTAAGCAAGTGAATTTCAGAAGATTCAACTGTAGCATGAGCCAAGTGGCTCAAATAATTATAGATGCCACTTGATTACACATTTAAAAGGATACTGATTAGGCCACGTAAAAATAACTATAATTGCTTGCTTTTTAAGAGCTTATTTTACAAAACTGTTTTACTTCCTTTCTGAACCCTTCTAATACTAAATAAAACAATAATTTACAGAAGGAGGAAAAAAGAAAAGAAAATCAACATCTTTATATTTATCTCTTATACAAATATCTGAGAGCGTACAAAGAAAAACCAAGGGACAAACAAAACATACCGCTATTCAGACCTAGTTTATTCTGCATTGTACCAAAAACACCTTATGAACACAGTTGTTCGCAAATTACTTTTATAAAGACGAAAATTAGGAAACAATTAA
Source organism: Delphinus delphis (assembly GCF_949987515.2). NCBI lineage: Eukaryota > Metazoa > Chordata > Mammalia > Artiodactyla > Delphinidae > Delphinus > Delphinus delphis. The sequence goes on along the minus strand of NC_082689.1, from coordinate 106,636,595 downwards.
AATATCCCATACATTTAAATAAATGGAGGAAAAAATCGAGAATTGATATGATAGACTCCTACTTAGTTAATAATGGTGCTGAGTAAACATTTGTTATAAAGTGGAAAATCAGTGGAATGTTGATTGAAAAATTCAGGGGTTATAACTGGGTATAAAGTATGGTGTCAACAACAAAATATGTGCTTACAATTTAGACTTGAAGAAATACACTGAACTATTAATGATAGTTGTCTCTGGGAAGGATATGGTTACTAGTTTTCTCTACCACTTTTCTTTCCAGTAAAAATTACTACAAATTACTATTGGAATGGAAATATTCTTTTAAAAAGAAATCTGATTTGGTATGAATATTCCTCCTATTATACAAGAGAAGCAGAATACTTTCTCTAATCATGTTTATCCCAACATTATTTAATGAGTAACCCAGTTTTTCTTCAGTGCTTTGAAATGTTACCTTTAGCATATATTTAAACTATTTGAATGCTTAGTGTATTTCAGGACGATTTGTTCTCCCAATCAGAATGTCTTCACCTCATATGAATAGCTACAGATAAAGCAAAGCTTACTTCCAGATGTCTACTTTTTCCCCCCATAAGTTCCACACTATTTTTTAAAAATTGTTTCTTTACGGGCTTCCCTGGTGGTGCAGTGGTTGAGAGTCTGCCTGCCGATGCAGGGGACACGGGTTCATGCCCCGGTCTGGGAAGATCCCACATGCCGCGGAGCGGCTGGGCCCATGAGCCATGGCCATTGAGCCTGCGCGCTCAGAGCCTGTGCTCCACAACAGGAGAGGCCACAACAGTGAGAGGCCCACATACCGCAAAAAAAAAAAAAAAAATTGTTTCTTTACACATTGTAATATATGATAAGAGTGATTAATCCTGCTGCCCACTTCTATTTACCATTGTTTTAATCTAGATAATTATTTGATATTTTTGCCTACTTTAATTTTAAAGTTTAATTTCAAAATAATTTTATTTAAAATAATCTGTTGGAATTTTGAGAATTTGTTATTTCCATAAACACATTTACTTGGAGAATAAACATTTTTGAAATATTTCATCTTCCTATACAAGAACCCAGTGTCTTTTTCTATTTTCAAAATATTTTTGGTAAAGCCCTTCACTTAAGGTTATTATTTTATTTCTCTCGTTCACATATTCATCATTAACTTAATTCCAGTGAATTTCAAGCATTTAAAAACTTCCACTGTATGGAATCTAAAAAACAAAACAAAATTGCGAACAACTCATAGATAAAGAGAACAGATTTGTGGTTGCTAGAGGTGGGGGAGGGGGGAGTGGGCGAAATGGGTGAAGAAGGTCAAAAAGTACAAGCTTTCAGTTATAAAATGAATAAGTCACTAGATGTAATGTACTGCGTGGAGATTATAGTTAATAATACTGTATTGTATATTTGACAGTTACTAAGGGAATAGCTCTTAAAAGTTCTCAACACAAGAAAAAAAATGTTGTAATTATGTGTGGTAATGGATGTTAAATAGATTTAGTGTGGAGATCATTTTACAATACACACAAATATCAAATCATTATGTAATACATCTGAAACCAATATAATGTGATATATCACTTATGTCTCAAATTCCAGTGTAAACGAATTGTTTTCATTAATTAAACATTTATCAAGTAAATTATATACGCATCCTATTGTTTTCTCTATCCAGATACTCGTATATTAAATAATGTACATTTTAGTTAATTTCATACAACTTTTCAAAGAAATAATCAGATGACATATTTAAAACACTTTGCTCTTTTCAAGCCAAATTGTATACATTTTTTTGTTTCATTGTCCTGATCAAAACTTTCTAAAATATAGCCAAAACTTTTTAAACAACAATAAATAAGAATTATGGTATAGAACTTTGGAAAAAAGCCAAAAACAAACAAAAAGGAACAGTACTTTTGTATATTTCCCAGTACATAGAATACTGATTCTGAACCCACATCACATTAGATATCCTTTAATCCCATTTACACATAAATTATTTAGTTGCTTATTTCTTGTTTGTTTGTTTGAAATGAGAAATGAATGCTCAGTTTTATCTATTGACTGGTCTTTCAAAAATTCATGAGACAGAATACAAGGTATTTTACATTTAATCTATTGATGGGTTGAATTATATTAATAGATCAGAAATTAATAGATTCTCTGATTGAACCACACTATTTGTCTTGAAGTATATGTGCTCATATTTTAAATAGTAAATGAATTTGAGCTCTAGTTTTCTTCTTTTGCCAAGTGTTTAGATCATGCCTAAATGTGTCTCTGAGTAAAACTCTGGGAGTTTTATCTTTGATTCTATTTAAAAATGACTCATAACTCTTGAGATTTATGGAAAACTGAAAAAAAAATGAACTCGTTAATTCCACAAATACTTTGTAAAACTACTGCTCTGATAACTTCCTTGTTGACTTATTGCAGTATTTCCAATGTTTTCAGTTTGAGTCATGTAGATTTAAAAAGATTCACTTCCCTTTTGTAATTATATAAATCAAATTTATAAGGTAAAAATAAAGTTGACTATTTGTTACTTTTGTTTATTTTTAAAAAAACTTTATTATGCTAGAGCAGTTTTAGTTTCACAGCAGAATTGAGAGGAAGGTAGAGAGATTCCCACATACCCCCTGCCTCTACACACGCACAGGACCTCCCGTTACCAACAGCTTCCACCAGTGGTTTATTTCTTCCAACTGGTGAGCCTACAATCACACATCATCATCACCCAAATTCCAGAGCTTACATTATGGTTTACTTTTGGTATTGTACATTCTGTGGGTTTGGACAAATGGAAAATTACACATATCCACCAGTACAGTATCATACAGAATAGTTCGCCTCCTCTAAAAATCCTGTTCTCTGTCAATCCATCCCTCTTCCAGCCCCTTACTCCAGTCCCTGGCAATCATTGATCTCTTTACTGTTTCAATAATTTTGCCATTTCCAGAATGTCATATTGTTGGAATCGTACAGCATGTAACCATTTCAGTTTGGCTTCTTTCACTTAGTAACATGAATTGAAGGTTCCTCCATGTCTTTTTATGGTTTGATAGCTCATTTCTTTTTAGCTCTGAATAATATTCCATTGTCTCTATGTAGCGCAGTTTGTTTATACATTCACCTACTGAAGGACATCTTCGTTGCCTCCAAGTTCTGACAACTATGAATAATGTTGCTGTAAATATTCATGTTCAGGTTTTTGTGTGGACATGAGTTCTTATTCTTTTCTATAATTTATATAATTATATCACTATATATAATTTATATATAACAAAAATTTTATTCTTTTAATTTTTATGACCATCTTCCTCAATTTTCAAAAAAAAATAATGTTGTACTTCACTCATCTGTGATTTAGGAAAATATTAGTCACGGGGCAATATTTGAAAAGGAGAAAAGAAAATAAAAAACCTTTCTTTTAAATAGCACAAAAAAAAAAAGCATTTGAAGGATCTGGGGTAGAGCCTTTTTTAAGTGAAATATTATGGAGGATAGTATATATTATAAAACTGTAATTTCCCATTACATGAAAGGAGAGCAAAACTCTTTCTAGTCTGGGTAGAGGATGTTAGGAGAAAATTGGCAGAGACAAGAGTTACATGGTGTGGGACCTGCTCTTTGGGTCTCTCTGGGAGATTGAAATTTGATGAGCTTTAGGTGAATGAGGATGGAGGCCACAAGATAGATTTTGGAAAACTCAGGGAGTTATTTCTCCCCTGATTCCTACAACAATGATGATTGTAAGCTTATTAAAGAGGCTTCAAATTCAGCATGGCCTCAGAACAAAACTTGGCTGGAAGACAGACAGGTTAGCAATGGCTATGAGAAGCAGCAACATGGAAGTTTCTGAGAGCTGCTTCTCAACAGCCTGATCACTGAAGCACTGTGTGAAGTAGGCTACTGAGGTCCCCAGGGCTGTGAGAGCAGGATGGGTAATATGGATGGACTGAGGATATAAGTGTGTCAAAGGCTGGTAGCTGATACGGAGGTCCAAGTGTCCAGGTGACTAGACCTCCAGCCTGAGCCCATTGCAGGTACCATGAACAGCAGCTACAGAGGCTGACACTTTACTCCCATGCTGGGCTATCCACAAGCCCGCAGCCTGTGATCTGCCCATGGAAACAAAAAGGAGGAGCAAGAAGAAACCCCAATATAACCCAGTATTTACACAATAGTACAGTTAAGTTTTAAATAGGCATTAACTAGTTATCATTCATCAACACGGTTAGATTTTTCTACTATCAGGGGAAGCAGGGGCCGATAAGCATATTGAATTCAGGTAGGGAGAAGAAGCAAAATTGCATTTCTGCACATTTGAGTATGAGATTAGATTTTTAACCTGTTTTATATTTTAAATTTTTCATGTAGTTGAGAATATGAGGCTATAATTGTATTACTGAATTATAGATTTAGTTCATTATCAGATTAGTTAGAATGGAAAAACTTGCTTCATATATTACTGATTTTCTTTCCTGCGTATATAGTATTGATTTTTCTAAATACTTCATAAACACTTGTAGGCTATACTTGGTATATACCTACTAATTTTACATTAATAATTATATACATCAGATCATTTACATTCATAATTTTATCTGATTTATCAAAGTTCTGTGAACGAACATCAAAATCTTGCTCTTAACTATGTTTTTGTCCATCAAGCTGCCCACACAAGGATCCCTGCTATGCATGACCTGGGATTGTCAAATGATTACAGCAAATGTTGGCAAAAACTGAATACTGATCATATTCAAGCTCTTCTTCTGCTGAGTTCAGTTGGCATCTGAGTCTCACCCAAGTTCCCAACACCGGCTTTTCTCCTTGAACTCTGCCCATTAGTTTATTCTTCTAGCAACATAACTGGAAAACCAATAACCACCTCCTTCAGCCTTGCTCTTGGGCCTCTGAGTCCCAGAAAATGGCTTCTGAGTCCCTACAGCTCACATCAGGACAGTGTCAGTCAACATCTAACCGCTAGAAATGAACTGTTTTGGTTTTTTGTATTTGATTGATATTTTATTTCATATATATATATATATATATATATGTTTAGTATAGGTGTTTTTAATTAGAAACCACAACATTTAGTACTTTACAATAGCCTTTATCTTTTTATCTTAATTTTTAATTTCAGTGGTACTAATTTTTCTACCTCTGTTTTCAGTTTACATAAATTTAACTGGGTATCTTTGTCCCCAGTTCCAACTTTAAAAAAATAATCATTTTGGTGTTTTCTGCCATACATGTGTTAACTGAAAACCACATATCATATGACTGGTGTTTGCTTATTAAGCAAATATGAGACTACTTACCACTTGAGGGAATTTAGAAAAAAAATTTTAGTAATGCTATATATATATTTTTTAAGTTCTTTGTTTTTTTTGGCTCTTTGGGTCTTAGTTGTGGCACTCAGGGTCTTCGTTGAGGCGTGCAGGATCTTTCATTGTGGTGCAGGCTCTTCATTGTAGCACGTGGGCTTCTCTCTAGTTGTGGCACGCGGGCTCTCTCATTGTGGTGCACGAGCTCAGTAGTTGTGGCACGTGGGCTTAGTTGCCCCACAGCATGTGGGACCTTAGTTCACTGACCAGGAATCGAACCTCTGTCCCCTGCATTGGAAGGTGCATTCTTTACCACTGGACCACCAAGGAAGTCCCTAGAAAACTTTCAAGTGTATTGCTATAATTATAAAGATGATCAATATTGCTTTATTCTACTGTGTTTGTTAATTTTTGATTATTGTCTCTTTTATGCTTTTTCCTATGTAGACTGTGTAATGTTTAGTCTTTTTTTTACATCTTTATTGGAGTATAATTGCTTTACAATGGTGTGTTAGTTTCTGCTATGTAACAAAGTGAATCAGCTATACGTACACATATATCCCCATATCCCCTCCCTCTTGCATCTCCCTCCCACCCTCCCTATTCCACCCCTCTAGGTGGTCACAAAGTACCGAGCTGATTTCCCTGTGCTATGTGGCTGCTTCCCACTAGCTATCTATTTTACATCTGGTAGTGTATATATGTCCATGCCACTCTCTCACTTTGTCACAGCTTACCCTTCCCCCTCCCAGTGTCCTCAAGTCCATTCTCTACATCTGCATCTTTATTCCTGTCCTGCCCCTAGGTTCTTCAGAACCTTTTTTGTTTTTTTTTAAGATTCCATATATATGTGTTAGCATACGTTATTTGTTTTTCTATTTCTGACTTACTTCACTCTGTATGACAGACTCTAGGTCCATCCACCTCACTACAAATAACTCACTTTCATTTATTTAGTCTTTCTGAAAAACTGACTTTGAAGATAATCCTGTGATTATCTAGCTTTTCAGACCACAGTTTTGGATTACTGTCTACAAAACCCAGATTTTTTTTTTTTCTCCAACCCCAGCTTGTTTTGAATTTTGATTACTTAAAATATTATTATTATCAATTAATAGGCACATTTATTTTTCTACTTTGTAACTCTTTTTTAAAGAAATTCTATTTTGTGGCAATTTGTTACAAAATTGCATAAATTTTTGAGCTGTATCAACATCCATCTTTAGCTTTTCACAGTGAAGTGGTTAGAATCACTGTTTCAGGAGCTTCTCTGGCTGGATTTAAAACCAGCTCTGCCCTTCTGTGGGACCTCGGGTAAAATACCTAACTGTTGTGTGATTCATTTTCCTCATACGTAAAATGAGGATAATGATAATACTGATCTCATGTAAACAATGTAGCTTGATTAGATTAATGTGAAAATTGAAAGATTTCCTACCAAGGACCTACTCTATAGCACAGGGAACTATATTCAATATCTTGTAATAATAACCTATAATGGAAAAGAATCTGAAAAAGAATAGATATATACAACAGATATATACATATGCACATATGTCTATATAGGAATCACTTTGCTGTACACCTGAAACTAACACATTGTAAATCAACTATACTTCAATTAACAAAAAAGATTTCCTACCCTGAGACATTTTGAAGGGCTCATGGCCTGTAGCCTTTGCTGTTTGCAGGATTGTTCTTACCAGCAGCAATTTCTCAGTTAAGAGGTTCTTCCAAAACAGTGTTTTGCAGGCTTATTTTCAACAATTTCTGAATAAAAACTATATGGATATTAATTTTGCTAATATTTTACAGTCTGAAGTTTGCTATATTTTACACTGATGTTTTACATCAATAGCAACTACACTGAGTAACTTTTCTTTTTTTTTTTCATTTTAACATCTTTATTGGAGTACAATTGCTTTACAATGGTGTGTTAGTTTCTGCTTTATAACAAAGTGAATCAGTTATACATATACATATGTTCCCACATCTCTTCCCGCTTGCGTCTCCCTCCCTCCCACCGTCCCTATCCCACCCCTCCAGGTGGTCACAAAGCACTGAGCTGATCTCCCTGTGCTATGCGGCTGCTTCCCACTAGCTATCTACCTTATGTTTGGTAGTGTATATATGTCCATACCACTCTCTCGCCCTGTCACAGCTCACCCTTCCCCCTCTCCATATCCTCAAGTCCATTCTCTAGTAAGTCTGTGTCTTTATTCCTGTTTCACCCCTAGGTGCTTCATGACATTTTTTTCCTTAAATTCCATATATATGTGTTAGCATACGGTATTTTTTGAATTAATAAACAAATACACATTTTCTCTGAAGTCCTGTAGAAGTTTCCTTCTGGTTTTCAGATTTTCAGAACACTGGAACTAAATATGTTGTGTCCTCCTTTGAAAAGGTCCTTTGATCATTTCTAGCTTGATATTTATTTGAGAGGGAAAAGGAAAAAAGAAAGAGAGAGAGAACTTGCTAAAACTATCTGATCAGTATCTATTTTCAATGAATTTTTTCAAATTTAGGAAAACTGGTCATTGAACTGTTGAGTATCAAATTCTGTGTAACTTGTTCTTTGGGTAGGAGGCATATTTCAGGCTCACGTTCTTCTGCATTCTTCTTACTCAGTCGGCATTCTAAAAAGTATTGTTTATTTTTGTTTATTTATTTGATTTCCTAAATGTCTAACCTAAAATTACAGAGCTTTTCTCAGTTACTTCAGTGGCTGTGTTGCATAAACTATTCTCTTTAACATCTCACAAATATATCTCTAGTGTGTTTATAATTGCTCCTGTACGTCCTTTAAACTTGAATGGGTCTCCTTGAATTAATCTTTGTTTTTAAGTCAACCCTAGCTGTATTCTACAAACCTCTTCATTTACTGATTTGTTTGTCTGGGACACTGACGATATGATTTTGCCTTTCCTTTGAGACTCAGGCATATTTCATCATGGGGCAGATACTGATGGTACTGAACAGACATTATATTTCAGGGCATATCATTTGCATGAAGTAGCCCAAAGGCATTCTGTATATGCATCATAGAGCTGGAAATCCAGTTTCCATTAGATCATGGGCTCCTATAATACAAAATAGTTGTGACACTATAAGGGAACCAGATGCCCTGAGCCAGTTCTCTCCAGATAGCAATATGACAAATTCACTTTTTTTTTTAAAGTCCTGGCTTAAGGGACATCATCTCAATAATCCCTACCCCGATCAACATATCTAAAGTTGCAACCTGTTTCCCTCAATCTTAGAATTCCCAATCCCATTACCTAGATCTATTTTTGTTCTTTCTATAGCATTTGTCATCCTTCTTACTATGTAATGTATTTACTTGCTATGGGTATTGCTTATAGTTTGTCTCTCCTGCTAAAACACAAGCATCATAAGGGTAGGTGCTTGTTCTTTTCATGGACATATTCCAAGCACATAAAATGATGCCTGATACATAACAGATGCCAAATAAATATTTGTTCAATGTTTTGGTAAATCTCTCTAAAAAAAGTTTCTCAAGGACACAGACCACATCTTGTTCATTTTTGAATATTTAATGCAAGAGGTATGACTCAAACATAAGAGATTCAACAAATAATTGTTGAATCGGATCAAAAAAGAGCACTAGCAATTTACTTCTAAAACCGCTTTACCTTATTGTCCTTTTTTTGTCAATGTGACTGCTTTCTTTTCTTACTTTTCTTATTTGTTTGCTCTTGGAAAATTGCATGGTGAGCCTTTTATTGATCTTAGTGGTCAACAAAATCAGGTGTTAGATTGTAAAGTTTCACTCACAGTCTGAGTGTCTTGGTCCATCTGGGAACCTGGAGGGTTTTCTGGTGTCACAGGTGGGCTCCAACTGGATGAATCCCAGGAGAAAACACACTTTGATGTTAAATGTATGAGGTCCTAGAAGCTGCCACTCTCTTTTCCTTTGATCTCATTCCTCTTCTATTGTCTGGAATTTGCTTGTCTCTTTTTCAGCCTTTGATGTTACTTCTCTGGCAATGAGTTCATTCCTCCTTATTGGTTTTTTTCTCTGGCCCTGTTTGAATTTGAGAGTCTTCTTTTTCTAAAGATTCCTTTTCCTGTCAGACTCGGATTTCGGATACATTTGAAGTTTCTCATTAGTGAATATTTGTCTCACTTTTGTTCTGATAGCCTATTTTGTAATGGAATATATATGAAAAAGGATCCAAATGGCTGTCTTTTTTTTTTTTTTCCACACTTTAAAACTTGCACCGGCTTGGTGTTTGTTGAATTATACATAGTGATTATGGCCTTTCTGGAGGAAGGCTGTCAAAGGTAGATGAATTTCTGCCATTTCAAATGCAACCAGAAATCCCAATTTTCTGATGGTACCTCTTGATTTTTAAATATTGGCCTGAATTCGAATAGTTAAAAAAAATGCTAAATGGGCTAAATAAGATGAGGGTAGTCCAAATTGCTCCCTGTGTGACCAGTTTTTGGCTTCTGCTCTACTGTTTGATTTGATCAATGACTCAGATTGGAATTTCTTTGGAACTTTTGATCTCTATAACTCTTAAGGGGTTGCAGTGCATATTATCTCTTATTCTTGTCCCTACTTTGGGATTATATATTGAGATGAGGTGACTTGTTTTCATATTTTCACTTCTTTATTCCTTCTATACCCTATTCTTTCACAAATTCCCAGTGTCCCTTTATTTCTGGATGATATAATTGTTCATTTCTGTTTTGGGAGGGAAAAGAGTAAGTGATATCTGACCCAGACGCAACCCTGCATTGAATAGGAGGAAGCATTGATCCTGACAGCCCTCCTTGTTTCCACAAAGCAATTCATTCACGGCCATGCTTCCTGCCTGCCTGTGTTCCAGGTCCACAGCTACCTACCTCCACCCTGGCTTTGGCTCCTGACCCAAGCCCAGCTGTTGCCCCTTACACTTCAGTTGAATTTGGCCTCAGCATCTCTTTTAGATAAGGTTTTCTTTTAGTAATAACAATAGTGGCATTTCAATAGGCACATGAAAACATGCTCAACATCACTAACTATTAGAGAAATGCAAATCAAAACTACAATGACGTACCACCTCAGACCAGTCAGAATGGCCATCATCAAAAAGTCTACAAGTAATAAATGCTGGAGACAGTGTGGAGAAAAGGGAACCCTTCTACCCTGTTGGTGGGAATGTAAGTTGGTGCAGCCAATATTGGAAACCCCCAATTTCCAGCCAATGTTGGAACCCCCCCATAGTCTCTCAACTGTGGAAACAGTATGGAGCTTCCTTAAAAAACTAAAAATAGAACTACCATATGATCCAGCAATCCCACTCCTGGGCATATATCAAGACAAAACTCTAATTCAAAAAGATAAATGCAACCCTATGTTTATAGCAGCATTATTCACAATAGTCAAGATAAGGAAACAACCTAAATGTCCATCGACAGATGAATGGATAAAGAAGATGTGGTACATATATACAACGGAATATTACTCAGCCATAAAAAAGAATGAAATAATGCCATTTGCAGCAACATGGATGCAAGTAGAGATTATCATACTAAGTGAAGTAAGTCAGAAAGAGAAAGACAAATACCATATAATATCATATGTGGAATCTAAAAATCTAAAATATAACACAAATGTTTTAAAATATAAATTAGAAACAGACTCACAGACATAGAGAACTGACTTGTGGTTGCCAAGAGGGAGGTGGGGTGGGGGAGGGATGGATTGGGGGTTTGGGATGCAAACTATTATATAGAGAGTAGATATACAACAAGGTCCTACTGTACAGCACAGGGAATTCTATTCAATATCCTGTGATAATCCATAATGGAAAAGAATATTTATAAAAGAATATATATATAACTGAATCACTTTCCTGTACAGCAATAATTAACACAACATTGTAAATCAACTGTACTTCAGTAATTAAAAAAGAATAGTGGCATTTATGGACTAGTTTTATACAACGGGCCCTATGCTTAGGGCTTACTTTCACTATTTTTTTCTTTAACTTTTTAGCTAGATATTACTATTTGCTCCACTTGAAAGCTGATGAAAAAGATGGCATACAGAGGTTTAACAGCTTGACTAAGGCCTTAGAGCCAAGGGGTGCAGTTGTAGCCCCTCTGGTCCTACACACACTGCCTCGCCTCCAGCAACTTCTATTCCAGTTCCACTGAGGAACCATCTATCTCCTTGAAGACCAGGGTGAACAACTTGTCTTGGTTGGCCTGAAACTTTCTCATTTTTAAAACTGAAAGTCCCAGGCTCACTGACACACTATGCCCCTAACCTAGGCAGCCTGGCATGCACTCGGTGAGCCTTCTGCTGTTCCCACTATGGGGAAGCAAAGGAGACGTGGTGGACAGTTATAGTAGCGGAAAGCCCCAATAGTTTCTCAATGGCATAAATCAGCCCCTCCTATTTCCTCTGCCAGAGCCACCCAATGCTCTCTACCTACTAGCAGGTTTCACACCAGGGGCTGGATTCAGACCATCTTTCTAATTCTTACCGTGAGAGCTGGTCCTGGCTGAAATCTGGTCCATTGCTAGTCTAGGGTTCATTTCTCTAAATGGATATCTTTTTACAGATTCACAGACACCAGAGTCTGAAACAGCCTGATTGGTTCAGCACATATTTATTTATTCATTTTTGTCTGAATCAATTTACAAAATTTTAACCTTAGGTTAATTGGACAATTCCCTGGTGGTGCAGGGGTTAAGAATCCACCTGCCAGTGCAGGGGACATGGATTCGAGCCCTGGTCCAGGAAGATCCCACATGTCACGGAGCAGCTAAGCCCATGCGCCACAACTACTGAAGCCCACATGCGTTGAGCCCGTACTCCGCAACAAGAGAAGCCACCACAATGAGAAGGCTGCGTGCGCACCGCAATGAAGAATAGCCCCTGCTCGCTGCAACTAGATAAAGTCCGTGTGCAGCAACAAAGACCCAATGCAGCCAAAAATAAATAAATTAATTAATTAATTAATTTTAAAAATTGGATAATGGGGTAAATCATGTATATTTCAGCATTCAAGCAAGAACTCATTGGAAATTGTAACTTCAGTGTATCCCCACCCCCTACATTCAGGTTAGAAGGGCACCTGCGGTGGAACTGACACCCTAGAGAGCCCCCCTCTGACCACCCTCTGGTCACATCCTGTGTCATGGGGGTGGTGTTTGCAAACCAAGGGGAAATGACGATAGGAAGCTGTCATCACCCTCCTAAACTTAGTCTTCCTACCCAGCTCCCCAGAGTTTCCTGCCTGAACAGCTCTGAAACAGCTTCAAGGGCCTGAACTATTCTCTCCACTGTCCGTCCTCCTGAGGATGGACCACGGACCCATACATAGGTCCCAGGAGTGGCCAAGGGGGTTTCCACTGTAGACAGGGCTTGGACATGTGGGATGTTCATTTGTCAAAGAAGGAAATAGAACAGATTTTATTCAACTGTTAGCTTATTTGTAAATTTTGACTCTCTCCTCAGGCCCTATGAGTATTCAAGTGGGGCCTTTATAATATTTTATTGATAATGACAATCATTTAGCCTAAGTTCACCCGGCCTCAGAATGTCTTATTAAATAGTTAAAACCTACCACCACACCCCTAACTGCGGCTAAAATAATACTATAAGGAATTTTATCAAGTGTTCTTTTACTTCCTCTTAATAAAAACAATATTTGGGGTATAATACTGGAATTGGCATATCCCCCTCATCATGTTCTACACAATTAGTTTACTTTTCAATATGTACATCTCACTGTTATAAAACTTGGAGAAACATGCATTTAGCAAGTTCACAGATCAAAAAATTTTAAATTTAAAACTAGACAGAAAAATGGCACCAAGGAATGTGGTTTCAAGTCTTATATACATGCAGAGACCAGGATAAGGACCACAGCCTGTGCTTGGATCTTGAGAGATTATCCCTCCTTCAGAGAGAAACGCTGTCCCCAGCATGACTTCCAGTGATCGGCTATGCATACCTAGACTCAAATCCTATTTCTGTTACTCGATGACTTGAGGGATAGGAATGGGAGGGTCATTAGTCACTCTTGTCTTTTATGTCTGTGATATAGAATGTAATAATCTCCCTCACTAGGCTGCTTGAGGGACTCAACAAAATCACAAAATAGGAGCTTGGTTGTTTTCTTCCATTGTTTCCCCTTATTTCCACTTTGCACCTACTTATTTCCCTTTTCCTTATTTTATTTTCTTCCATTTATTTCTCTCTTTCTACCGTAGTCTTTCAACCGAGTTTCCCACCAACCCCCCCAATAAAGGACCAATAACAATTATACTATCACATGTTATGATCTGCAAAACAGTTACCCTTGTGATCTGTAGTTATTTTGATCACCCAATGAAAAGTTGTATTATGTCCAGCCAGTCCTTTAATTATGTCTGAGGTCCAAGAGGAGGTCCATTAGGGCAGTGCTAAGCCAAAGTAAGGGCAGCAATAGGTGGTCTCTGACTATGGCGACCCATCAGGAACGCCTTATGGGAAGAAAAGTAGGGTGTAAATTGGTATCTTTATAATGCACAAAAATACACTTTTAAAATTTACTTAACAAATATTTATTGTGTATTATGTACCAGATACAAATCTACAGAAATAGAGTAAAAAAGATAATCTTGACCCTTATGATGAGCTTTAGTTCTATGGCTGGGTTGGGGATGAAGAGATAGACAATTAAAAATAAGTAAATTTTGGGACTTCCCTGGTGGTGCAGTGATTAAGAATCCGCCTGCCAATGCAGGTGACATGGGTTCAAGCCCTGGTCCAGGAAGATCCCACATGCTGTGGAGCAGCTAAACCAATGCGCCACAACTGCTGAAGCCCCCTTGCCTAGAGCCCATGCACCGCAACGAAGAGTAGCCCCCACTCACTGCAACTAGAGAAAGCCCATGCACAGCAACAAAGACTCAACACAGCCAAAAATGAATAAATAATTTTTCAAAAAAAGTAAATTTTATATACAAAATAGATAACCTACAAGGACCTATACGGAACTATACTCAATATTTTGTAATAACTTATAAGGGAAAAGAATCTGAAAAAGAATTAGCACAACACTCTAAATCAACTGTAAGTCAATAAAACAATAAAGTATACAATATGATGAAAACAATAAATAAGTAAAATAAAAATTTTCAACTTCAAAAAAAAGAATATATATATGTATAACTGAATGACTTTGCTGTACACCTGAAGCTAACACAACACTGTAAATCCAACTAACTTGCTTTTTACTTCAACTAAAAAAATTAATTTAAAAACATATTATAAAGTGACAAGTGTTTTTGAAGAAACACTATGAATAAAAATAAATTAGAGGATGTGATTTTAGAAGTAAACATAAGGAATACCTTTTAAAGTCATGTATTCATTCTATTGCCTCAGTTCTTTCTCAAAGTACTTTTTTTGTGTGTGGTACAAAATTCAAAATGGTTCAGAAGAGTACACAGCAAAGAATAAAGTTTTTTTCTTTGTTGACCCCACTTTCTTCTGATCTGCTTATCCGTATCCTTCCAGAGATTTCTGTGGGTCTATGCACTTTCAAGTCTATATATTCTTTTCTATTTTTTTAAACACAGATACTGTTTACACTGCATTGCACACTGATTTTCCTTTTCATTGAACAATTTATACTGGAGATGGTTCCACATCAGAACATATAGGGCTCCCTCATTCTTCTTAATGGAAGCATAATACTTCTGCTCAGGTTTGTCAAGCACACACACAAAACAAGGTGAGTCCAAGGCCAAGGCCTGGCGGATACACATAGAGATAAAGGATCCACTGTGAGATTCCGATGATGTGTGCCTTAGACAGTAAAGGCAAGAGTAGACAAATAGTACATCTCCCATGGCCCCTGCATCCCACACACCAACACAGAGAACACTAAGTATGAGGGCAGATGACCACAAGGTGAGTTGTGAGAGTCTTTATTGCTATAGATCTAATTCTAGACTTCGGCTTGAAACTGAGCAGGACCTTGTGAGGCTCCTGGGCACAAAAGCCTTTCTGTGTCCCCCCGTTTCTTGATTATGGGAAATAGGCTTATTTCAGCCTCCATGACCTTCCCTGAGTTCCAATGGGTGGTTCAAACAGTTACTAATGAGGGAAGGGAGGGGATGCAGAGACAAGGGAGGAGTAGTCAAGAAACAATAGTGCAGCCTTGGGGTAGGATCCTGGTACCCCCAAGGGATACACACAACAATATCTTTGAGCTGTTCTGCAGATACTGAAACCTCCACCAGTTGGGAGAAGGTAACTGTCTGCTGCCCACAAGCACGCAGACCCCAGACCTGTTGGAACCAGAAGGTTGATGACGCCGACTCCCAATTACCTCACCACCAACCAATCAGAAGAATGTCCATGAGCTGTTCACTCTCTCCTTTTTGAACCATTACTATAAAACTCCTCACTACCCCCTCCAGGTTGGGACACACGGTTTTGAGGGCATAAGTTTGCTGTGTCCCCCTTTGCCTGGCAGAGCAATAAAGCTATTCTTTTCTACTTTACCCAAACTCTGTCTCCGAGATTTAATTTGGTGTCGGGGTACAGAGGCCAGATTCAACATCAGGCTAAGCAATTCTATGTGATGCAACTCTATTCTAAGCATGCAGGACAGAAAGCCTCATGCCTCCGCAGAACTTAGGGGGTGTCAAGAAACTGTATCAGGACAGTGTGGTATGGGGCCAGGAGGCAGGTGGCGATGGCCTTGGAGCCGCTAATTGCAGGCCTCCATCCTCTTGTGTCTCAGGAAGATGACAAGGTGTCTTGTCAAGACTCAGGTCAGCTGTGGGGCATGGCTTTGGCTGTCTGGCCAAAGTGGACAGCGTGAGGTCACTGGGACACTCTGGCAGGGCCGTTTCCTTATAGGGATTACCATAATTTTTAATTAACCTCCTTTTGATGGACTTTTGGGCCATCTTCCAATCTTTTGTTATTCCTAACATATACCCCTTTGCACACATTTGCTTATAATTGTAGGATATATTCCTAGAAACAGAATTGTTGGATTGAAGAGCACTTGTTTCCATTTTGAAGATGTTGCCCTTTCTTTAATATTGTATTAATTATAGTCTCACTAACAATAGATTAAATAGTTCTGGTTCCTTCATATCCATGCCAACATTATAAGTTTTGTGTTCCCTGAAGTCTAAGTTTAAAATATCATTGTAGTGTGAATTTGCATTCCTTCTTCTAATGAGTGAAGTTGTGCATGTTTTTATATATCTGAGAGTAATCTGTATTTTTTATATATTCATGTTCTTTACCTATTTTTCCATTGAGTTACCTTTTAAAAAATTATTTGTGGGGGCTTCTTATTCATTAATTAAATTTTGCAATACTTTTTCAAGTTCTTGGGAGGATGATATCATTCTGTCTGTATTTTTTTGTGGAACTGCATGTGGTTTTTAAAATATTTTATATGTACAAAATTTTTCTTATATTTTATTTCCAGGTTTCTAAACTTTATGTCATACTTAGAAGGACCTCCAACAATCTTTGATTATAAAAGTACTATCTAGGGAATTCCCTGGCTGTGGAGTGATTAGGACTCAGTGAGCTCACTGTGGGGACCTGGGACGATCCCTGGTCAGGGAACTAAGATCCTGCAAGTGTAGCCAAAATAAAATAAAATAAAAGCACAACCTCATATTTTCTTTAAAACTTCAATAAAACTTATATTTGAAGATGTACATGTATTTTAAATGCTTAGAGTGTTTAGTTTAATATAGCTTTTTCTTACCAAGAATTCTTATTAAATATATTTATTTTTAAAAAACGTCTTTTTAGTATTTATAACATAAATCACATAGTTATTTATTTATTTATTTTTGGCTGCGTTGTGTCTTCATTGCTGCATGCGGGCTTTCTCTAGTTGCAGCGAGCAGCGGCTACTCTTCATCATGGTGCACGGGCTTCTCATTGCGGTGGCTTCTCTTGTGGCAGAGCATGGGCTCTAGGGGCGAGGGCTTCAGAAGTTGTGGCACGTGGATTCAGTAGTTGTGGCTCGTGGTCTCCAGAGCACAGGCTCAGTAGCTGTGGTGCACAGGCTTAGTTGCTCTGCGGCATGTGGGATCTTCCCAGACCAGGGCTCAAATCCATGTCCCCTGCATTGGCAGGCGGATTCTAAACCACTGCACCACCAGGGAAGTCCCAAATCACATATTTTAAAAATATGTTTTTAATAGTTTTGATACTGGTAAGGTGCCTATGTTAAAAAGGATAACTGAGCACTCTTGATAAGAAACGAATGCTTGGGGTGACCTTCAAGATGGCAGAGGAGTAAGACATGGGGATCAGCTTCCTCCCCCAAAATACATCAAAAATACATCGACATGTGGAACAACTCCTACAGAACACCTACTGAACGCTGGCAGAAGACCTCAGGCTTCCCAAAAGGCAAGAAAATCCCCATATACCTGGGTAGGGCAAAAGAAAAAAGAAAAAACAGAGACAAAAGAATAGGGATGGGACCTGCACCTCTGCGAGGGAGCTGTGAAGGAGGAAAAGTTTCCATACACTAGGAAGCCCCTTCACTGGCAGAGATGGGGGGGAAGCTTTGGAGCCAGGGAGGAGACCGCAGCAACAGGGGTGTGGAGGGCAAAGCAGAGATTCCCACACAGAGGATTGGCGCCGACCAGCACTCACCAGCCTGAGAGGCTTGTCTGCTCAACCACAGGGGTGAGTGGGGGCTGGGAGCTGAGGCTCAGGTTTCAGAGGTCAGATCCCAGGGAGAGGACTGGGGTTGGCTGCGTGAACACAGCCTGAAGGGGGCTAGTGTGCCACAGGAGGGAGGCCAGGAAAAAGTCTGGACCTGCCTAAGAGGCAAGAGACTATTGTTTCAGGGTGCGCGAAGAGAGGGAATTCCTTTCCCATGGGCCCACAGAAGGCAGAGCACCACCTAAGCGAGCTCCAGAGATGGGCGTGAGCTGCAGCTATCAGCTCAGACCCCAGAGACGGGCGTGAAATGCTAACGCTGCTGCTTCAGCCACCAAGAAGCCAGTGTGCAAGCACAGGTCACTATCCACACCCCGAGGGAGCCTGTGCAGCCTGCCACTGCCAGGGTCCCATGACCCAGGGACAAGTTCCCCGGGAGAACACACAGTGTGCCTCAGGCTACTGAAACATTAAGCCAGCCTCTACTGCCGCAGGCTTGCCCCACATTCCAATTATAACTACCATACCCCTCCTTCCCCCTGGCCTGAACGTGCAAGAGCCCCCAAATCGGCTGCTGCTTTAACTCTGTCCTGTCTGGGCAGGAACAGATGCCCTCAGGTGACCTACATACAGAGGTGGGGCCAAAACCAAAGCTGAACCCCAGGAACTGTGCGAACAAAGAAGAGAAAGGGAAATCTCTCCATACAGCCTCAGGAGCAGCGGATCAAATATCCATAATCAACTTGATGTACCCTGCATCTGTGGAATACCTGAATGGACAATAAATCATCCTAAAACTGTGGCAGTGGACTTTGGGAACAACTGTAGAACTCGGGGTTTGCTGTCTGTGATCAAGTAATCAAACTTTGCTTAAAGGGAGAAAGGTGCAGCCGCACAGCACAGGGAGATCAGCTCGGTGCTTTGTGACCACCTAGAGGGGTGGGATAGGGAGGGTGGGAGGGAGGGAGACACAAGAGGGAAGAGATATGGGAACATATGTATATGTATAACTGATTCACGTTGTTATAAAGCAGAAACTAACACATCATTGTAAAGCAATTATATTCCAATAAAGATGTTAAAAAAAATCAAACAAATGCTGGAGGGGATGTGGAGAAAAGGGAACCCTCTTACACTGTTGGTGGGAATGTAAATTGGTGCAACCACTATGGAGAACAGTATGAAGGTTTCTTAAGAACTAAAAATAGAGTTGCCATATGATCCAGCAATCCCACTCCTGGAAATATATCTGGAGAAAACTCTAATTCGAAAAGATACATGCACCGCAATATTTATAGCAGCACTATTCACAATAGACAAGACACAGAAGCAGCAATCTAAATGTCCATCAACAGATGAATGGATAAAGAATATGTGGCATATATATATATATATATACACACACACACCCCGACACAAACATACATACATACAATGGAATACTATTTAACCATAAAAAAGAATAAAATAATGCCATTTGCAGCAACATGGATGGACCTAGAGATTATCATACTAAGTGAAGTCAGACAGAGAAAAACAAAACTCATATGATATCGCTTATATGTGGAATCTAAAATATGACACAAATGAACTTATTTACAAAACAGAAACAGACTCACAGACATAGAGAACAAACTTATGGTTACCAAAGGGGAAAGGGTGAGGGGAGGGATAAATTAGGAGTTTGGGATTAACATATACACACTACTGTATATAAAACAGACAAACAACAAGGAACTACTGTATAGCACAGGGAACTATATTCTATATCCTGTAAATAAACCATAATGGAAAAGAATATGAAAAAGCATATATATATATATATATATATATATATATATATATATATATAAAACTGAATCACTTTGCTATACAGCAGAAACTAACACTACATTGTAAATCAACTATACTTCAATGAAAAAACAGACCTTAGATTCAGATTCAGATATCCTATTTAGCAGTAAGGGTGTTCATATTGTTTCTGGGTGACTGAAGTAAGGAAATTTTACTTCCCAGGTTTTTGCACCTACTTAGTGGTAAAGTGGTAATTGCGATCCAGGATTCCTGTCCCTGGTGCCCCTTTCTCTCCACACAGCCTTGAAGGTGAATCTTCAAAGGCTGGAGAGCTCCAGTTGTTCGAGAGACTTCTCCCAACACCTACCTCTCCTGTTCCAGTGCAGCCAATGTCAATGTCACTGTTATCGTCAGTCTGTCTTCTTTTATGTTCATATGAACAAGCTGGCTGCATACTTTGGAAGGGGCTTGGATTCTCTGAAGCAGAGTTTGCTTCATAGGAACATTTCAAGGTGTTCCCCCCCCCCAGGAAACACTTCTTACAAGGCACCAAAAAATTTAGACATTTCTAGAAGAAATCTGTTCCAACTTCACAAATTCAGTGACATCTTTGGATGTCTTTCCCTAAATGCTGACATTCACTTTAATGGCACTCAGCTGTGATTCCATACAGATCATCTACACTGGAGACCACAGGTAGTGATAACTTGAAAACAAATGTTGAATCAGGCAACTGGGTGAATTTTAGAATCACCTCTCAAGGTCAAGTATATGGGGACCTAATGAAACTTCATGATGGTTTTGTGTTATTTATTGTCCTCAAGTTCCTAAACGATATCTCTTTGCTTTAAGATAATTTCAATATTGTTTTTACAATCACTTAAACAAATAAGAATGATTGATACTCATAGATTTCCAGTTATCAGCAACTAAAAAAAACCCAAAAAAAACTGCCTGGTATTTTGCATCCTGAGTCAAAGAGTGACAGATTCTCTTTTGAAGTTAATGAATGGCATATCTTATCAACAGTATGCTAAAGTAAGATTAGGATCCAAAGAGGAGATCTTTCTTACAGTTCATGATAGAGATTGGAAAAAAGTCAGATCCTAAGTTTTCAATGATTCATCTCCACCTCCACTGTTCCTGTATGTATCCACTAGTGATTGACTTTGTCTCCTAACAGGGTTTCTAACCATCTGTCCAGCAACATGCTCCGCCTACCTATAGACAGATCTAAACTACAGAGTAGTTTCAGAGTAACCTTTAGAGTAACTGCTCTAAAATAGTTGTTCTCAGACAGTAGGGTGCATCGGAGTCTTCTGGAGGAGTTTTAAAAACCAATGATTGAGCCCCTCTCCCTGAGTTTCTGATTCTGTAGGTTTGGATAGGACCTGTGTATTTTCATTTCTAACAAATTTTGATGGGGTGCTAATTGTACTGGCCCCTGAAACACATGTTCAGAATGACTCCTCTAAAACATAAGTCTGCCCATGTCACTACTCTGCAAAAAATCCTTCAGTGGCTCCTTTTCCCCCACAGTTTAAGCTCCTTAACATGGGTCACAGGGTCCATCATTACCTGGGTCTTCCCAAATTCTTACGTTTTATCTCTCACTGCCTCAAGTGGTGTGTTGATACAGGTTTAAAATCTGGCTGTTCAGCGTGTGACGCACACACACAGACACACAGACTGTATGTGTGTGGGCACACACATGCATTCAGACATTAGGTCATTTTACTGATATAAGCGATGTGTAGACACAATTTACAAATAATAATAAAATATACAATAAACTGTATTATAAATTCCATAAAACCAATTGATTTTTATAGAATGCTTTCGTTGATTTTTCACTGAACTCTTTTATCTGTAATCACACAGTCTCTTGTCACTTATTCTTTTTTTTTTCTTAATTTTGTAAAACAACATAGATATAAAAAGTATTCTTAACACACAGGCTGGAGAAAACAGACTTCAAGCCAGACTTGGTCACCAGGCTGTAGTTTGCCTATCCCTGGTCTAGACAATCAACAAAACAATAAATCAAACCCTGACTTATAGGATTTACCAATATCCATGGTGTAAATATCTCCGCTATGATGGATTTCAAACCATCAAACGGATGTCACAAAATATGGAATTGGAAAGAGATGCACTGTAGCAATCCAATATAGTGTATTTCCACCACACGGATACAACAGAAGTAAAAAAAAAACCTCAAATACATATAGATAGATGCATAGAGAGACACATAGACAGATAGATAGAATAAAATAAAGTAACTAGGCATCAATGAATTTAGTACATTTTAAAAATACTTCGATGGATTATAAGTTTAAATAACTGGGGTTTTCATAATGGCTGTATTTACCAGCCAGCTTCCAAACTTCCTGAAAATCTACCAGCTGGCCTTCATGAGTCAGTACCAGCTGGCCCTCACACACCACTGCCGGACGATTGTTTCAAATCCCATAGATACTGGACTGTGACATTTCATGCCCCGTACCCTGCACAGGGTCCTCTCTGACCTGGCCTGCCTTTTTCACCTTTCTCATCAGGCTAACCCTTCTCTCCTTTCAAGACTTAGCAGCATCTCCTGCTGGAAGCCTTCCACCCGCATTCAAGGTTGAGCCAAGCGCTCTGTGCCTAGGATCCCGCAGTGCCCAGTGCCGCTCTCCAAGGTAGCTTTCACCTCCTTGTTCTGCAGTGGGTGTTCCAGGCCTGACTCTGCTATTAGACTGTAAGCATCTCCAACTCAGGGACTCTGCTTTAGTCATCTCTGATTGGTATTGCCTAGAAGAGAGCCTGGTATACAGTGGGAGCACAATATATACTTCTTGAACTGAACTACTAGCAAAGATGGTTAAATCTTGGCTGCTAGTCTTGCAAAACTTCTGACCAATACACAAGGACAGTTCGTTCTTTCTTGCTCTTTTGTAGAACTAACTGTCCTTGTGTATTGGTCAGAAGTCTGCATAGGAATGAAGGTGAAAAACAAGAGCCTATCATGCAGATTTTCAATTTCTTTGGATTTTATTATTTATTTTATTAAGGTATAATTGACCTAAAATTTTATATTAATATAATTTCTGTATTTTCCATGACCTCGGCTAACTGAAGCTGATTTTCGAAAAAGGAATTACTGAATGTAAGCAAGAGACTAGATGTGATACAGGAAAGCTACCAGAAAAAAAAAAAAAAAAGAAGTTTTAAAAAGTAAAAAGGAGGCTTGCTGATTTTAAAGTGCACACAATTAGCTGATGCCTTGCAAGGCGTTTCTCCAGGCTCACAGCTCAGACTCTCTCCGTGGACTCCCCAGTGGTTGGCTGACTGGGCTTAGAGCAAGGGGAAGAGAAGCCCCAGGGTAAGATCTGTCAGGGGCCCACATCTTCTCACTTGCTCTTTTGCTACCTGATTTTCTTACTGATCACGAGCAAGGGGCTTGGGGGTCTGCAGGGAGAATCAACTCACCTCATAGTCGATGTCTAAGGCATCCGCCTCGCCCTTGGTCCGGAAGTGCTGTGTGTGCCGGTCCACAGTGAAGTTCACGTGCTTGCCGACCCGCTCGAGAAGGACGGAGTGCCAGTGCTGGTCATCCAGGAGGCTGCCCAGGGTGGCCGAGGGGGGGCTGCTGCTGAGCCGAGGTTTGCTGTCATCTGTGAAGGGGATAGAACACGGGATGGCTCTGTGCCCAAGGGCAGCCTGAAGCACTAGAACGTTCTGCTAGCAAGTCCAACTCTCTCTATCCAAAGGTAAAGGATGATTCCCTGTCTGCAGACCCAGAACTGTGCTGGGCTTGGGAAGGAATACCAACATTTTCCCACAGATTGCAGGACCAAAATCTCAGTCAACTGATACACACACCCCCTTCTACATGTGAAATGACATGTCAGGACTTGTGTGATTGAATAATAAGAGAAACCATATCCTGATGGCCATATGAATGATATTGAAAATAGGACTTGTCACATTTAGAAAGAATACATATTCTTTGCATGTGAATGGCTCTTGAAAGGAGAAAGTGAATCTTTAGCTGTGTTTTGGAGGAAGAGTGAATGCTGGAGAAGTAGAGGGAAGACAGTGGCCCCAATGAGTTGGGTAGATTTGTGGGCGAAGGCAACGGGGAGGAATTAATCATTTTAGCTGCCATTTTCAAATGCCTACTCTATCAAGGGCACTTAACGAGGGATTTTATAACCTCCAAGTCTGATGCTCTAAGACAAAATGATTACCTGCATTTGACAAATTAGGAAACTGAGGTCCAGTGAGGGTAAGCATGCCTAGGTAGAGATGCAGCCAGCGTTCAGATCCAGGTCTCGACCCTTTTGACTGACCAGGGCAAGGGTCCTATGATTCACCCTAAACTGAGCTTGGAAGATACCCCTTGGGAGAATGTGAGAGATTCCGGTGGAGAGGTACATTTTTCAATCAAGTCTGCCCGTTTCCCCTCCTGTCTCTCCTCCAATTTTATGGACTTCCTGCCTGTATCCTTCTGTCAAAAAGATTAAAGCTTTTTTTTTTTCTTTGTTCTTTTATCCTGTAGAATGGCTTAGCCTTAGCAAAATGAACAGCTCAATGCAACTAATTTTACTTACATGTAAACCTCCCAATTTTTGAATATTTTATGCGTTCGGTACCCTTAGTAACTGAAAGCTAAATGTCTCTCTTCTCTCTCCTAAGACATGTTTTACAGAACAACTGCAGCAGCCTGCTCCGTGGTGCGGCATTTAAGGGGCTGGAGCTGCCATTTCCACTGTAGGCTGCTCACTCCTACCTCCATTATGGCCCCAAGTCACTGCTTCCTGCATGAAATAACACTTTGTTGCTTCCTATGGGGGTTGGGGGGAGGCACCCAGATGATTGTAATTGAAAAATAAGAGCTGATGAGTTCATAGCTGCCTTCAATTGATTTATTCATTGACATATTGATTTGTTCCACATCTTTTGAGTTCTTAAAATGTGTCAAATTATGCAAATACATTAATAGATCTTTTTCTTTCTCCCTCACCTCTCTCCCTCCCTTCCTTCCCTCTTTCCTTCTCTCTCTCCTCCTTTCCTTCTTCCTTCTTTCCTTCCTTCTTCCTTTCCTCCCTTCGTCGTTCCTTCTTTCCTTCCTTCCTCCCTTCCTTCCTTCCTCCCTCCCTTCCTTTCATCCTTCCATCCATCTACAAAAAGGTGTTGATATCTACCTGACTTGCTTACAGTGACAAATGATGTATACAGGAGATACAGAGTTAAAAGGCACACTTCCCTCTCTGAAAGTTTTAATGTGGAGACTCAATAAGTGAACTGATAAAAAGCATGCTGCTGGTATTAACAGCAGTTAATGCAGGGAGCCATGGAAATGCAGGGTAGGGAGCTGTGGAGGCCGCTTTACAAAGCGGGCCTGATATTTGGCCAGAACAAGGAGCATTGCTACCCAGCCGGGAGAAGCACATGCCAAGGTTGGGGGTACAGGGGAACACCTAAAGGGATTCCACGCAGCAGAGTGCCATGACCACGTGGGGCTGGCTTATCCCACCCAGGACCAGTGTGCTAGTGTGAGCTAGGTTACAGCCTGTGTTTACTTTTAAGAAATGGGAGCCACTGGTCAATTAATAAGTCAGGGATTACTGACTCAGATTAACATTTTAAGAAGGTTATTTGGACAGCTGTATGGGAATTTGATGAGAAGGCAAGGCTGCCAGAAAAACTGGCGTCATCTAGATGGGGGATGAGGGGCTTAGGTAAAGAGAGCACAGGAGGATGGATTTTCAGCCAGTGAGAAGGTGTTGGCGTGTGGTGACCTGGCATGCCATTTGGATATTGGAGGTGGACATGGTAAAGGAAAGACTCACCTAGGGATGACTTTTAGTATGTTTGCTCAAGCAGGTAGGTGAAAAGTGGTACCAGTCAGAACAAAGAACACCAGTGTCCGTCTCTCTCTCCCACTTCTTCTACACACACACACACACACACACACACCTTTTACTTATAAAATAAAACATGTCCAAAGGCTAATGATTGGTTGAAGGAAACAGTGTGCCTTATAAACTATTAATTCTAGGTAATAAGTCAAATAGATTTAATATCAGAGATTTCATTTTAAATTTGATGTGTACCTCCAACATTTTTTCTTAAAAACTAAAAAGGCATTTAACAATGATTCAGTAATAATAAGTCCAAAACATTAAAGGTTGGAAACTGTAAAGCCACTGAAAGTCACAAAATGAAAAAGTAAAGGAATCACATCTTTTCCCCCTAATTATTTGTTCTTATCTGTTGTGTTGGGTGGGTTTTAGTGATATGTTGATTTCTTTAGTAGAGCCAATAAAGACAAGGATTAAATTAAGTATTTTAATATTTTTCTACACTATTATTCCTACTTCATAAGAGAAATTTAATTTTGAATAGGTCAAACAGACTGTAAATTTTACTTGACTTTTTGGATAACGTAGTGAATCTTTCTTTTATCCTTGTTTGCATTTACTAAAACATTAACAGAAGTTTTGATTTTCTTTTTTCTTTTCTTCTTACATTTTAGAATGAGTATAAGTATCTTTGATAATGGGAAAAACAAATAAACTTCATTAAAACCATAATCCTTAACCTGCATAGCTGGTTCATTGAAAACTATACGAGTGATGTGTAAATTGTTGAATATCTCCTGCATTACAAGCATCTTTTTAACTAAAAAAATTGGTAGACATTACCTTATTTCACTGATCCTCTCCATTAATCATTCTATGCTAACACTCAGAAATCTTGTATGCACACAAATTGAGTGAAAGTTAGTCTGTTTAAACAATTGGATAAACAGGAAATTCTGCTCTTCATTCAATAGAATGTTTTAAATTGTATCTAGAGTAGGTGTTACCTTGAAGAAAAAGGTTACTCCTAGGAAAGGTTCCATTTTACCTAGAAATGTTCAGTATTAGAAATTGCAATACAAACTTCATTCTCAAAAGATTATCAAACTCTTCATCCTGTAATACACATTTCAAGTTTTATCTCAGTGGCAATTATGGTTGAACTACTAGTTTTAACTAGTTTCCAATTTATTAAGGCAAGATAAAAATTCCTATAGGCAATTGTGGAGAACAAAGACAATAAAAATATCTGGAAGCTATCTTTTAGGCCAGAAACACATTAGGGGGGAAAATACCTCTTATTATTAATTAAATAAAAACGTGTTTTCATGTGGTTTGAGATATAATTAAAATGAAACAATGTAAATACTACTCAAGTCCCTAAAGCATATGGCAATTTTTATAGGAAGCTTGAAATGATTGCAAAATATTTCTAACTTGCTCTTCTCCCCCACCCACATCCCCAACATACTGTGGATAAGCATGTCAAATTGTTCACCCTTGGAACTAACATTTTTCTGACTAAGGGCATTATATTGCATTGTTTTCACCCAAAATCTTCTTTGATTAAATCTTGCTTGGTCTTAACAGTTTAAACACTTTAACTTTCACAATCTGTGGATATCATATGGCCTAGCAAAAGGGAACAGAAACTTTCTTTTTTAAGATTGTATTTCAACAGAAAGTCACGTTGGAAAGGGCTTGATTTATTGTTGATGAGATAGGGGAGCACTCACATGGAGGTCACCAATGCCTACCTCCGCCCGACCTTCAGAATTAACCTTCCCACCTTAGTTGTTCAGGTTATCGATGTTGGTATTCACTTGTATTTTTAAGGTTCTCTTCTACTAAGTGAGGTAAGCATTTTACATAGGTTGTTTCCATTATTCCTGAACACAGCCTTACAAAAAACTTCACCTCAAAGAAGCTACAAGGCATACCTAAGGACACAAAGTATTAGGGTTACAACCAAGCTCTGACTCCAAAGCTAATGCTCTTACCACTACTCCTACTGGAAAAATTGATACTCCCACTTACCCTCATTTCTTATGTCCTGGCCACCTGCTTTCCACCATACATATGTGTGAGCTTATATAGCTTAATCAGAATACCAAGAAAAGGATTTGATGCATTGGGAAGCTGAGAGTTTTGGAAAGGAACATGGGGCAACCCTAAGAGGGAAGGACACAATGTAGAAGGTGAAGGCAAATTTCACCTTTGCAGGTTATCCAGGAGCATAAAGACCCTTGTTTAGCCGAATTCAGAGCTGATGTATGTTCTCCTAAGCACTCAAGTGAAGTCTTCCAAAGAAAATAAAAACTAACAGGACGCCATGCGACTGCAGTGGACTTGACCCTCAGATCAGAGCAAATCCTTATGTATCAAAAAAGCAATGAAATTCATCTTTCTTGTATTGTTAAAGTTGTTAAAAATTTTCTAAAGTTTATTCAATAAAACATTCTCTAGATTTAGGAGTCATGGTTCAAGTCTGACTCCTAAGCTGTATCCATCTTCTGTGACTTTGTTATCTTAAAAAATGCTATCTTAATACAATTATGGTATGTGGTTTTGATGATACCTAATTATATATTTTTAGTTAATATTACAAAATTAGAAAGTAAATTGTAATAATTATTTTACTAGGCCTGGACCTCCTTGAAAATCAGAACTGGTAAATTCAACTTTTAACCTCCAGTGCATAGCTCAGTGCCTGGCTTAATGTACTCGTTCAGTGAATTCTTATTATAAGAATGACACAATTTACATAAAATGTGGAACAACTTATCCCATTGACACTTTGTCTGAAATGCCTGTGTTCCCTTCCTCTTTGTAATGAAATCTCCAGCTAACTCAAGGTGGATCCAGGAAGGCTTTCTGGACTCCTTTATCCTACTCTGGTCTCTCCATTCTCAAAGTATAACACATGGATACCAACTTCCTGATATTTAACTTGTAATTGTTTCATGAAGGTTTATAATATTTTAATGATGAATGTCAGGAACTTGGGATTCGATTGATGAGTGTTCTAATCTTGGGTTTACAGCTATGCATCTACGTGACCTATGTAGCCCGGGGCAACCTACTGGACATCACTCACCATCAGTTTCTCCATCTGTAAAATGGGTTTGGATATAGTTTGTAGGATTGCCATGTGATACAAATGAAATATATACGTAAAATGTCTAGCACAGTGCCTAAGTGAGGGCTCTCAAAAAATGGCAACATTAAAAAACATCTTTCATAGTATTTAGTCCAGGTCCAGAAACACAATAAATGTTTTATAAATACATATGAGTTGGCTTATCAAAATGCTTGAATTTCAAAAAGCTAAAGTAAATGTGCATTGGACTCTCTGGAGAATGTTCAGACTGTTCACTGATATCCCAAGCTATCTCAATGAGTTGGTTATGCAGTCAAATGCTTTGCCTCTGAACCCATACTTGGCCCCCCAAGGACAGTGTGCTCCACACGTGGTTATGCTATGCCGAGATTCTCGCTTTCCTATGACTGTCATATTACACAAACATTATGCCTCAGTTCAAAGGTGCTGGACTCTTGTAAGGATGAATGACCCGCATGTGCTATTGATGTTTTATTTAGTTCTCAACACAATTCCCCGGTCACGTAATGCCTCTGCTCTTTCATTCTCCCACCTGCATGTATGGGTTTGAGCTGTTGTAATTCTACTGAGGGCAAACTGCCACAGGTGATCTGAATGACATGTGTAGCATGGAAAGAGGAATCTTTATGAACCCCCTTACGGACTGAGAGAAGAAATCTCTCTCCCATTAGTAGCTCTAGAAATCTCACTGTTCTACCCGAAGAAAGTAGTCAAACACCTAGTTCAACTGCAACATTGAAATGATCTTTCCAAGTCAGCCTCCATAGGAGTAACTAGGTAATATGAATCAGAATTTCGGCAAAGAGCATCACTTGTAAAGAACCACAGCACACTGTGTATACCTCCAAAGGCCATGGTATAGGTCATGCAGCTGTCCATGGTACTGAACCTCTCTACTCAGCCTGAATTTCTGAATTGTAAAGTCACAGATTAGATAAGGAACTGGAGAACTCTCACTAAAGGAAACACTGCTGCAGTGTCCACGTCAGCTGGGCAGAGAGAAACTTCCTCCCCTTCCTCCGTCATTGGCCATTGTCCCAGCACCATTTTGCAGCCCATTAACTTGGATTTTAGGATTCTTCCTTCCCCACTCCTCCTCTTGCTCTCTTTCTTCCTTTTTATTTCTTGATTCATTTCTTTAAAAAGAGAGCTTGATCATGGGTGGTATGAACTCTTTCCTCTTTGAAGGCTGTGTGGCAACATGGGAAGAACATGAATTTTATATCATATGTAAAAATTTTATATAAATAGCTAAGGAAAACACTTGGAAAATATACAAAAATGTTAATAGAAGGATGACTGAGTTGTAGGATTTTGAGTGATTTTTCCCTTCTTTATAGAGTGTTTTTTTTCCTTCCAGTTTTCTAAAACTGACATATATTTTATAATCTGAAAGTAAGTTTAAAACCTGGTAAATATAACTGGATTTTAATTGTGGCTATGCTAATTTATAGCTGTGTAATTTGAACAGGTGATATATCCTCCTTCAGCCTAACATTCCACATGGGTAAATTGGAACTAATGTTTATGTACCTAATAGGGCTGCTCTGAGGATTGGATAACACACTGGCACATTGTGGGCATTCTGCAAATATCATAGCGGGGAGAGTAGCTCAGGCTTGAGGGTCAGCAAGCCAAATGAGAATAATATGTATTTGTGTCAGGCTCTGATATATGAGATGAAAACCACTTTTTCCAATGTACTCAATTTGCCTCAAGTACCTACTTCAGGCTGGTGCTCTCCTAGTTTCCAGAGCTACAGTTATGAACAAAGTGTTATCTTTCCCTTGTGGAACGTATGTTACAGATTTTCTCTTATGGGCAAATCAAAACGATTATCATTCCCCCTTTCCCCTTAACTTAGTGCTTCCAGAAATCTGCTGGCTGTAACAGAGTTACGCAGAGCTAAAGTACTAATATACGTCAGCATCTCTCTAGAGAAGGAACATAGAAATCTGTGCTATTTAACAAGTATCCTAGGTGACTGCTTAAAAGAGATAAGTACAGGAAACAGTCATGGTAAACGGATGGAAATGAGTAAAATCCATAAGCAGATGAAAAGATGAAGAAATTCCAAACTCTGCAGAAAACAGACTAAAGGAGATTTTCCATTATCGCCACCACAGTTAGAAATATGGGGCAGATGGGATCTGGAAAGAGAGAATTATTCTGCTTTCTTTATATCGCAGCATGGAGCGGGTCTTCTTTACCTTAAAATACCCATTTCTTTCCAGGAAGGCCTGCATAGCACAGGGTGTGGGACATTCAGATATTGTTGGTTGAATGATGAGTAATATTAAGAGCTTCACCGTGTTTATATACTGACAAAGAAAATTCATTTTGAATATTTTTAGTTTTCATGTTCATGCCCTGGAAGATAGTTAGTAATAACCCCAGGTTAGAAATAAGTAAACTGAGGCTTGGGAGTTATGAACTTTCCCCATAATAAATAGCTAGCACCTGTCTGCAATTAAAATAAAATCTGTCACATGAGCACACCTCTTCCTTTCCATCCTGCTCTACTGTGTGTGAAGCTGCTGCACCTCATTGGGTTATGGATGTTGGAGCAGAGCTTTGGAGTGGTAATGGCACATTGGAATTGGGAATCCAAATGGCAGTCACTGACAGAATCAGTGTTACCTGCTTTACTAATGACAAGTCATAATAACTTTATCCACAACTCACAATGCTCTGTGAACCACAGAGTAACTGTAACTAGGTGTGTGTGTGTTCGGGGAGTTACTCCATCCATTTTCCTTTCACAAAAATTGAAGGCCAGTTAACAGACTGATGTATTTCTGCTGAATATTTATATGCCCACCCTTCATAGAATTCACTGATACATTTCTTCTTTAGGTAAGTGAGCAAAACCGATTATGTTACTAGCAAAACCTCTTATTGCTCTCCTCTGAGTGAGACTCTCCTTCTAACGATGCTTTTGCTAACTATTTAATTTAGTGCATTAGTTATCAATTTGATGAGTTAAAACTTGGGATCCAAAGGTTCTCCCTGCTACCCATGCCAATACTCACCATGGAGGCTAAGGAGATGCTCAGAAATGCCTCAAAATAAGGATCTACATTGTTTGGCTTTGGGGATGAGTTCACAATAATCTTCATTTTTATGCTAATTACTAAAATAATTTATTACTAAATAATAATTACTAAAAGATAAAACTTATCTGTGATTTTTCCAGTCTTTCATCCAACTTGAGCTTACAAACTGAATTCTGCTATAACTTTCCATCTTTACTACTTGACAGGGAATACTTGGTGATGGGTGATAATTCTCTTCCACAAATATACTCTCCACCCCTTCCCCTAAAACTAACATTTTCAATGGGAGGAAGGGATTCATTCTTATAAAAAATGGTCACTTCCTTTTTTGTCAGCCTAACTCTTGGTCCTGGTTTCTTTTCCTCCAGGAGAGCTTTTTGGTTTGCCTTTTCATCTTTGGAAACTCTGCTCCCTGCCTTCTGCACTTGGCCCATACTTCCTTCCAAAGCACCTTTCACATAAAGGAGGGTGACCCTCTCTCTTTCTTCCCCTGGGATAGGAAGTTGATTACAAAGAAATGCAGACCTGCCAGTAGTGAGGCAGGCATGATGGATGCAGAAGCCTGAGTCCTAAATACAGAGAAGGCAGCAGGGCATCTCTAATAAATTAGCTGGCATTTGGCAAGTCTAGGGCTCACACTGGCACAGCCTGGACACTTAAAGAAAACAGTATTTCCCTTAATAAGACACGGGAATGTCCAGAAACTTAGATGCCATACATATGACCCCCTTATTCCCCCACAAAAAAACAAAAACAAACAAAAAACAAACAAACAAAAACAAAAAACAAGCCAGGAAAGATATTAAAATGTTTTTCCTCCATTTTCCCCTGGAACTTAACTTTCATAAATGTAACAATTACAATAGACTATGAGCAAAAGCCTCATTATAATACATGTGCATGTGTGTGTGTGTGTGTGTGTGTGTGTGTGTGTGTGTGCACGTGTGCATGTAAACTTGCCCAAGCTAAAGTTCGTTACGAAAAAAAGAGAAATATGGGGCTTCCCTGGTGGTGCAGTGGTTGGGAGTCCGCCTGCCGATGCAGGGGACATGGGTTCGTGCCCCGGTCCAGGAGGATCCCACATGCCGCAGAGCAGCTGGGCCCGTGAGCCATGGCTGTTAAGCCTGCGTGTCCGGAGCCTGTGCTCCGCAACGGGAGAGGCCACAACAGTGAGAGGCCCAAATACCGCAAAAAAAAAAAAAAAAAAAAAAGAGAGAAATATGTAGAGAAAGAAAGAAGGAAGGAAGGAAGGAAGGAAAGAAGGAAAGAAAAAGGAAGAAAGAAAAAGAAAGAATGAACAATTAGCTTGTAGCTCTCCCTCCCTACCAAAATTACCTTGTTTAAAGAATGCTGTTTATGGCTTAAACATGGTATTTTTCTTCTCCAACCTGCATAAGGAAAATATGTCACTTAGACTGTGATCCAGGAACTTCTAACTGATACACTAGGAGGATAAGGAACTGTGACCTGCTACAAAAGGATTTCCCCATAGTCTGACCTACCCAAGTTGAGGGACCTACCCAAGCTGAGGTGCAGAGCGAGCCTCCCCTTCTGGAGCTCCAGGGTGATGTGGTCTCCACGTTGTCCTTCTCCGTGGAACAGGACCCCATCTCCTTGCATGCTCTTGAACTTCAGGGAGATCACATCTTTGAGAGTACTCATCAGCTTCTGATTGAACCTGTACAGAAGGGAGCTTCGACCATCAAAGTCAGCGATGTCTGATTCTAGGCACAAAGAGAGAGGGGGAGAAAAATCAGTGCACATCCTCCGAATTGCTTTTCCTTCTTTCCCATCTTAGTTGTTGTCCAATTAATAGAAATGTTCCTGATATCTATAAGGTACCGACTCACTGGGAAACATATAGTCTAGACCCAATCTAATTAGATTCAAGGGAAATATTCATTTACAAGCAGCCATCACACAGTCAGAGTGAACTGATCATTAGCTTAGAAGTAAAAGCCCTCATTAGTGCTGTCAGCTTTTGCTTGAAGGGACAGGGTGTGAATACCACAAGTACCTTTGTCAGGCTCTATTTTGTCAAATGCCTGGTTGTAATAATCTCTCATGATTTATCCTCCTTAATAATTTGCTTCTGATAGTTGGAGTCACTTTATTCCATTATCTCAGGCTCAAGGTTGGAGATGAAATATATAGCTTATTATTTCAGCTCTGAACAGTACTGTCTTCCTAGATCTGCACTGAGAAGGATTCTGAGGTTTCCTTTTGGTTCAATGGAAAAGAATATGCAGTAAAAGAAGACTTACTATTTGAACAGGGAGGGCAAATATCTTGCATTCTTCTCATGCTTGCCTTATCTTGTGCTGATGGTATCTACCATTTTAGTTTTCATATACAAAAATGTTCATTCATTATTGTGAAAGCAAAAAGAGAAGACCCGGTAATCATAATTTAGATAAGCTTATGTAGTAGATGTGTATAAACATATCTGAAAATTGTACGCCGAAAAGCTAATAAGGATTTTCTTTTTCTTTTTGAATGATGCATAATTGACCTACAATGTTATATTAGTTTCAACTGTACAGCATAATTATTAGATATTTGTATATATTTTAAGATGACCGCCGCAAAAAAGTGTAGTTAACGTTTGTCACCATACATAGTTATAGAATTTTTTTTCTTGTGATGAAAACGTTTAAGATCTAGTCTCTTAGCAACTTTCAAATATGAGGAGTCTCGCCTCACCAAAGAATATCTACAGATGACAAATAATTATCTGAAAAGATGCTCCACGTCACATGTCACCAGGGAAATGCAAATTAAAATAATGAGATGCTGTTAACTGCACACCTATTAGAATGGTCTAACTCTGGAACACTGACACCACCAAGTGCTGGTGAGGATTTGGAGCAACAGGAACTCTGTTTCATTGCTGGTGGGAATGTAAGATGGTACAGCCAATGGAAGACAGTTTGGTGGTGTCTTACAAAACTAAGTGTACCAGCAACCATAGTATCCAGCAACCTAGCTCCTTGGTATTTACTCAAAGGAGCTGAAAACTTATGTCCACACAAAAACCTGCACACAGATGTTTATAGCAGCTTCATTCATAATTGCCAAATACTAGATGTTCTTCAGCAGGTGAATGGATAACTAAACGATGGTACACTGAGACACTGGAATATTATACAACACTAAAAAGAAATGAACTATCAAGCCACGAAAAAAAGAAAAAAAATTTAGGTTCATATTACTTAGTGAAAAAAGCCAATCTGAAAAGTCTACTGTATGAGTCCAACTATATGACATTCTAGAAAAAGCAGAACTATGGGACAGTAAAAAGATCAGTGGAGACCAGGGGTTAATGGGAGGGAAAAATAAATCAGCACAGCACAGAGGATTTCTAGGGCACTGAAAATAATCTATGATACTATAATGATGGATACATGTTATTATACATTTGTCTAAACTCACAGAATGTACAACGGCAATAGTGAACCATAATGTAAACTGTGGACTTTGGGTGATTACAAATTGTCAACCTAGGTTCATCAATTGAAATAAATGTACCACTCTGATGGGGGTTGCTGATAATGAGGGAGGGGAACTTGCATTTTTGGGAGCTGGGGGTATATGGGAAATCTCTGTACCTTCCTTTTTATTATGCTGTGAATCCAAACTGCTCTAAAAAATAGCCTTTAAAATAAATTAATAGTGACTCTATGTAGGAGGTGTTATTATAGGTTATTTTTACATTACTTTTCCTAGTTTTTCATCATAAAAACTTTTACAAAAAACTTTTATTACTTTTATAATAGAAAAACATTAAGGCTATTTAATTATACTTAAAACAGATTCATTATATACCATCTTATGTGGGTGAGATGGTGGCGAATGGGTGTGTGGGGGGGTGAAATTATTCTTATTTGAAATCAAGTACTCGGGATAACTCAATTTTTTATTATTCACCAAGCAATTAAAATCCTCACCTTGAACATACACAGTGATAAATTAAGGGTTTTTTTTTTTTTTTTTGACTAAGCATATAGAAGCGTCCTTTGGAAAGCTGAAATTTTGTAATGAAAATAAAATCATACTTTTCCTATAATTAATTTTAAAATACCATTTCACAATTTATTCCTCTGGAATAAAGTGGTTCTAACCAAAAGCTTGCTGATGACTCCCGAGACCCTAAAATTAAATAGTCCAGGTACAGAGGGATTTTCACAAATTCCCAGCTCTCTCAGACTCTCCCCATATCACCCCATCAATGTTCCTGCCTCTGTCCTCTGAACCAGACTTTACGAAAACCAAATGGAGGCTACAGACAGCAAGCTGGCATCAATCATAGAATAATAAGGATCATAATGTAGTTAAGGCCATGGATGTTAAGCTGTGATGGTCATAACTTGTTAAC